>NC_090939.1:290279146-290598521 GCF_040938575.1 Ambystoma mexicanum | reverse complement strand
GCATTCTTTTCAATTCTCCTTCATGAAGACAAACATAATTTGATTTCCTTTTCATATAGAAATATTCACCTGAAACATACTCGTGTGCCCAAACAGAACTCTGAGTCCCCTTCAATCTTTATTAGAGTCCTCCAGATGTACTTAGGTAATATCCAACTTGGAAGCACAATGGTCCAATATGTGGATGACATTTTGCTGTGTAATGAGACAGAAGAAAGATGCACAGAATATTCAGTTAAGCTTATGACTATACTCTAAGAGAAAGGATATAAAGTGGACAAAGGGAAGCTACAATACTGTCACAAAGAGGTCATGTATATAGGTCAGTTGATTTCTCACAAGAGGAGAAAAGTGACACCAGAGAAAGAGGAAGCAATTATGAACTTTTCAATACCTAAAACAGTGAGGGAAATGCAACAATATTTCAGCTGATGTAACTATTGCAGTGTCTGGGTTTTCGATTACAGTACATATAGTTGACCACTTTTAAAAGGACCTAAAGAAGCACAGGTGGGAAAGAGAAAAACAATATGAACAGATGAGATGACTGAACGATTTGAAGAATAAAGAAAAGGCAATCAGTACAGCCCCTGTGTTGGCAATACCAGAGTAACATGAATAATTTTAGTTGTTTTCTCATTTAATTTGAGAAGGCATGATAGCAGTCCTTACACAGAAAATGACATTAGGACACAGGCACATGCCATTGGCCCATTATAGTGGGATTTTATATCCAGTTATGAAAGTGCATTATCCTTGTGAGCAGCCTTTAGCTGCTGCTGCTTTCACAATCGAAAAAGCTTCAAATATAACCCTGGGGTGTTCAGTAACACTATTTGTAGAGAATGCATTGTTTGTGATTTTAGAGAAACCTAAAAGTACATTGACCACACAAAAAGCATTAGGATACAAGGTAATTATATTGATTCCTGTGATTAAAATTATCAGGTGTTTGACAGTGAAACCAGCAACATGCATAGCTGAACCAGTAGGGAAGGATGATTCTGTACATGATTGCACAAGGTATATTATGTATATTGAACATTATGATGATATTCCCTAAGGTAGAGAGGGTACTCTTGGGAGGAGGGAAGTTCTTTTTTATTGACAGTTCTTCAAAAATTGTCCAAACAACTGGCGAAAGCATACTGGATCAGCAGTAGTGAAGCTGAACCAAGAGGGTGAATTTGAGGTAGTGAAAAGCGCGAGATTGTCTTTGCATTACTCAGCATAGTTATCACCACTCTTCAGAGATTTGAAGATGAGGAAGTGACAGTGTACTGTGACTTCGCCTATATGAAATCAACGGTACATGCAGGTTTGTCATGCTGGAAAAGAAAGGGCTTCCTCCGAATCAGACACTCCAGTGCAAACATGTGGCCCTATTGGATAAACGTATTGAAGCATTTGCACTCCCATTGACTCTAGCAATTGTAAAATGTGGAGCGCATACTAAAAGAGAAATACGTAACTTCCTGTGAAAACAAAGCTACAAACTTAAAAGCCAAAAAGGCAGCTTAGTTCCCAAAAATGTCTTATTTTGAAATAGAAAATGTTAAACAGATGACAGAACGATGCATGTTGGTAAAGGAGGGTTTTAACATGCTGTCTATTCTCCAGATAATGGAGATACAAGGTTGAGCACCACAAGAAGAAAAGGTTATATGGAAGAAGCACTGGTGTACTTTATCCCCCACTTCGGCAATTTGGAGACAGGATAGCACTGGACAGCTAATTATACTTCTAGCATTATTGATGGTAGCGCTGGAGCAACTCCAGTAGCCCACGCATGTGACTCGAGAGAGTCTTGCTGCTACAAATGCAGAAGAGTGGTTCTCGCCCAAACCTGTTAGAGCATGTGGCGCAGTTTAGTACAAATTGCATCATGTGTCAGAAATGTACTGCAGGGCACACTTTACAAACAGTGAGAGGAGCAATTCCTAGACGCAATGGCCCATTTCAGCACCTATATAGATTACGTGGATATGCTGCAGTCATGCAACAGCCACAGATATATGCTGGTCGTGGTATGTCCTTTTTCTAGATGGATCGAAGAATGTTCATCCACACACCCTGATGCCACGTGCACTGCCACAGTCCTTGTGCGTAAAATGTTTCCAATTTGGGGTGTGTGCAAGGTCTGACAGTGGACCACTTTTTATAAATGTACTGTTCAAACAAATAATTCTTCTATTAGGCATTAAGCATGCGTTTTCCTCTGGGTGTCATACACACATGAATAGCATCTATGAACGATTAAATGGATTATTGAAGGAAAGAATTGCAAAAACAAATATGACTCTAAATAAAGGATGGCTACATTGCCCACCCCTTGCCTTATATGCCCTGAGAAATCAGCCTGCTTTAGATCACCATCTAACTCCTCATGAGTTGGTGACTGGACACTGCATGAGAACCCCCTTGCTCCTCATACCAGGTTGAAAACTGATGCCCATCGTGTAGCGAAGACACTAGGTGATGAGATGCATGATTACCTAATAACAATGACTGCAAGTGTTTTGTTCATGTCTCAACAGGCCAGAAATCAAAGAGAGGGGTAAAAGAGAAGTGACAAAGACGATCAACCCATTGAAGCAGAAGAATTCTTAAAACAACCCAGCCTGTACCCAGGGGACCAGGTGCTGGTACGAATGTTTTTATGCACTTAAAGTACGCACCGCTTTGACCATATGAGGTGGAAGAAGTTACCCCTACAGCTGCCAAGTTGAAAGGATGAAGTGCTTGGCTATATCTGCACAACAACAAACATATAAAGGAGAAATCACGACCCCTCCTGCAACTACCGACAGTGAATCAAGAGAAGAAGTTCTGTGCATGCCGACTCGTTCAATGGCCAAGACTAAAGAAAAGGAAAATGAAGAGAACAGCAGTACTTTAGATTAGAAACCAATATCATTCAACAGTGCACCAGGAATAAATAGACTTGCAGTTATCTTGGAACATTTTAGATCGGCTAAAGGAACAATGTTCTGAACTACTGGAGCTGAAAGAAGAGAAGCACATTTTATCTTATGTTACCCATTATAATAACAATACACACATTCTTGTATGCCGTTTTTACATACATATTACTGTTTTATAATGCTTTAGTACGATGACATGTGAATATAGTGTTGTTTTTCGGTAATCCAAAGAACAATTCTATTATTTTCAGAATAATTATAGCAATCATCTTGCAGTTCTTGATATAAAAGTGTGATTCATAGAGACTTACAGGGTTATATATTAAAAGTCTATGCAAAAATGAGGAGGCCCCAGAATATAAGAGTCTCATTGCCATCAAGAAAATCGTTGAGCATTCAGGGAATAATAATTGATATCATTCTGTGTTATGATTTGTGTTTTCCTCCTGATTATTATTATGGCATTTAGACATGTTATAACAAACGATACAGACACACAGTATCACAGTATCCTTTATAATCTTACTTGGCATTTGTTTCGATTTAAAAGGGATGTTGGGAAAGAAAAAAATGCATATCTTGATAATTCGTCTCATTTAAAATATAACTTATGATATCAGCACATGAAGGAGGTGGGAGAGAGAATGTCAGATGAAAGCAGCAATGTCTGTTCCTTAATACCATAGGCTATGAACGCAGCAAGGACATTTATTTCGAAAGAGATGCCTGCACATGATGCAATATTTCTCAGTCCTCAAGCAGCGTGCACAACCAGAGGGCCATTCGAAGGAAAATGGGCAACTTTACGATGGCGATCAAGAGGAACATTTCCACGCTTATGTGAAGACCTAAAGAATAGAAAGTGGAATGGGATGGACAAGCAAAACACGTATATATCCATCCCAGATTGTAAAACCAATAAAGATTGTCGAGATGTAGAGAATGGATTGCTCAGGCGTGACTGAAAGATCAGGAGAGCCAGGATGCTAGGAAAAACCCCAGCTATTGTTATTTGGGCGTGCTGACACTAGTACTGGATGGGAAAAAGGACTTATCTTGCCCTGCACACTTATTTTTTGCAACGTTTTACCTATCTGTACATCAAACACGGTGGAAATGCCAAATTGTGAAATCATACTAGTCAAATTGAATCTGAATCCTAATGACACATTAAATCTGTATATCCTCTATTGCCCACCTTCTTTGATGCCAGACTTTGTGGCAAACCAAAATCTAAAGTGGTTTTAACTGGGCATTTTAATATGGGTTTTCAGGACACCATTGATTCATTGGCCTCAGCAACTGGGATTTATTTGGAAAATCTAGGCTGTACCCAACATGTCTTACATCCTACACATGTATGTGGCAGAACTCTTGATTGGGTGGTCTCACATGAGATTGGTCTTGGCAAGCTAGAGGTGTTCCCTGTCCCTGGTCGGATCATAGTTTTATTAAATTTGAAATTCCATTGATCACTACTTTCAAGAGAACTAAACAAATCCAAGGGAAAGTTTGTTGTCGTAATCTACGAAAAGGTACAGTAGGGGCATTAGCTCCTTTTTTGCCCCCTATTTCAACAATCTTCATCAGTACAAGTCAGTAGGCGACCTGTCACTAGCCTATAACAAGATGATGACAACTGCTGTGGAGAGCTTGGGTCTTCAGTAGCTTAGACAATATAGGACCATACTATCACATAATTGGTATTCACCTGAAATTCAAAAACTAAAACATAAGAAAAACAAGGGTTTCAGGAAATGGCAAAATACATTGACCTCTGAAGGAGAAATCCAGCTATTCCCAGGCATCCAAAGAGCACAAAAAGGCAATTTGTACTGCAAAAAGTGCTCGTATGAGAGTAGTATGAAGTTGGCTGCCCCAGACACAAAGAAACGTTTTAAAATGTTAAAAGAGGCTGAAGATCCTTGTCCAATTGACAAGTCATTTGTGAAAGATTCTGACTGGTGTATTGAAATTGAAAAAACCATGTCCAGCAAGATTCTTCTAATCAAAGAGGATATTGAATCCAGGTTAGCTAATTCGATTCCTCTACCTCCTATTGTTTTGGCTAAGCACCAGTCTCCTCTGCCTAAGCCCTTTAACTTAAGAGAAGTGAGTGAAGCAGAAGTCCTGGGACCTTTGAATAGGATAAAACCCATGAGCTGTAAGGGTGATATTTGTCCAGCGAAAATAGTCAAAGCCTGTGCCCTGCCCCTTGTTCCATTCATTACTAAGTTTGTCAATACTTCTTTTGAAGAAATGTTAGTCCCAAAGGAGATTAAGCAAGCTTGGATAACACCCCTTCTGAAGAAACCTTCCTTGGAGCTGGGCGTGGCTAATAACTATCGCCCAATCAGAAACTCTACTTTTCTCTTGAAGGTACTGGAAAAGATGGCACACAAACAGATCCAGGAGTTTCTGAGCACATATTCGATAGTAGGCCCCAAGCAATTGGGCTTTCAAAGACATCATAGTACTGAATCCACACTGGATCTTAAGACCAGCATTCTCGGGCAAATAAACGCAAAGCTTCAGTATTGGTGCTTTTCGACCTAACGGCTGCTTTCGATCTGGCTGATCATTACATTTTTAGCCATCAGACTATGTGAAAGGGCTTTGCTTTTCCTGGGAAGCAGCTAGTTGGGTTCTTTCTTTTCTGTCTGACCATACAGCTAAGGTCTTCCATGAGGAAGCCATGTCAGGGGGTTATGCTTTGGACTGTGGAGTGCTGCAGGGCTCTTGTTTGTCACCCACACTCTTTAACATATGTATGCTGACACTGTTTGTTTTTTTTTAAAACATGTTTTTATTAACGGTTTCAACAGTTGCATTGGTACACAGTAAACACAATATACAGTCACATACATAGCAATACCTTCGTGAAATAATTAACAGTTGTCATTCAAATATTCGTTTCAGTGTCTGAGAGCATATCGCAGAGGTACGTCCTGAATGGGCCCCAGATGTCTTTTGGTCTGCTCATGCTCGGTTGGGTCAGTACGTACTGCTCCTCGCATTCATTTATGTAAGTTAACTCCCGTAGGAAGGCCTCCATTGTAGGGGCGACCGGGCTTTTCCATGCCTTCAATATGCATCGCTTAGCTATGACACATGAAACATTAAATAGCCTTCTGAGTTTTTCGGAACATTTCCCAATATCTCCGAACAAGTATTTTTGTGGGGTCAAGTGCGGGGGGTTCTGTGTGATTTCATTTAGCATATTCGCAACCCCTTCCCAAAACCGCGCAACTGCTGGACACTCCCAGTACATATGGTAGGATCCCGCTGCCAGGGACCCACACTTGGGACACTTGCCTGGGTCGTCGGGCGTGAATGTAGCTATCCTAGCAGGGGTATAGTGCAGCCTGTTTAGAATTTTAAACTGTATTTGCCGTAGCCCGGCATTAAGGGAGACTCTTTTCGTGAGCGCACAGTATCTTGCCCACTTTTCTTCAGGTATTGGCATTTTCATGTCGGTTTCCCATTTCTCCCTCACCTGGTTTACCACAACGGAGTGCGTCTGTATTGCCCTGTAGAGTTTGGAAACTCCCAGCCCGCCCTGTGTAGTGGCCAGCCGCAAGCATGGGTGAGCAGGGGGTTCATCTGGGAATGACGGCCAACACCTTTGATATGCAGATCTTATACGGTAATACTGCAATGTCTTGAGCAGCCCACCTCCCACGCCTCTAGTGAACCCCGCAAGGGTCGCAAACTTCCCCTCTATGTACATGTCACCTAGTTTCATCTCCATGCCCGGGTCCCAAGTTTCCTGTATGTCGGTATCGAATGTGGGGGGGAGGCCAGGGTACTTCCACAGGGGTGCATCGGGGTTATACGGGGTCTCTATTTTCAGTTTTTTGTGTATTGCTCCCCAGTCTTTCACCGTACAACTCACAGGGTCAAATTCGCAAGAGTCTTTGTGCCCAGTATTAAAAATCACTGACCTAATGTTCGTGGGCTCGGTGGTGCATTCTTCTATTTGCGTATGAGGGGAGTTGTCACATTCATCGTACCAGTACTTTGCAAATTGTGCTTGTGACACAGTGTACTAGAGCTCAAAGTCTGGTGCAGCTATTCCCCCCTTCTCATACGGCTCTGTCATCTTCTCCCAGCTGATTCTGGCCGTCTTCCCATTCCACAGAAAGGACACCGCCATAGAGTGAAGTCTAGAGAAGAACTCCCTCCCCGGCCATATAGGGGTATTTTGCAAAAAGGTATAATAGTTTCGGAAGTACAATCATTTTAAGAATGGCAATTCTACCGTGTAGTGAGATTGGGAGACGTCTCCAGACCTGCAATTTGATGTTAAGCGTGTGCAGCGCCTGGTCATAGTTATCAATATATAATGTTTGTTTATTACGAGAGACCAGGACCCCAAGGTACCTGATGTGTTGTTCAGCCCATTTAAGGCCACACATGCGAGCTGGGCATTTTGTGGAGGGGGTGAGCGGGAACACTTCTGATTTGGAGCTATTGACCGTGTATCCCGAGTATTCTGCAAACTCGTTGATGTCTGTCATAATGGGGACAATGTTTTTTTCGGGTTCTCGAACATAGAGTAGTGTATCATCCGCATATAGTGATATTATTTGGGTAGCTCCCTTCAGTGATATGCCCTTGTTGCCATGTCTAACCGTATCGCCGCTGCCATGGGTTCAATTGTCAAAGCAAAAAGGATAGGGGAGAAGGGGCACCCCTGCCTAGTACCTCTGCCCAGTTCAAACCCTTGAGACATAGTTCTATTCGTGTATACTTTCGCACACGGAGCAGTATAAAGCAATTTGACGTATTGAATGAAATATGGGCCAACCCCAAATGCCTCCAGTACCTGTATGCTGACACTGTTTGATCAACTGGATGCGAAAGACAATTGTTACGCCAACTATGCAGGTGACACTCAGTGTCTCTTCCAACTCACTGGTAATTACATCAAAGACACTGAAGTCATCAATACCACCTACAATAGCATTCACTCTTGGATGTTTTACAATGGTCTTGTCTTGAACAATTCAAAAACAG
Source organism: Ambystoma mexicanum (assembly GCF_040938575.1). Taxonomy (NCBI): domain Eukaryota; kingdom Metazoa; phylum Chordata; class Amphibia; order Caudata; family Ambystomatidae; genus Ambystoma; species Ambystoma mexicanum. Next base: position 290,590,578 of record NC_090939.1, on the reverse strand, counting down.
AGCTTATAATCTTAAGCACTTCCTCCAAGCTGTGTCATTTAGACCAGGCATACTCCTCCATTTAAATCACAGATTGTTTGCTGCACACTCCCAAGAAAGTGAAAACTTTGGGAGTCACTCACCATCAATCAAGAACTTTCAATGAGGGCTCAGATCAGCTGCTTAGTGTCTAACTCCTCTTACTATATCAAGCTCCTGGCTCAACCAGACCCTTTCTTGAAATGTAAAGCTGTGCTGCCCTGGCTAGAGCTATAATAAGCAGTCATCTGGACTACTGTGCAAACATTCTACTGCGTGTGGGTAAGGGGGAGATCAGTCACCTGCAAGTTGTTTAGAACAATCCAGTCAGGTTAGCAGCAGGTCTGTGAAAAACTGACCATGTCTCGGCTGCAAGGAGATCGCTTCACTGGCTTCCTATAGCCAAGAGGGTTATGTTTTGTACCCTGTGCATTGTGCCCTGCTGTCTCTTTGGAAAAGGTCTGACCTATTTGACAATTCAACTGAAATGTCTACCAGACAGATGCAGCCTTAGTTCTAACAACACTGGTCTGCTGGAATCACTGAAAGCCAAACGGTCTCTTGTAGAAAGGGGATGCTTCCCTATCTCGACCTCACACATTTGGAATACTCTACCACCTGATTTGAGACTATGTGCTAACCTGTTCATTTTCAAATGTCTTCTGAAAACTGTGCTCTATGAATAAACCTAACACACTTGTGTCTTCACCCCTAAGGACTTTCTGGACTGCTTTATGTTGATTGTTGTACGTCAGTCTTAGTGCTCTCATTACTTGGGGCTCTTTGTTTCAGCGCTTTACAAATAAATTAAATAAATTAATACATATTCATGAAAGAACCAGTAGACATAGTGCAAATAGTGAATGACAGATGCCTAGAATCATGGGCCAAGTATTCTAAGCTACTAACATGGATTGAAAACGAAGCAGGACCAGTAGGCATATTACCATTAAAGAATGCAACAACATGCTTCAAGAATGGAGGCTCGATTCTGGTTGGAGAGAACAATGGATGTGAACAGATAATCGAGTTCCCCGGAATGAATGGAGGGACTGCCGTACTAATGGACCGATATTGGGCCTGTGGATCCAGAGCTTACATGCAGTTGCCTAAGAATTGGGGCGGAATATGCTCTATTGTAATGGTACATGTTCCAGCATTAGTGATTCCTCAAAGTGATCTCAATATTGATGAATTTCCAAAAATGAATGAATACCAGAAATGGAAGATGTCGCTTATTCTTCACCTACTGAAGAGGGAGAAGTATTTATCATGAAAATAAATAAAGGCCTATGAAGACATTCCAGGTGAACCTAAACTGTTGAGCAATGAAGCAATAATAATGGCATCTATATTGATGCTAGGACTCCAGACTGCAGTGAACGCCAAGTGGCTGCAGATTACCAGATGGGAGCTTTTACAGACAATTAATGCAACAATTAAAGGAGTCAATGCAATCAGAGAACAATTGAGAGCCATCAGTCCGATGACTCTCCAGACCAGGTATGTACTGGACTTAATTGCAGCAATAGAAGGAGGTGTGTGCACCAAGTTCGGGCCTTCTTGCTGTACATTCACACCATTGCATGATGGATAAAACGGAACCCTGACAGATGCAATAACTTTGCTGACAACTCTGCAAACAAAGATGTTAGATGAAGCTGATGAGACAGCAGGAGATGACTGGTTCTCATTTCTATTGTCATGGATTTCAACCTGGCTGGCTAATGTTTTCAAAATACTCAGAGCAATACTTGTGTTGGTATTGTTACGATACTGTCTTATAAGGATCATCTTAGTGCAAAAAGACTGCCAAGAAAGCTATTGGGATGAAGATTACAACTGATGTAGAGGCTGGCACCGGTGAAAAAGATGCAGAATGAAGAAAGTACCTCTGATGAAATAAAGAAAAGCACCCTTGCTCCTCCAGGAACAAGGTTCTACTATCCCAAGGATCATAAAAAAGATGTAGGGTATTGGATATTATGTCCACCATCAGGAGATTGCAGTGGTATGACCTGGAGTGTGGATGAACAAATAAAAAAAACAGGTCACCTGATGGGGGTGACACAGATCGGGATCCCCAAAGAATGGCAATATGAAGAGAAGATAAAGGATATTGAAGAGGAGAATGTGGTTGAGGACCCGACTAGAGGGGGGGGTGCAGAGGAGCAGGTTGGCGTGCTTTCCCTAACTCCCGCCCACTCACCGGCATCATACTGGAAGAGCAGGAGGAGGGCCCTAAATGGGACACCATATGTTATGCCTGTAGCACATCGAGTGTACGAAAGACGATATACACTCAGACAACCAAATGTATCCTCACACTGAGAAAGTGGAAGGATATTGTGTGAAAGAATGTCAACACGCACCATTGGACATCATGTAGTGCTGAGGGGAATCTGACGAGGGCAAAGTGATGTCATAAAGAAAATATATCCGAAGACACACTGAAACAATGTGAAAAATACTTAAGAGTGACAATGTAACTGAAGTAAAAAGAGAAACATCCACAAAACGATAAAGTCACCATATGCCAAAAGAAGATAAAGTAACTTGCTGACCAATAAAGGTAAATACACAGTAACACAAGATAGATGAGATATATAAGATCTTGCTATAGAGGAAAATATAATGTGGCAATGATGGCCATTATAGGAAAATTGATGTTGGCTCGTGGAAAAATTCAATTCGGCTACCTCAGAAGCAGGCCAGGGATACAGATTCAGAAGACGCTGGAGAATTAGCTTTGTGTGCAAAGTGAATAGGAGGCTATGTTGGCCTCGGATCAAGGATGCTATTTGAGGAATAGCTGTAAAGTACAAAGGAAGGCAGCCGGGTAAGCCATGGACGTGAGACATATTTCTCTTAGATTAAAGAAGAAGAAAACATGCACAAGAGCCAAGTATTGGACAATTAACAGTGGATAAGGCTTCTACAAGATGGAGTGAGCAAGGGTCTAGAGGCCAAGAGGTACAATGGCACCCAGCATAATTGAATAAAATTGCAATAAATAAGAGGTTGAAATGGAAAAACTTGCGGACTCCTCCCACACGACTCAGAAGTCCAAAACAAGGGCTGTTCATTAAGCTGTGGATGAAGATAGTGATGTGCTCACACTCCTTCGAATGTCCCAGAACAGAGAGAAGACTACAAGGCCAGCTACAGATGGGAAACTTTGGCTCATGGTCAGAGTGATGAGAGATGATGGACTACTTACGAAACTGGGGAGTAATCTGACGTGACTCAAGCACCTGGGTTTCGTTTTGCTTCCATGCTGCTAGCCGAGTCGAAAGTCCAATGTTGGGTGGGAATGCCAACCAATCTGTGGGTCTATGGGGCAACCTGCTACATACTGTTGCATAGACCAATATGCTGCCATTTTGTCCACTATAATCAGTATTAAATGTATTTAAAGCTAGTTCAAGGCATGCCTTGCAGATAAGAGACAGCCAATGAGGTACTAACCCATATGTATTCTATAAGTAGATATGTTCCCCTAACCAATCCCTCCCATCGATAGGTTTTAAAGTTTGTCACGTACGATGACATCATAGATTACTCACATCGGGGTATAAAAACTCTGTTGTTTGTGTAGTTTGCCCAGCTTTATTAAATTGAGAATAAAGTAATACTTTGCTTTTTTCTTTGAGTTTGGTCTGAGAACTTTACTGATAATTCCATCTAGTACACAAGACACTCTGTAGAGTAGGTCCCAAGCACGACCCACACTCCACCCGTTCATTTTGAAGCACCAGGAACTTTCACTCTAAAATATATAACGTATGATGAGCAAATAAACCAGCAGAGAGTCGCAGTGGGGCTCTGTCCAGTACCTATCAAAAGAACAGCACCTGTTGCAGTACCGACGCCTAAGAAAACCTGTACAGTAAGGTACCCATTGCGAAAGCCATATCGAAAAATGAAACAAAATGAATAATGTCAGAGCACAGTCACTGAAGAAGCTAAAAAGATACTGAACAAAGACAAATGGTGACATCACAAGAACCCGGACTGACTCACATATAGAAGATATGATGACCTGCGAATGACAAAAAGAGACGAAACACCATGGATAAGGGACATCATGAACCTAAAGGGAAATAACGATGTTAAAATGTTAGAAGCTTATGAGCACGATGAAGATATTCAGTTAGTTTACACGCACGTGTACATATGCATGGACCCACAAGAAGCAAAGAATCGTGAGGCTTGCTTATGCTTAGTAGTAAGATAGATTGTGGCAAGTGGCACCTATACATATCAACCTCAAAAATGAGCACTTTATATAAGTATACTTCATCTATGCACAAGAGCAGAATCAACCAAATGTTACTAAAGGTCTCAGGAGAGGAGCCCCTCAGCAAGCAAATCGAAAACTGAAGACAGAAACAAACTCAGACGCATGCAAATCATGCCAAGAAGCCAAGGTCGTATTGGCTGAAATAGACCAACATTAGATACAATTAACGAAGCAAAGAACAGAGTATCCTGTTCAGAGAGGTCAAGATAAGCCACAGAAGGCAGGTGCTGGGCAAAACTAAATCAAATACACAAATTGTATGAAGAATAAGACGATTAAACGGTGTCTATATCACGTGACCAGCCAAGCGAGAAGGGATGAAACTTTTCACACCTACGTGTGGTCTTGTGCCATGCACAGATATCTGATCTTTTCCAGACAGAGATGCAGTCTCGAGGCCAACCACAAACAAATAATTGACACATGACCCCTGAGGTGATGATTGATTGTAGCAATAATTGGAGGAAGGCTGGGGGAGCAGACAAGCTCCCTGCACCTGGCAAGGTATTCTGCATGCTGCTAAGCTAGTGGAAAAGTATGAGTGGGGTTGGTGCCAACCCAATCATAATGGACCAAGTAATCTAGGGCCCTATAGTTAGTAGAGCCAATGAGACGTCATACTTTTTCTATCACCCCTGCAGTGGATAGAAAAATGAGAGAGGAAAAGGAGTGCCATGTATTACAATTCCCGTTGCTCGAGAAAGGAGGAACAAGACCACAGTATATTCCATGGTCACACATGAATCGAGAAAATCTGAAAAATAAACTTCCAATGTTAACATCGTGAGCCGGAAAATGGATACATGAACTGGAAAAAATGACGGGAGGAAACACATTGGCTATTGGGGATATTAAGGGTCTTTTAATCTCCATACTTGGTGATTGAGCTGACAATGTGTGGACATGTTCAGGTTATCCTGGCGTGACTATAGTCAATATTGCACACGATGGAGCTCCATTTAACAATTTAACAATTGCAGAGCCACGGTATGGAAAGAATTACGATTGCTATAAATGGATATATCTGACATGGGAGCCATAATGACATGAAAAATGAAGAAGTCAGAATTTCCAAGACGCTTGGGTCAAGACTCTTGGGTATTGGAAACGCAGGAATCTTGGGGGAAATCTATACCCGTGTTTTACCATATTTTATGCCAAGGGCTGCCAGATCAGTTACAGAAGCAGCTCAAGAGGTTGGTAGGAATCGAGGCCAAACCATGGTCTGAAATACAGTTGGTCATAGCTCACTATTGCAGATTTCTACAGGAGAAGAATCGCAAAAAAAGAGGCTGCACGAAAAGCCGAAAGAGGCAAAATTAGTGCTGAAAAAAATTGTCAAAGTATGCCATTGAAGGGGCAATGATAACTAGCACAGACAGATCAAACATACAGAGGGTCAGTAATCAACAGCAGGTAGGCATTAATGGGTTTTACCCCAGAGGGAGAGGCTTTCAAGGAAGAGGATGGCAGAGTAATCAGGGAGGCTTTCAAAATAATCAGGGAGGTTTTCAAAACATACAAAATGTCAATCAGGATATATTAAATGGGCAAATAATCAGACCACCGCCAATATGTTGGACGTGTGCGATGACAGGGCATCTAGCACGCACATGCAGAAGTTAAGGCATGGTGCAAAATGACCAAGGAACAAGAGTAGGGATGGTGAATCCACCTATGTTTTTGTGGAATTGGAGTTGCACAAAAACACGGTGCAGCAGCAAGCGCCAGGAGCACAACAAAGCTGTCTCAGCAGTTGCCTATGCAACTGTCACAGACAACAAGTGAAGGACAGGTACGGAATTCTGGGATGAGAAATAACACTGGTGATGGAGGAAGCCCATTCACTCAGCATGGGACAAAGATATATATGGATTAGGACAGCTTACTGGGAAACCTGACGTGTTCTATCCTATCAGTGACATTAATTCCTTGTGACACCTAACCCTCACAAGGAACCAATGGTAGATGTCGTTATAGGGGATAAAGAGTATTCATTCCTAGTAGACACAAGTGCAACACGCTCATGTATATGTGAAGGCAAGTTTTCCTTGTCCGGCGATGCCATAAATGCTCTGGGCTTCACAGGAGCAACAAGTCGTGTTCCTTTTACAAATGAACTTCCAGCCTCTATAGGAGAATGTGACATGAATGTGTCACTGCTATATTCGAGACAAACACGAGTAAATATATTGGGACGGGACATAATGACAAAGTTAAACATGACAATCTCGTTCACGGAGAAGGGCACAGTATGTTCAACTCCAGGAATGCATTATTTGAACGTATGTGAGATGATTAGAGCATACGCTGGACAAACAGCCATGAGGGTTGTCCCATTGGAGCCAGAAATATTTGCATATGGAGTACGTGTGTTAATGGCAGGGCTACCAGGCCTTGCAGGCAAAACCATGAGAACCCCCGATGAGTTTCTATTCAGACCAAGAATACCTATGCATGAGGAAAAGGGACAAGTATTTTCCTTGTCAATACACACATCCATAGTGTGAGGAAAGATGGCGTTGATCGATGGTTGTGATGATGAAGGCAGACAATGGTGCACAGTAATCGCCATTGAGGAAGGGTCCAGATTGACTGACGTCACTCATGATGACCTGTTTGATGAACAAACAGATGTTGAGGAAACAACAGATGAGGTAAATCTAATTTTTTGGGTGAGAATGATCAAAAGAGAGGTGCCCCAGAGAATGATGCTGGCACAGAACCGTCCTGAATATTTTGATGACGACATGGCTCAGGTGCCTGTTTCAGTGTGGACCACAGGCCCCTATGAGGTAGGCTTACTGAAAGGTGTCGGAGAAGTGAGGATTAAATTGAAACCAGGAGCAATTTTGCCGAAGGCACCATATCCCATGTCTAGGGAAGCAGATGAAGGGATTTTTAAGGCAATTTCTGCTAGGATGTAACAGGTTATCTTAGTGACGTCCGAGTCGCCATGCAACACCGTGGTTTATCCAATTAAAAAATCAAAGTGAGGATCGTGGAGACTAATTCAAGATTTACGCCTCATAAATGGTATTGTAGAGGCTGAGTTCCCTCTAGTCCCTAACCCGGCCGCAATCCTATGTAATATGCCTATTGAGGCACAATATTTCACGGTGATTGAATTGAAAAATGCATTCTGCTCACTCCCATTGTACAAAGACTCAAAAGATTTAACGTAATTTACGTTTAGACAGATGTGTCTGAAAAGCACAAGGTTACCCTAGGGGTACTGTGAGTCTCCTTCGATTATCAACAGAGTCCTGCAGGTGGATTTAAGCAATGTTACATTAGAGAGTGTTGTCTTGCAATATGTGGATGGCATCTTAATTTGCAGCACGACAGAGGACAGATGCAGACACAATTATATTCAGCAGTTGACTATATTGGTTGAGAAAGGATATAAAGTTGACAAAGATGAGTTACAATATTGTCATCAAGAGGCGCTTTACATAGGCCAGCTGATCTTGCATGAGGGGAAAAAGGTTACCAGTGAAAGGGCTGAAGGCATACTGAACACAGCCAAGCCACACATGATAAAACAGATGCAGACTTTTCTAGGTCTTTGCAATTATGTCAGGGCATGGGTCTTTCACTACAGCTCATACACCAAGCCCTTGTTACAGGCTCTAAAGAAGGCACAGGTGATGAAATAAAAAATTAAATGGTCTGAGACGATGTAAGAAGGGTTTACTGAACTCAAGAGAGCCATTTGCACAGCACCAGTTTTAGGGATTTCCAATTATGCAGAGGAATTCTACTTGTGTTCACACACGAATGGCAGCGTTATGACGGCAGTACTGACACAGAGAACCACATTGTTGTACAAGACCCTTGCATACTACAGTGGGAATTTGGACACAGTGATGAGAGGCCACTTCTCGTGCGAACAAAGTTTAGCTGCCGCAGCGTTTGCCATAGAGAAGGCTACAACCATTGTGATGGGATGCTCAATGATATTGTACATCGAGCACGTATTATTTGCCATTCTAGAGAAACTGAAAGGAACATTGACATCTCAGAGAGCTTCTGCTTATGAAGTGATCATATCTAATCCATTGATTAAGATAATTCGATGTAAAATAGTGAACACAGCTATGTTTATAGCAGAGACAGTCACTGATGGAGAGCCAATCCACGACTGCACGAACTATGAAGGATTCTATGATGAAATTCCCAGAGTGAAAGAGAATGCATTGGCACAAAGGGAAATTGTCTTTGTTGACGGTTCCTCGAGAATCAATCAAAATTATGGACAAAGAAACACAGGCACTGCTGTGGTAAAGCACACAGCAAATGGAGAATTTTGAGTACTCATCAGTGCACGATTACCTTCTCACTATTCAGCACAGGCTGCAGAATTATTGGTGTTGATACTTGCCATCAAGAATCACGCAGACCAGGAAGTGACAGTGTACAGTGACTCCACCTATGTGACGTTCACAGTGCACGCAGGCCTAGCTTGCTGGAAAAGGAGGGGCTACCTCTGAGGGGACGGCACGCCAGTGCAGCACGCAGCCTTATTGGATAGGGTCCTTAAGGCACTACAGCTCCCAGTGGCCATAGCGGTTTTGAAATGTGCCACCCACACGAAGGGGACAGATTTTATCGTACGAGGAAATCAAGCAGCAGACACGGAGGCCAAGCGTATGGGTCCAAAGGCGAAACCATAATGAATGTGGAAATAACTAATGTAAATGAAAAAATGATTGTTGCACGAAGTGTACCTGAGGGTAATAGTAACATGGGGCAAACCCAGTTAATGAAACTCCAAGGGGAAGCACCACGGGAAAAAAAAGAACCTCTGGAAGCGGTGAGGGTGTTCTTTAAACCCTTCAGAAAGCTTGTGGTGACAAGACAGCACTGGTAAACCAGTGAAGCCCTGTTAAAATTAGCATTGGAACAATTGTATTATCAAGTGTACATGTCAAAAGAGAATCTAGCAGCAACGATCGCTGAAGACTGGGTTATACCGAACTTAGAGGAACACGTTGCATTTCTTATGGTGAACTATATAATCCGCCAGCAGTTCACCTCTGGGCATACACTACGAGTAATTAGAGGAGTCATCCCAAGGCCCAATGGACCTTTTCAGCACTTGCATGTCAATTATGTCGATATGATTCAAGTATGTAATGGGTACAGGTATCTAATTGTTGTGGTGTGTCCATTCTCTAGATGGATAGATGCAGGTCCATGTACACACCCAGACTCTACCTGTGTGGCCAACTTTCTGGTGAGAGAGGTATTTCCCAGATGGGGAGTATGTGAGGTCATGAGGTCAGATAATGGTACTCACTTTGTTAATACAGTATTTGAGAAGAGCAGCTTGATGCTTGGTATAAAGCACAAGTTCTCATCGGTGTATCACCCGCAAGGTAATGGAATATGTGAGAAGCTCAATGGCTTATTAAGGGAAAGGATAGCCAAGTTGAAGCTAACTCTAAAAAGGGGATGGCTGCACTGCCCTCCATTGCCACTCAGAGAATGTCCCGTAAAACCCCCTAGGAGAACAGTTGGAGCTACAGAGAAAGAAGGAGGAGAACAAGAGTTGGAAAACTTCCAGGCCCGGCAAGCGTAGAGGTCTGTTTGTCGAGCGAAGGAAAAGAGCCACAGACCTCACACCTTGCCCTGCCTGTGATTTTGATCAGTCACCAACATCCATCTCGGATGCATGCTGTGGAGGCATACATAGACAGCGGAGCCATTGGTAACTACATAGTCCAAGGCCTGGGAACAAGGATGGGGCTTCCCCTCTGTCAGAAAACGACAACTGAGAAGGTCACCACTGTAAAAGGCACGGAGATAGCTTCTGGTCCTGCAACTCAACGCACGGCAGAATTGACCCTTCTGTGCCAAGACGGACATCGGGAAGCCATTGCCTTCGACCTTATCAAGGCCCCTCAGTTCTGGGTGATTCTAGGGATGCTATGGTTGGTGGCTCAAAATCCTAACATCGACTAGCGAGCCAAAAAATAAGCCTTCTCCAATGAGTATGCTCATGCATGCTACCAAGTGGAAATGACATCGTCTGACCAAGAGACACCTGTCCAAGATAAAGAGGTGTTGTACTAGTTGTAACAAGTACACTACCAAGCGAATACCATGATTTCCAAGATGTTTTCCAAAAAGAACAGGCTAATACCTTACCCCCTCACAGGCCATATGACTGTCAGATCGACCTCGTACCTGGTGCACAAATCCCGTGTAGTCGAATTTAAGCACTCACCGAACCTGAAAATGTCCACTTGAAATCATATCTGGACCAATACCTGGCAAACAGTTTTATCTGCCTGTCCAAATCCCTGGCAGCCTCGCCCCTATTCTTCATACCCAAGAAAGAGGGGGACTTGAGAACGTGCATCGACTACCAGGCACTAAACCAGGTAACAGTTAAAAACTGTTATCCTCTACCCCTTATCACAGAACTGCTGGACCAAGTCAAGGATGCCAAAATGTACACCAAATTGGACCTCAGGGGGGCATACCATCTTGTGCGTGTAAAGAAAGGAGACAAATGGAAGACCGCCTTTCGTACTAAGTATGGGCTGTACGAATATCAGGTGATGCCCTTTGGGCTTTGCAACGCTCCCGTCGCGTTCCAGTACTTCATGAACGATGTACTACGGGAATTGATCAACGTACATGCCCTAGTTTACATCAACGACATGTTGGTGTACTCCTCTTTTAAACAGGACCATGTCAGGCACGTTCACTCCGTCCTTACAAAACTCTGACAGCACCAGCTATACGGCAAACTTGAAAAATGCTCCTTCCATGTCACCGAAGTCGAGTTCCTTGGTTTTGTCCTCACTCCCAGAGGCGTCCGGATGGATATGCACAAAGTAGACGACATCCTTAGCTGGCCATCACTGTCTTCAGTCAAAGGTGTCCAAAGTATGCTCGGCTTTGCAAACCTTTATCGCCAATTCATCCCGGGTTTCTCCCAGATTGTGCACCCGATCACTTCTTCATTACGTAAAAACAACAAACTGTTCCAATGGACAGAAGAGGCGGAAAAGGCCTACCAGGAACTCAAGAAAAGATTTACCTCAGCCCTGGTGCTATGACACCCCCGCCCAGATCTCCCATATCTAGTGGAAACAGATGCCTCCAGCATGTCAATGGGGGCTGTTCTTTCCCAATGGGATCCTGAAACAGGCCAGTTACATCCCGTGGCCTTTTGGTCGCAAAAATTTACTACACCTGAACTTAACACTATGTAATAACAGACAAGGAACTCCTAGCTATCAAAGCAGCCTTTAAGGCTTGGCGGCATTACCTCCTAGATACCATCACAGTAATCACCAACCTTCGCAACCTACAATACCTCAAGACGGCAAAGGCTCAATCATCCCGTCAACTCCGATGGGCTTTATGCTTTGCAGAATATGATTACATAATCACGTAACGACCTGGAGTCCAGAACGGAAAAGCCGACGCCCTATCCCGCATGGGTATTAATGAGAACGCATATTCAACCCCAGACCTGGTGGCCATTATTCCAGGTGACAAACTACTAGGACTTACAACAACGTTATCTCTGGACGAACTCCAAAAGGAAATTCGGCTCCTAATGAACACTGAGGCTCTACAAGACAGGACCACTCAACATGAGCATTACACAACAAAGAACCAACTCCCGTATTTCAGAGGGCATTTATATCTACCGAATAAGGCACTTCAAGAGCAAGTCATTTCTAGTTATCACGACCCCCTGATAGAAGGACATCCAGGAATTACCAAGAGCCTAGCTAAGGTGAAAAGAAATTATTGGTGGCCGACTTGGCGAAATGACATTACACAGATTATCCTGTCATGTGGCATTTGTGCACAGAATAAATCCCAGAAACAAACATCTGCAGGCCTTCTTCAACCATTGGAATTTCCACCAGCACCTTGGCACACACTCTCCCTCGATTTCATCACAGATCTGCCTCCCTGTCAAGAGTTCAACACTATCCTAGTGGTTGTTGACCAAAATGGCCCATTTCATTCCGCTTAAGGGTCTACCAAATGCATCCAGTCTGGCAAAGTTGTTTTTAGAGCAAATGGTACGATTACATGGTTTCCCCTCTGTCCTGATTTCTGACCGAGGGAGTCAGTTTGTGTCTAACTTCTGGAGGAAGAGTTGTGAACTTGCCCAAATCGATATTTGTCTGTCCACTAGTCACCATCCCCAAACTGATGGCAAAATGGAGCGGACAAATCAGACACTAGAGCAATACCTACGGTGCATGTTACATCAAGTGGAAGAAAGCTGGAAGGATGTGCTGTGGATAGCCGAATATGCCTACAACTCACTACACACCAGTACCGGACAGAGTCCATTCTATACCGTATATGGAAGGCACCCACGTACTTCCGAATTAGATACCCCCATGGCCTTGGAAATGCCTGCGGTGAAGACTTTACATACGATCATCACTCAAGCCTAGCAGCAGAAAACTTGATCCAAGCCAAAAAAAGACAGAAAAGATTCTCTGATCAACACCGAAGAAAAGCCCCAGACTACCAAGTCAGAGATGAAGTCTGGTTGGCGTCTCGGCACGTGCCCATAAGAGGAATTCAAACATTTCGTCCCAGATATCTTGGGCCCTATACCATCAAGGCTATTATAAAACCTGTGGCAGTAAAACTAGCTTTACCAGCAAATATGCAGATCCATCCGTATTCCACATATCACTCTTAAAACCTGTTCAGCCTGGAACTTGGGTCAAAACACAACCAAATATGGTACTGATTAATGGAGAACCTGAATTTGAAATCAAGGATCTTGCTGAACTTATTGCCTTAATAAGAATACAGAAAAGAGAACTGTATCCAGAGACAATAGACAATCCATTGTCCAGACAAAGGAGGACAATTGTTCCCGTACCTGCAACCGACGAGCAGAGACATCAGAATCCAGAGATATTGTTGCATAGAATGTATTAAATGTTGGTCTTCTTTCCTTAGATGATAGAAATGGGAAATCAAAACATCAGCATCGTCATCCCTCAGGATGAGAGACATCCTTATTGTTCCAGAACTAAGTGCTGCTGCCTAACCTACAGGGGCATAATGTATTTATGCATTGTATTCATTGTTGTTTTATTGTCACTGACAAATCGAACTGCATTTTTCATAGGTGCACAGTGTTCTGATTCCAGTGCACCCACCTAACGATGTACGCATGACACCCACAAAAGCACCCAGACCCCTTATAGTGATTCCAGTTCCTAGAAGATCTGACAAAGGAGTGAGTGAACTTGAAATGGATGTGATTAGCAATGACACACATGCAGTGACAAGCAAGTTGAAAAGCCGGAAATGGGGTCGGCAGAGTAAGAATGAGAAAAGATTACTTACAACCACACGCATGCGAACAATGAGTTACATACACCAGGTCTAGTGTCAATAACTGCAGAACCACAGGCCAAAGAAGGGGAGAACGTTGGACAACCGATGATGAGAAGCTCTACTACAAGTGAAGCGAAAAGACAAATGGGAAAAGCTGAACTGTTAAAGAAACAAAAGGAGTTGGAGAAGACGCCAACTGACACAGCATTGATAAGCACCCCTGATCTAGCACTGAAAAGGGCAAGTGGAAGCCCAGCCAAAATCTCACGAGCACAGATGATCGCAGAATCAATATGGCCGTCCATAGCCAGAGCCAGGAAAAGGCAAGAGGAAAAAGAAAGAATTGCCTGACTTTTGCCCACTCAATTGGTGCAGATGAAGAGGCCTGCACCATGGATTGAGATACCTGAGAATCCTCCAGCAAGAAGAAGCCGTACAAATGTGTTCAAGGATGTGGTTATAGCAAACTACATAAAAACCTTGAGAATCAAGAGAAGCATACAAGGAGATGATAATGAACTAAACGACTAATTGGACAGCACAGCACACTTGGGAAATAACATATGGTACCAGCATATGAAAGAAGTTGGAAGACGGAATTCAGAGGAGGAATGCTTTGTCTGTGCACTCTTACCTACACAGCATGGGGAAATCAAAGATCTTTGTAGCTGGTGAAATAGATGTACAGACGGTGCACTGTTTATCACACATAGCAATGTGCAAGACCAGAGGCCAGTTCATGGGAGGTGATGCCTCACTGAAATGGGCAACTGATCCAAATGAAGACGATTATGTCCAGGACATAAAGACAAAGAACAATAGAAAAACAAAGCACATTGTGATCAGATATGCGAAGCCTGGAGTTAAAGGAGCAGAGATCAGAAGAGAGGCAAATCAAAAACTAAACGTCCAAGGAAAAACTCCAGAAGATGCCAGAAAGAGGTCAAATGCAAATCTGGGTAACAGTGCGTTCACCAGATGCATGGGAGAAAGGAGTAGTGATCTGCAGAGCATGGATGGTCTTTGGTCACTATGAGCCCACCATCAACATAGTGCAAAATGAATGCAAACCATTATGGCCAAAACTTGCTAAACTACTGACATGGGTCTAAGGACCCTTGCAGATAGTGCCATCGGAAAGCCCAAAATTCTGCTTCAGGAATAATGGCACAAGGAAAATGGGGAGAATTTAAACTGTGGACGAGTTTTTGATGCCCCAGGAATGGTACATGGTACCGCAGTAATAATGGATCATTATTGGGCATGTGGATCCAAAGCATATATCAGACTGCCGAGAAACTGGGGAGGTATATGCACAATAGTGAATGTCCATGTTCCAGCATAGGTGATTCCAAAAAGTGATCTGAATATTGACAGATTTCCAAAAGCATATGCTCCCCTGAGGAAGAGGAGATCTGTGGAACTGATGAATAGAATAAAGAGAGAGAATTACCTTTTGGCTAAATCAGAAGAAGCTTTTCATGCAATCCCGTATGAAAACAGACTGTTCAGCCTGACCTCATCAGTGTTCACAACAATTTTTATGCCACAAGTTCAAGTTGGAGTAAATAATACATGCTTGCAGATAACCAGATGGGAATACTGCAAACCATCAACACGACCATAAAAAGTATTCAATACAATCAAAGAAGAGTTAAGGGCAATCCGACTATTGACTCTCCAGAACAGATATGTCCTTGGCATGATAACAGCCATGGATGAAGGTGTTTATGCAAAACTTGGAGAATCATGTTGCACATTTATACCTTCTCACAATGATGAAAATTGAACTTTAACAGAGGCCATAGGTATGCTGACAAAACTACAGAATCAAATGATTGATGAAACTGACAAAGTGGACGATGACAGTTAGTTTGTAGCACTATTCTAATGGGCTCCACAATGGATGGAAGATGCATTCAAATTCCTAGGAGCCCTGCTAGTGATGATACTGCTCGGAGTCTGTGTTATCAAGATAATAATCTCCCAGCGCCAGAAAACTGCAAAAAAGGCCATAGGGAAGAAGATCATGATTGATGTCGAACCAGGATGGAAACCCAAAGACCGGACTGATGAAGAAATAAGAGACTTTGTGAAAGCTATCATTCCTGTACCAGAAGGAACAAAGTTTCGGTATCCAAGGAAACACAGAAAGTATGTGGGAAGATGGATCTATTGTAGCCCAAATGGACATGTCAACTAATGACATGGAATAAAGATGAATACGTGAGAACAGCAGGAAGCTTGAAGGGAATCATAAAAATATGAACTCCAAAGAGACATTTCTTCAATCCTTAATGTATAGACCCAGATTATTAAAGAACAATGGACCCAGGAGATGAAGAAACAATTGATCAAAAAGATAAAGAAAAGGTGGATACAAAAGAAGAAGTGAAAGTGGTCGATGATTCACCCAGAGGGGAGAGTGTAGAGGAGGTCCCAAGCACGACCTGCACTCCAACCGTTCATTTTGAAGTACCAGGAGCTTTCATGCCAAAATATGTGACGTATGATGAGCAAATAAACCAACAGAGAGACGCAGTGGGGCTCTGTCCAGTACCTATCAAAAGAACAGCGCCTGTTGAGGTACTGACGCCTAAAAAAACCTGGACAGTAAGTTACCCATTGAGAAATCCATATCGACAAATGAAACAAAATGAAGAATGTCAGAGCACAGTCACTGAAGAAGCTAAAAAGATACTGAAGGAAGACAAATGGTGACGTCACGAGAACCCGGACTGACTTACATATAGAAGATATGGCGACCTACAAATGACGAAACACCATGAATAAGGGACATCATGAACCTAAAGTGAAATAACGATGTCAACATGTTAGAAGCTTATGCCATGAGCACGATGAAGATATTCAGTTAGTTTACACATGTAAATATGCATGAAACTGCAAGAAGCAAAGAACGTGAGGCTTGCTTATGCTTAGTAGTAAGATAGATTGCAGCAAGCGCCACATAAACATATCTACCTCAAAAAGGAGCACTTTATATAAGTATACTTCCTCTATGCACAAGTGCAGAATCAACCAAAGGTTACTAAAGGTCTCAGGAGAAGAGCCCCTAGGCATGCAAATCGAAAACCAAAGACAGAAACAAACTCAGACGCATGCAAATCATGCCAAGAAGCCAAGGTCGTATCGGCTGAAATAGACCAACAGTAGATACAATTAATGAAGCAAAGAACAGAGTATCCTGTTCAGAGAGGTCAAGATGAGCCACAGAAGGCAGGTGGTGGGAAACACTAAATCAAGAGCACAGCAGCTTCCCCATTTAGAAAGTGAGTGTGATGAAGCACATAATGTTGATTCATATGATGAAAGACAAATTGGAACAGGAAAACTTTCATTAACCTGCAGGTTTTTTCTCAGAACTCTCACTCATAATTCTTCTTGACTGCAGGTCTGTGTAGGCTGTTCTACTCATAAAAGGGAATGCTACAGAGCACAAATATATATTAGCAGCCAACAGTGATGTGCTGGCCCATCAGGCGGTTTGGAACGTAGGCAGAATCTGTCAATAACTTCCCAAGTTCTCTCACGGTCAGTAAATACCCCTCCATTTCCTGTTCCATCCTTAGCTTTTCACAGATGTCTTGGCTGTCTTCCTCTTCGCCCTGACCCCTCAGAGTTCCACACCAAACCCAGTGACCTGCAACAGCCCCTCCATTTACCTGCTCTCCACCAGCTCCCTTTGCTCTGTCTCTAATCCTGGTGATTGTGCATCAGCCTTTTTATGTGTATAGTTTGTTTTTAAGGGAAATAGGAACGCACAATTCATTCAATGGCAGTTTCACATACAAACAAGCAAAACAGGACACTGTCACCTCTCCCCATGGTGTCCCGTGGTGTTAATAGCTATCACCCCCTTGTTCACTGGCAGGAAGTTTTGGCAATAGCTCTGAAGCCTTGCCGAAGTCCCTTGCTATGCTCAGTCCTACATTAGGCTAAGGGTGGCACATAATTACTGGCCTTGTCTGCTCTGAGCATGGGGTGATAATTAATTTAAATGTATCAGTTAGCATATCTAAAGATAGGAACGTATATGGATATTGTAGTTAATGGATGTGATTTAAACATAACAGTAGCCAGCAAAATGCAGTAGCAGAGGGATTTAAACATCATGATGGCTGCTTAGGATACAAAGCAATACATTAAATCCAAGCTCATCTGATAGAGAAAGAGATGAGTGAAAGAGTTAACTGAAGGAGATGAGATGGAATTGGGTGAGATCATGAATCGGTAGACACTGTTTATCGGGAAAAGATCAACACCACTGAGTGATGACGATTTCTAATGTCAGTGGCACCTACAGTAATAGAAATGTCATTGATTGAACGCAGTGTTGGAGGAATCACTCTGGTTACTGGGGGCTAGGAAATTAAGATTAGTAAAAAAAGAGTCAACCCAGCTGAAAGAATAGTGACACAAGGTAAATAGACCTCATATTGTGAGAAATCATGTAAAGGTAAGAGGTAAGAGTTTTTAAACATAATATATGTTTCAGAATGCCAAACAATATCAATGTGTGTCATTGGGCCTCATTAGGTGTTTGCCGGTGCAAAATGTATGTGCCCATAACTCCATGTATTCATCTGCAATACTCAATGAAGTTTCCTGTGAATTTTAAATTCGAAACCAGAAGTAAATCAGAAGCAATAGGTAGAAACATGTTCATCATGCATCACACATTTTCTAAATGATTCAAATTGTAATGGCCTTCGACAAGGCATAAGGAAGTCACATGACATACAGCGCCGCACTATGACACTGGAGGTGTTGTTTTCCGGGGGCCTGGCTTTGGGGAATAACCAGGGCATTACAGCTCCAGAGGTTCCGGAAGCCAGGCGCCGGAAAAAGTAACTCCCCATTCCCATTTGAGTCACATAGGACTCAATGGGAATGGGGAGGATGGAAGCACCGGCACTGCGTGCAACAGTGCCGGTGCTTCAGTCAAAGTCTGCGAGCGGGTGCCGTTCCGCCCGCCAGGTCAGACCTGGCGGGCAGAAAGGCATCCGGCTTGCCCACTTGTACTCTGGCGGTCTGGTAAGAACGGTGCCGGTGAGCATACCGGCACCGTTGTTACCGGACCGGAAGGGTCGTAATGCAGCCCACAGTCTTGATATCTCTTTTACAATATAGAAATCCTCTTTCCTCTCCATCTAAATTAGATGGAGCACCCACCACTTCTCTAGTTAGATTTAAATTCAGCTGAAATCTGAAGAAAAGCGGTCCTAAAAATACTTGAAGAATGTTTACATAAATAAATCGGCAAAACATTAAAAGGCATGATATCTAAATGAAAGTGATACAAAATATGACAGTGTATTATTTGTGCTCTATTACTGATCCATTCCTTGTCATAGATCTTGCGTTTATAACTTTCATTGGGTTTCAGACCAACTCTCTCTCAGAAGATTCCACTGAGGACAAAAATACCTTACATGATATAGACCATTCATCCAGTACCGTATAACTGCCTAGCTTTGGTTGTTCTGCCAACCTCTCAAACAATGATATGGGGTGGATTTATAAAATTGATGTACAGTTGCATCAATTTCCAATGTGTGCGTGCTCTCAAAGATGTCAATCCTAACTCGTGTTTAATGACACCTATAGGCAAACAGTTAGGTAAAGCTAAAACACTTCACCAAATAGTAGCTTCAAATATATCCCAATTCACAGTATTTAAAGTTGTTTCTTCCTGATAAATTAATCAGGGCAGAATTTTCAGTAATTAAAACCGCAGAAGGAGTGGGGGGGGGGCAATAGAAAACTAACCGAAACAACTGTCAAAACTTATCTGTTGACAATTTGCACCCTTAGCATTTGAGCATAAGTCGGTATACACTACCAATTTGGATGGAATAGACTGAAAAATAACACCCAGGTATTTGAACTGGTTTAATGTCTCAATACGAGATTTGTGGAAATAAAAACCAAATGTAGATATTTTAGCACCTCTGGCCCACACGGATTTCATAATTAGAATTTTATTTCTTTCAACGTAAACTGTGAGATCTAAAGCTAAAAGATAATTATAATGGAAACAAAAGCGCTTTGGAGGCCAACTGGTGTTTGACCATGTATTGGAGGTGCGAAGATCCTAGTCGCGGCAGATTAGTGCTTGTGTTTCTGAAGGTGGCAGCAATGTCCTGAATATACAAACTGAATACAAGAGGGGCCATGACGCAGCCCTGATAAAGTCCAAGCTGTGTCCTGATCTATTTAGTACAGTGCCCCTGCTGATCTGAAACATTTTTAATCATTGTATGCGAGTGCAAGTCAATTAAGATTTTTAACAAAGTTGGAGTACATCCACGATTGACTAATTCTGACCAATGTCCAGAAACGCTATATTGAGTGGTTTACCTGTCGACTTAACTTGAGCAGCAGGTAGTTGTAGAATAAAACAATTCTGGGATGTGCCATATTTCTTTTTGAAACCCACCTGAAAACAATCAATGGCACCCAGCCATTTAACCCAAGATTGTATCAAGAATAGAGCAGAGAATGCCTTGCTCACCACGTTCAATAGCTAGAAGGCCTGTCATTCTTTGGGTCCATTCTGTTGCTCTTTTAAAAACCACAATAATCACAGCTTGACTCCAAGATCTCGGCAGAGATTGTGATTCCAATATATTTTTAACAGGCCCAATAAAACTATCACCCATAGTGCAGACTCAGCTTTGAAATGTAGTGATCAACAGGCCGTCAATGCCCGGGGCATGCAAGGCTTTACATTTTTTTATAATCTCAAAGATAGTATTATAATGGAATTCCAGTCTCCATGGCCCAGGTGGTATTCCCAAAAGAGTAGTGTTGTGTGGCCCCTGAACATCATAGAGCTTTAGAAAATGGGTAATCCCCCAAAGTATCACAGCACATTCATCAAGAGCACAAATGACGAATAACACTATAATGAACGAGTTGTGCGGGGTGCCCCTGCTCCCCATTTTCAGTATCATATTATACCAAACAGGGGTTGCAGGGTTGTCCTCCAGTTCCCATGCTCGGTAAAATGTGATTCGTTTTTTGTTTAGAAAGTACCATGGCCAGCAGAGTGGTTTGCTGGAATGCAGAGGTGTCCGGCACCATTTTTGTTTCATTGATCATTGATCAGAATAAGAGGAAGGGGGCTGTGTGCGTTATTAAGTGCATGGCCGCTTTTTCCGTTCCAAGTAGTGAAGTTCGGAACAGGTAATCAGTTTACCTGCGCTGCTCCTAGTCAACCAATGTTTAGAAATGCATCTGTGAATTAGAGCAGGTTGACAAACATTCCTTGTACACATTCCATAAATGTGTGAGGTTGTAACAGGTAAGAGGTAGTTGAACAAGTTTCAACCTCAATCAGTGAATGAATCAGGTCCCCAGACTGGTCCACCATGCCAGTGTACAATTTCTGGCACAAACCTCGCCTTGCACATCCAATTTCATATCCAAGGTGAAATCCTTTATAAAGGACAAATATGAGCTCAAGATACAATGGGCACTTTTCTCAGCTGGAATGATAGTTGACTGATCAAACATAAAAATGGCATCCCTTGAGATAAAAATGTTATCCAGGGTAGACTTAGAGCCTCTGTGTTGCCATGTAAATTTAGGCAGCATATCTCCCTGAACAGCACCATTAAAAGTTTGTAAACCCATATTTCCAATTCATCAGCATTACGACAGCCGCAATCGTTCAACAGCACAGATGTGTTATCACACATGCCATTTAAGTACCAGGACTGCTCTAAACATTCACTGTTTAAAATCGCCTAGGACAAAGGAAAAATGATCACCGTCAAATGACCATGTTAAAAACAAATTCGATAGGGATGCTAAACAAGTTGTAGTATACATTGTCATAGGATTCAAATAAACATAGTTAATAAATCAAGTTTCCATTATATTCAAAATCCCATTCAACTAGCATAATTTAGCAACAAGAACCTCATGACTGTTAGAGTCGCAGTGAGTCATTGTAATACCTGAATTATTACAAACCGCACATAAGAGGCCCCCAAATGGTCTTCCCTTAGGCCCAAGTTGGGCTTTTACATCACATCCATAGAAGCCATCTAACACAGGAGTCTCTTCCTGCTACATTTCTTGAAAACACATAATACAACTGTGCACTAGCAAATCATCAAGGGTAGATAAATTAGGAAAGCCCCTGGTATTCCAAGAGACAAGTTTTAACAAAGATACTCAATTCTGACAAGCCTGGCCCCCTTACTTATTATGCAAGGGATTGTCTATGTGGGACCAATCATCCTTCAAAGGCTTAGCATTGTTCCCGACCTCCCACTTAAAAACTGTTCGAGCAGCGGATGGAGCAGTGGAAATTGTTATTCTTAAATGTTTCAAATCATTTTTTGGCCCATTACGGCTAAGCACTGAGTTGTATCCCAGTTGTATAAACATACAAGTTTCCTCTGAAAGAGCATTCTGTCCCATCTTTGAGTTTAAATAGAGACAACCCATATCCACACACTTATCACTAACAAATTTCACATGTGGCTATTCAAAACGACAAAAAAAAAATTCCCTAAATATGTGCTCTAGATAGAGTGGACATACAGAATTTGATTCTTTAAGATGAGAGTTCATCTGGGGTCACTTTGCACTTCCAGAAAAGTACACATCTCATGCCTACTCTTTCTAGTGTCTCCACCTGCTGCCTTGCCCTCTTTGTATGACGGGTTAAAGTTAAATCCAAGCCCCTCACAATTGTATTCACAAGCCGCAACTGCTTCTCCTCCAAGGTTAAGAAAATGGGTGCCTCTGAGTAATTCGCTCCCGAGTCACCAACTCTAATATCGGAGCACTTGAATGGAGCCATGGTAGAATAAGAAATAACCGAGGGCACTTGGCGAGGAGCAGAGGCCACAACATTAGCTGGCTAAATGGGCAGGATAACACCCGCCGGATCGCGGAGTGGTATAATAGCATGAAAGTCATCAATGGCACACTCCGGGGGACTACTGTCAATGGGGCAGAAGGAACCAAAGTAGTGATATCGCTGAATAGGTTACCAAACCACTAACCTCCAGAATCATGTCATTCGAGCCAATAGAATCAAATATTTGAGGGAGGGGCTTCATAAAATGAGTAATGGCATTCCGCCCCACCACAACAACCAGTTGCTTCCTACTACCTTTTATAGCATGTTTGTTAGACATCCTATCTTCATCTAGTAAATCAGCTCATATGCTGACTTCAACATTTGTTGTTGCTTTACTTCTGGCCCCTGTCTGTTGTTGAGATGTTTCATTTTGTGGGGCCAAGTAAGTTTTTAGCCTGCTCAAGAATTCCCTAGATCCTTAATTGCTAGGTTTTATAGCATTCTTAACATTTTTCAATTTTCTTGTAATGGACAATCTTTGGATCTGTTTACACCACAGTGCTGAAAGGTTCCTGATTCGCTCCATGGTACTCCTTACTATTACTGATGTCACCATTAAAAGGATAATCGTTCAACACTGTGAACATTATGGGCTGACTCCCCCGACAAAGATTATTTGGAAGACCTGTGTCACAAACTACTACACTGGGTTCCTTCAAGACCTGCAATACTAGGTGAAAACCCAAACTATGATTGGATACAGCAGTTTTATTTAGGTCAGCCTTTTTGTTAGAGTTTACAAAAATAAAGCCCTCAATGAAGTTCAATGTATACATCACATCGGTTAACATACCAGTCTGAGATCTAAGATCACTTTCTAGGTTCTCATAAGATTTCACTAACGAATTTTATTTAAAGTTTCACGGCTTCCAGGATTATCACTGAGTCTACCGTCAGGATCAATATGCGATTCAGACGGCCAATAGGCGACTACTGAAGGATCAAACATCTTTGATGTTTCCGATGCATAAAGAAACAGATAGTCAGAGAACCTGGTAAGAGGAATATATTCTGAAGCTGGCATCTCGCCAGAAGCAATGCCCATGATGCACTCCTTTGCCATATTTTTCTTGTGGCACAGCATCTGAAGTTCAAGGGATAGCCGCTAACATAGAAACATCACTTAAAAGTTGACCAGGCTGTGGTAGGCTGTGCGCATGTTGCACTGCTTGTGCATGAGACCAAAATAAATCCCTGGGTCTCAGTACACCTGCTGCGGTAGACCACATGGATGGTATAGTACAGATCACATATCCTTCTATCACATTTGTTATAGAAACGGTTTTGTCAGAGAGGCATCTAGACATGCGCTTTTCAAGTTCCCAGACTCAGAAAGTCCTTTACTGTGCATGGCATACATTATTAAGTTGAGATTTTGTTATAGTTTGGAAAAAGTACTCACCCGTACTCTTCAATGAAGTTTCTCTCACCAGGCAGCAAATAGATCCCGTCCGTCGATCAAAAATTGAAGGTTATTGGCACCTCTCTGCCAAGCCACAGACTGCTTGACTGGTTCACACTTGCTTCACTTGCTGACTTGTATGGTGATATGTGGCTGTGAGACTTTTACTCCATCCATTTCAGGTAAGTCAATCACTGCACCAATTATCAGGATAGGCAAGGCCAGAAGATTGCAGAGCACTTCACTCCTCTGCAACAGGACATAGAGTTTGGACTACTCGACTGCCGCACACTTGCAGCATTTGCTGATGCATGTGCTGACATGCAGCTGTGAGGTTTTTACTCCAGCCAGTCCAGGTAATCAATCACAGCACCAACGAGCAGGAGAGGCATGGCCAGAAGATTGCAGAGCTCTTAACTACTCTACAACAAGACAAAGAGTCCGGACTGTTTGACTGCTTCACACTTGCAACACTTGCCTACATGCCCAGAACTAATATGGACTAAGTACTGCATTCCATGTTGTGTTTATCCTTCAGCATGTATTTAGCATTGACAATGCTATACACAGTGTGTAGTTAGTGCATACTCCCTGAGTCTGTGAAGCGCACAGATGCCATAAACATATTTAGCTTAATGTAGTAAAGGGGCCTTTAGTGCCTGCCCACTTCTAAGAAGACAGGCACAGGAATATAAAATAATCTGAGAGTGTGCTGACCATTGTGTACAGCAAAAGGGGACAGTGGGTTGTGGTTGGAAATACCAATGCAATACCTATGCATTAGCCAGGCCTTTTGGCTACGTTCATGCATATTCTATAGAAAGACCCTAATCTAATATTATTATCCCCTCTCCCCAAATAAACAGCAAAGAGTCTGAGGGTGTGGTGTAAAAAGACACCCCCAGAGTGACAGAGATGGAGAGGCCATGCTAGACCCCATTGTGCGAATGATGTTGGCCAATGTGGAATTCCATTGAAATATAAAAGCCAGTACAAAACCGTGATTTCAACATAAGGCCTAGTGAATGAACAAAATAGGGCCTATTGCAACTTCAATAAAATACAAAGACACCGAATTGAAGGAGTGCGTGCCTTAGAACTGTAATTGTAACTGTGTCAAATGGAGGCAAACAAAAAGACACAGGTGCTGAAGATGCTGACTTCGTGTAAACTGGGAAAAGGCACCTTTTTATAGACTCAAAACTGCTGCAGTACACATGTGAAAATATACTTTGAAAGGATAGGCATGTGAAAAATACCAAGGAGGAATGATGCCTGACATTTAAGAAATAAACTCAAGTGACAGATTGCATTTATCAGGAATAAAGAGACAATTGTCATTATGTAAAATGACAGCCTGTAATGAGAAAGACATATTTCATTTTTGTAGAAGTGAATACTGTTTTCTTATGTAACTATTATCTATCTGTGTAAACAATACCAAGAGTGGACTTATTTCTGTTCAAGCGTTCTCTAAAGAAAGAGTTTATTTCTTGCCAGCAAACCTGGGTGCAATACAAAATGTAATTTGTAAATATGTGTCTTACATTTAAATGCTATTTCTCAGAATTGTGCATGTAACTGAACTGGTTGTATCTGGAACTGTGATTCCCAGACCTTTGGGCTGGGTTTATCAAGGAAAAAATGGCCTGGAACTTCAGTTAAAAATTTAAAGAGACGTTGCAAGAAAGATCTGAATTGCAGGGATTTACACATAACACAGTAAGAAGAAATGACCTTTAAGTTCAGGTCACCCATTAACTTTGCATTAGCTTAGAAAAAAAACGTTTGAAGTCCAGCAGGGGAGGGCATGATCACATGGGCCAGCCAGATGTCCTGATCAGGCCATAGGAGGGAAATGAAACCTAAGAGTTAGTGGGGACTATCTGAAACTAAGGGACACGTTTGATGGTTTTGCATTGATTAACATTGGGCCACCTTTTCTTGAATTAAAAGAGAATCGTATATCCCAGTAAGCTCACTCCAGATTCAGATTAAAGGGGATAAAACACCCTTTGGGACCATGTAAAAACATATTTTGTGTGATTGATACAACTGGAGTTATGAGAAAGATTATGATTCTGGCCTTCCCATAAGTCTGATGGAATGGAGAGTGTGTGTTATGATAGGTTATGGAAGTATGGCTTGAATCAGGAAGGGGCAGATGTGTGACTATTTTGGCTCAGGAGCAAATCGTAAAAAAACGATATTACTGTCCAGGAAGGGCATGCCAAAATAAAATTAATATTGTCCGGCTCACCATAAAATGTAGAATCCAAAAATGTATAGGTTGATGCAGGTATCTGATAAATCAGGGTAGCTGCCACGTTGTGAAATTTTTAAACATAAAAAGGTAAAAGCCACCTGTCATTTTTAGATGTATGTTTCCTCATCCCTCAGCTTCCATACCCCATAACTCCCAACATCTGGTCCTATGAGAAGCCATGGGGCGTCTTGGTGGGACCTGAAAGGAGAAAACTGGCCAATCTGTAGCGTGGTGAATATGATAATAGTGTCACCAGCCCTATAAGAGCTCAGTTTTCTATCTGAGGGGGACTGACTGACTTGCTGATCTTTCTTTGACTTTCGACTCTTGGGACCTTTCTTTGGACTTTTGATTTTTTCCTTGACTTTCCCACTCTATTGCTGCTTCTGCACTCTTGCAAAGAACTAGCAGAGGGACAGGGAGAGCTACCATGGCCTTAAACATTGCGTGGGAGACAGAGACTGGGAAATCTAGAAGACAGCTGGGCCTGCCATTTGAGGAGCCGGAGGAAGTCTGGGTGCTGGGGACTACACTTGACCGAAGCCTTTGACCAGATCTCTGCTGTCCTTATAGGAGCCCTGCTGTTTCCCTGGATGCCCCATAACTAAGGCCTCCCATGTAAGTAGATATATCCCAAAACTATCAATAATGTGTGGGGGAACCTCCTGTCTTAATCCCCATCTCACCTAGCGGGTAGGGGGCTGAACTGGGGAGACCCTTGGCACATTTTATTAAATTCCACTCAAACCAATTCCACTATAGAAAATCACCATATCCATTTCAATTGAATTGTGTTTGGAACAGCCTGCCTTAATCCTTTCCATTAAATAGTGGGGAGGGGGAAAGCTGTGTAGATCCTTAGTGCATTGAACTGAAGTTAAATCAATTAATTCCCAAACAGAACATCACGGGATGAGTGTTGTTAGCGTTGAAAACTAACAAAGTTCATGCCCAGTGCGTTAGAGCCGGTATAGACAATAAAGTATTTGGATGACTCTACCTTACTGAAATCCCAGTCTTCTGTACTGAAGGTGGGTGTCCATAATCCCCAAATAAGTAACCCTAAAACGGTGATTTCCAAGTGAATGTAGAGGGTGCAAAAAGAAATTTCCCATCTATTTACTTGTCTTCCAAAACGATTTTCCCAAAACTCTGAATTTCCTGCAAATATAAAGCCCAAAAGGATTTTCCCATTGAGTTTATTTCCTAACTTTGCCTTTCATGCAAAAGCCTAAAACGATTTTCCCATTGAGTTCATTTCTTGATTTTGCCTTTTATGCAAATATAAAGCCCAAAACGTTTTTACCATTGAGTTCCTTTCTTGACTTTGCCTTTCAAATAAAAACTCCACACCGATTTTCCCATTGACTTCCTTTCTTGACTTTGCCTTTCAAATAAAATACATTTTTTAAAAAAAAATATTTTGCTACTGTATTCCCACTCCCTGCACCTTGCCTTCAGATCAGAGGAGTCATATCTAATTGATGCCTGGAGGGTGGGATTTGCGGGAGAAAGGAATAGTGTGGCAAACTAAGCAGTCACTGTTCGTTTTGTATGGTTCCTATTGGTTAATTTGCAAGAAATCTGATGTAAATTGTGACTGCCAACTTCAAAATTGTACCTGTGTGTTGTAGTATCTGTCTATTCATTAGAAATATACATTATTTATATTAATTGGTGCAAGACATCTGAATGTGTGATATTGTGTAGTGCCACAGCATTGGTGGTTGATCTTTTGGTTGCTAGTCTTCTTTGTCAAACCTTAAATAAAAATACATTCTTACTATACACCATCCTGGTTCCTAGCTCAAAGATCGTACATAGGGTATTTTTTGGGGTGGTGCAAAATAAGTGGGAGGCCTCACTAATGTTGAATCTGTATAAGTGCTTTCAGTGCGCGGCACCTTGCTTGGGGTGGGGGGACCTTCTTGAGCTGAGAGTGACTGCCTAATTAATCATGACAAGGATAATCTTCAAACTTGCTCTTTAATGTAACCTTCAAATAAATGAAATAACTAGGACATCCTATTTCCAATAAGGCATGTTATGAAAAAATCATAAGCTTTCAGAAGAAATTGATCAAAGTAGACCATTAGACCATTAGTCATATCACACCTGGAATACTTGCTATCACCAAATAAAATATTCATCATCTACATATCAGGCATAACTGAGCAAACTGGTGTTGGGCACAGAGGCTCTACTGACCTGAGCGTTTTCTATTGGTGTCCTATCGAATCTAGCATTATGCTCATAACCTTGTGAATCACCCACAGGATCATCTAGACCAAAACGCATGTGTCATGTCTTGAAAGCCTATTGCCCGGGTAGCAGTCAAGGATCATCAGTAGGCAATAACTGATTCCATCTAAGTGAAAAAAAAATAGATGGCAGGCCGCACCCTCACAACTACTACACTAAAAGTCTGGAACCTTTAGCTCTCCAGATGTTTTGTACTGCCGCTCCCATCAGCCCTATTCACAATAGTCAATGGTGAAGGATTATGGAAGTTGTAGTCCAAAACATATGGAGAGCCAAAGGTTGCAGTTCCCTGCCATAGTCCTACAAGCCAACAAAACTTTGTGCGTCAAAAGACCGCTTTAAATTTTATGAATAAAGCATTTCTCAACCTAGTCCTATGAATCACGGGTTTGTCAATCAACCCAGAAGATGGCTCCATCCCAGTTGATGGTTCGAATTAAGACTGATAACTCTTTGTAAATATTGAGTGCTTTACTCCAAATACTGAATGCAGTACTAACGCAGTATTATGAATGAGTTGAATGTAATACCCGGGGTGGGACAAGGTGGGACACAAATTGTATACTGTGTTGTATTCGTTTTGTAAACATTTTGAATCGGCACATCAGCACTGTACTGCTTTTGTATAAAACAATAATACAAGATAAAAGAGAATTCATTATTTTAGCTTGAACGCAAAAGTCCTTGACTTTGCACACTCTTGAAGCCCAAAGAACGAAGGGGCCGATTCATGGAATAGATGTGCGCCGAAATCGGTGGCTCAAGCGAGAAAAATCCACCGCACGCGTGCGATTCGCCGCAAGCGATTCATGGGAGTCTGTGTGCGTGTTTTTCCTGGGAGCAGCGCCAAATCGGCACCTACCTTACACGTCACTGCGACATCCTGAACGTTGTGCACAACGCACACAGCAAACGCGCCCAATGTGTAGCGCACACACCAAGAAGGGGGCGGAACACGCGGAATGGGGAACAATGCGTGAAAATGAGGGCGTAACTGCACGTGAACAACACGTATTAATGGAATCAAATAGGGAAAACCTGCGCACACCAAAAGACACGCACAGGTGTAAACACGTCCGCCACACGAAGGCAGGCGGAAGCGCCCCCGTGCAGTATAAAAGTGCGCGCAAACAACAAACACGCATATGCAGCTACAATGAATGTCCCATTTCTCACAGCAGTGATCGTGGGACACCGCAGGAGGAGAATAGCCAGGCCCTGAATTTTGTTGCCCAGGACCAGCCTTTTTGGGATGCCTGATGACCAGATTTATGACAGGTATAGGTTTCTACGTCATACCATCCTAGACCTGGTCACTGAGTGGGAGGATGACCTCACATCACCCACCTTGTGCTCCCAAGCACTGAGCCCCTTGGAAAAGGGGCTCAATGTCCTTAATTATTTGGCCACTGGGTTATTTCAGTGGACAACTGCCATAGTTGGGGGCATCTTACAGCCCACACAGTCATGCTGCCTACACCAGGTGTTGGCAATCATGATTGCGCGCCCCTCAGTTTGCAGGCACATATACATGCCCAGAACACCTGCAGAAAGGCAGACTGTGGTCCAGGACTTTTACAAGGTGGCACACTTTCCCAAAGTGCTCAGTGCCATAGATTGCACCCATGTGGCCCTATGTCCACCTACGGCCACTGAGAACATCTACCGCAACCGCAGGCACTGGCATTTCATGAACATACAGGTTTCATGCGATGCCCATGGAATCATCACCTCTGTCTATGCAATCTATCCTTGGTCTACCCATGATAGTTTCATATACAGAATGTCCGCCCTGAGCCATGCCCTGGAAGCTGGGAAGCATGGCAACACATGGCTCATTGGTGAGTAGAAATGTCTGTGCACATGCATGCATGTCACACACAGACAAATACACAAACCCAACTAATGACAACCATCATCACCTCCCCAGGGGACAGTGCCTACCCTCTGAGCACCCACATGATGATGCCAATACGGAACCCACCACCCCAGGTAAGATACAACGCAGCCCATATTGCAACCAGGGCCATAGTGGAGCGCACATTTGGAGTGCTCAAGTCACCCTTCCGCTCCCTTGACCGCTCTGGCGGGCAGCTACTATATGCACCACCAGTAGTGTGCAGGCTCATTGGGGCAGCATGTGCCCTGCACAATTTTGCAACACAGCGGGGCATACCGGTGGACATGGTGGTGCCCCCCCATCCCCAACCACATGCACAGGCGCTGCGCATGGGAGGGGAAAGGGCACATGGCGAGGCAGTCCAGACCCAGCTTGTGGCCACATTTCTCTCCTAAACTCCCACCCCTGCAGAGTGCACACAGGCCTGGCACATACCAGGTGACAATCGATGATGAAAAAGAGACAGTCAACTGTCACAACCTTACCACCCTGAGAATGTTTCCACAGAAATGCTACTTTGTGTGCATCCCTAGCTACTTAAACATAACCAATCCGGTGTTACCAAAAGGAACACATGCAAGGTGCATATCCCACCACCACCCTGCAAAACAGGCCATGAAAATCCCTTGTATGTCACCCAAACCCTCCCAACCCCCATTACCCCCGTCAGCCACACTATGACATGGCATGCAACAGCAAAAGAGCAAACCAAATGCACAACAAATGACAAATTAGTCACAAAGTGCCACGTGATAAATGGAAGCAGGCCTGAGACAATCACATCTGACATAGAATCAGATGAAATGACTGACCAACAACCTCCCACACATACAAAGTCATACACAAATGCATGCGACCAGCGGTACCATCAACAAAAGACAGAATGCCTGTTGGCATGCACATTGGGCAATCCAAATCCACAAATCCCAAAACCGTGTGCTGTGTGTGTCCCCTGCAACACACCGCTCAGCACACAAAACAGTGGGTGGCCATTTTGTTGGGGATACACCTTGAGCATCATATAAAAAAGGACAAGCAACAAAAATTACCCAGTGACGCATGTACACGATCCGAAAATTGTAAGTGATCATGCGCTGCAGGGACACAGCATGGCAGAGAAGGCAATCATTATGCATGTGTGGGCATGGATGGGTGGTTGTATGTGTGGTGGTGCGTTGTGTAAGTGTGTGTGTCAGTAGGGACATGCACTCAATACATGCATGTGAAATGAAGTGACACTCAGTGTCCTGTACACATCACATGTGCACATTGCCCATGTGGACAACCCATTGTGTCAAACCACACCAATCCCCTGACACCTAAAAAGTAAACCCAACACAGGAACATCCATTGACCAGCAGAACACATTATGTACACAGTACCCCACATTGACAATGTCAGACAGTGACCAATCACTGTACCCCAAGCGTACTGTCAGATAACGAAAGCCCCTCCCTCATTTCCTCTTCACCTTGACCTTCAGAAGAACAGACTCTGGGGTCCGTCGGCTTCTTTCTTCTAGTCTACCTGGCTTCAATATACCCCTTCTTGGTTTTCTTGTTCTTCCTTTCGTATAAAAAGGGTCTAGCTCCCTCAGAGGCCACCTTGATCGGTAAAAATACCAAATCGCAGAGAACTCCAAGGAGCCAAACCCCCAAACCAGGGAAAAAGCTGCAAGGTGCCAAAAAACCACGGAAGAGTCTCTAGTAGATGACTTGAAGTTGTAGAATATGGGCAAGTAAATGTCCAAGCTGAATGATAGAATAACTTCCAAGGTTGCACAGTTGTAGAATGGTTCAACAGGATGGGTAGGAACTTGAGTAGACAATAATCAATGAGGGTGCCACAAATGATGGGTAGAGCTGAAACTTGAGTAGAAAATAACTAAGGAGGCTGGCACAACTGGAAGTCCGGAAAGGCAGAGTGAACTCAAAACCAACGGAAGCAGCTGACAGCAAGTTAAGAGCCAGAACAGTTGAATAGCTTTGGTAAAAGGCTGAAGTCAACATAAAGTTATGGATGTAATAGATGAAAGATAGGAGGAGTGAGAGAGAGAGAGAGTGAGAGAGAAAGATGCAGTGGTATAGAAATGTACCGATAGAAGGAGCGAGACAGAGAGCGAGTGAGAGAGATGCTGTGGTACAGATGTGTACCGAGGCTCACCGAGGCAGCGTACAAGTACGCGGAAAGAACTGACTGAGAGACGAGCCGACAGTTGGAAAACTGCACCGTAACGCAGAAGTGAAGTCCAAGAGGGAAGACAGATACAACGTACCGTCCAAACGGAACAGAGCATAGAAGTAGCCTAAGCGGCCATCTCAGGTGAGGACAGGACCGTAAATTGTGGTTGTTGGGTCACATTCCTAATGCTTCCACCTTTGCCACAATTTCCAGGGGGTGAACCTAACATGTACCAACTTGACATTGTCACCACCCGGCCCCCTCCCACCATCAGTGTGGCTTTGACAGCTAAAGGGTGCAGGCTACCGTCTACAGCATGAAGTGCATCAAGCATGTATACAGGCAAGTAATGAAAAAACATTGCAATCAACTTAAAAAAAAGCACAGTTCAAAAATTTACTCACCAAAATTGATTGCAGGCATGCCGTGGAGAAAACATCCTTAATCCCCACTAGGGGTGTACACACAGGTAGGACTGCATACTGGCCACAGATATGAGGAAAGTCCAATGCCCATGTGCAATTTGCTGTCACACCGAACAATCCTTGTAAGCCCATGGAAAGGGGAAGCAGGAGTAGCATATGTGTCAGGACCCCAAGCCACAAACACATACATGAGACAAGCTTGTATGGGCCCAGCTGGAACACACAGCGGATGCTTTCAAAAGCCACAAAGCACCCACCATCACATGAATGCACAATAAACAAACAATAATAATACAAATAAAATGGCCACATACGACCAAGGAGGGTGCGGGGGCACCCAGGAGGGGGGAGGTACAGGTTGCACCTCAACACCCACATGCGATGATGTTGAGATCAACAAAAAAAAACTCCATGGGCTCAAAGCCTGCATGGCATAACCTGTGTGGAAGATAAGTCGTCGTCCTACTCACACTCTGGATGACATTCAGAAGGTGGACGTGGCACAGTTGCCTGACCAAGCCTATCCGCAGCTTGCCCCTCCACGGCAGCAACCATGCAGGTCTGGTAAGCCTGGTCCTGTGTGGCAATGGCACGTAGGTCAGCATGCAGCACCTCACGTGATACGCATGCTTCTTCTTGCAAGGTAGCACGTGTAACACAGAGTTCTGCCTGCATGGCCTCACATGACATCTGGAGCACGTCCTGGCATGCTCGTAGCTCAGCCGAGATGGTGTTCTCAAGCTGCTCCATCCTCACGTCTGACCACTGTCTCTGGGACATGTTGAGCACACCCAGAGTATATCTGAGGGTTCAGTGTTCTTCCTTCAGGGCCTCCCTGTGTGCCTCTGCCTGAGCAGCAATTGCTTTGCGCAGAGACACCATTTCAGCCCGGCTTGCCCTGTCTGAGGCCACCATGCCCAGCCTGACTGAGCGGCACATGGACTGTGTTGCCTGTTGCTGGAGCTCCACCTGCCTATCAGGGAGGAGCATGGATTGGGCCACACTTTACATGCCTTGAGCACTCTTCTCAATAGCTACTACCTGTTGCTCTGAACTGGCATACATGGCATGCTTCCACTCAGTATTCCCCGCTGGTGCACGGCCACAGCATTGCCAGACATTACATCTGCGGGACCCAAGGAGCCATGGTCCTTTCTGGATTGGCACCCCCCGTGGCTGCAGGACTGCATCCCTCCTTCGACATGATGCCCCAGGCACATCAGCAACTGGTGTGGAGTGTGACCGTGAATCCAGAACCACCCAAGCAGACATTCCAACACTGCGTGGCCCCTCAGTGCAGGTGTTTCGGACAGAAGATCATCCACATCAGGATCACTCACCGGCGACAAATCGTCATGATGCGCATCCAGCTTAACATTGTGCTCAGAGTGTTCATCAGAGCTTGACTGATTGCTAGCCCTGGACACGACAGTCAGGAACACAAATGGGTTCTCGTGGTCTACCACCGCACGACCCCCACTTGTGCTGGGTTGCTGATGTAAAAGCAACCCCGTGTCTGGAATGACATCACCATCCTCTGGCTCCATTGCGTCATCACCTGTAACGTGAACAAAACAAACATGAGTGTACATGTCAGCAGCACATAACCCACACCCACATAGACATCACTACATCGACAGCCAACACATGAAGCAGGCATGTTACACACAACTCAAATGCATGCATCCAGTGGCATTGATATGCTATGGCATCCCGAAAGCAGAAATGGATGCGTGTAAATTGCAAAGCCTACACATGTACTGAATGTAGTATATCACCTCCATCACACACCACCTCTGGCAGGCACCTATCACAGACAGAAATGACAGATGGCAACAAAGAGATGGAACATAGCACACATATGTTTCAACAGCCAAATGGCCACAGCTGCAAGTGAATCAAAACACACCATGACACATGTAATAGGCATGTAGACATGCATCACTAAATCATCATCACCAATATAGCTTCATCGATCTGCAGCTCGGCCCATACTGGGCGTCATGTATGTCCCGAGCCAAGCGAGGGCCTTCAACGAGGTATCAGGGACCATAGCACCTAGTATGATGGCTGCCGGTCCAAGAAGCTTCTAGAACACCCTTCAGGGCCTGATTCAGCACTTTGTGCATTGAATGTGCCAAAAAACATGAATCAGTGTGTCAAATCACCACGCCCAGGCTCCACCAGTATTGCTAAGTGGGCCTGGGCGTACTCGTAGTGCACGACAGTGCACCTTCAGGATTGTGCCGGTTGAACATAATGGGCGCAATGCTGAAATCTCAGCAGCATTTTCGTAAAATAACGACATATTAGTTATTTAACAAAAATGCTGCTGAGAACACATGTGTAAATAAACACTTTCACACACACCTAAGTAAGTAGCTGCAATGTTGCACTATACTACTTTGAAGCTGCTTTCATATGTATATGTGAAAGTGCTCAAATACACGCGTGTTCATATACACTCATATGGAGTATATGAACAGCATCCTATACAGCAAAGCAAGCAGCTTCAACACTGCTTGCTTTGATGTATGTGAAAGTGTACACATACACACGTGCAGGCACCTCCACAGTAATTACAACCCGATTTGCAGGCTATAATCAATTTGCGAGCTATACTAGTTAGTATAGCACACAGATTGACCAATCAACTTTGCTAAACACCCGCTAGGGTGTTGCAATACAGAGTACATGTGTCACAGGATGCACCTGTGCTAGTGCGTTTCACAACAGTGAAGGGATACAAATCTGAACACACATGTCAGGTCCCTTTGACATTGCAGCAGTGATTAGGCATGTAGAACAGTGTAACATGGCTCAGAAGTGGGTGAGTGCAGTGTAGTACATGTGTACGTTACCAACAATCTACATCAACAAGTATGTTTTGATGTCAATCACTAAACATGACAGCAGTGTAAGGGCAAGTTCTGCCATCATGTGCAATGTGCATGCACTGGGTTGCATGGTTACAGCTAACCCTCCTCCTTAGTGAAAATGCAGGGAGGCATTGCATGACAATGAAAGGTTGACCAGAGAACTGTGTATTGGCAGACAGTGTTGGCTAGCATCAATTGCATAATCTCAGTCAACTGACACCACAGCAGATGAGAATGGGACAGTCAGCAACACAAATGATGATCCGTTAGTAGTAAATCCACTCATGCAGAAGGCATTTCACCAGTTGAACCGAGTCAGTGGGCCTGCAACCGGTGGAGACCTGTGCCCCACACATACAATGACACCCTAAACATCTGCGTGATGCAGGACTGAGCTAGAGTGAGCATGGAATGGATGACCAAATGCCATGATACGTATGTAATCCCGGACAAGTACTACAATGATCATCCTGCCAAGGACACATAGGGGCGTGCATGGAATGCATATGGAGCATGAATGGGCACTCATGTCCCCGGGGAGCATCTGCCATCTGCACAGTCCGAGTGAGACACCTTGCATCAAGGACAAAGGATGTACTCCACAGTATGTTTCTGGCAGGTACACAGGGGGAAGTGTGCATGTAGATAGGAGCGTGGAACAGGCCATTGCAGTAGTCCAACATGTTACCCACCTGTGCCATGGTGAAATTGAGGTTCAGGTGGGTGGAGGGGCAAGGAAGCATGCCTGTGTGGAGTACCCCCATGCAGGCTGAACACACATGCACGTCAGTCATGCAATGACATAGTCTGAGTGCTGAGTGGAAAGACACCACAGTCTACATGCAGATTGGTCAGTGAGCTGGAACATGGACCAGAGGTGCCGCTGGGCGACTAGCATGTGAGTAGGGTGCATGTGTGGTGATGAGGACAGTCCCTGTCTGCTTCACAGGTTCAGCATGCATCACAACAGGCACGCTTTAGTGAGGCATTGCATGACTCGCACATGAGAACCATGTACACATAGCATGCAGTGGCAGTGAAGCACAACACATCACACAAGTAAACAACACATGGACTGGACAAACACGCAACAACACTCACCAGACGGGGCATCATAATCCTGCATCTCTCCCACTCCTTCTATTTATTGTGCTGGGATAAACTCTGCAGCAATCTCCTCGTGAGGAGTGAGTTCTTCCTCCTCAGGTTGTGGCCCACTGCCAGTCACCTGAGTACTAGTGCCAATGGGAGTTGTACACGACAATTGTCCTGGGCAATTGGGGTGAATGGGGCGGGGTACGTGATGTAAACAGCATCCCTGTGCTCCTGCAAGGCTGTATGTGACCCCTGGGAGAAAATGACAGATCACGCAACGCTCAGGCACCCCGACTCTGCAATAAAACTGTGCCTGCAACCACCGGTAGTCCACGTGTGTGGAATTAACCTCCTGAAGTACGCGGTGGCATGCAGGGACACAAAAAACTCATACGCGTGGGACACACAGGCTGCTATGACCTCGAAAATGGGTACGTGATACACAGTGGGACCAGCAGTGGGAAAAATAGTGTGCACGACTCACCGTCTGACTAGCATGGGAAAGAAAAACATGCGTACGCAAGACCCCCACCAAAATAAGAGATACGTCCTCGATCCGCTGTGAAGTGATGGCACGTGAAAAATAGCAACACGCGGGTCGGTCTCCACGAAAAGCACGTACAGCAAACTGCTGGCCCATGCTCACCTTTAACCCGTGCCGAGGGAAATGCCCGCGCGTGTCATGTCACTTACGCGCTTATGTGCTAATGTCCTTTCCTTGAAATACACACTGACGTGTTGTTTTTTCACATGCTAAATCACTCTGCATTGAGCTGGCCACGCGACAACACACGGAAGACCACACTCCTGCCAGAAGGCCATTTATCTGCCCCCCAGAGCCCCGAGCAGCCTCCTACAAGCCATCTGCTGCTGCCAGCTTGCCTGCTGCCAATGTGCCATGCTATTTGGTGCCTGCACAGAAGCCATAGCCAGGGATCCTGTACCTGAGACCATCTCTGTTGACCCAGAAGACTCACGACTGGTGTACCATCACTACACAGCCCAGCCCCTGGACCAAGTTGCCCACCCACACATGCCTCTGGGGTTGCCATGTCTGACTCAACACCATCTTGGGCCAGTGGCAACCCCCAGTCAGAGAGGCAGAGGGCTGCCAGCTTCACTGAAAATGAAGTTGTCATCCTGGTGGAGCGAGTCCTGGGGAATTATGATGCCCTCTTCTCAAGTTTGCGCCACATCAGGGATGGACAGAGGAGGATCTGGAAGGACATCATAGATGCCATCAACACGGAGGGGGTGGCATGCTGCGACTACGACCATGTCCTGAAGTGCTGGGCGGACTTCAGGTCCAGGGCTCTCAGGAAGGCCCGGCGCCTCATTGATGCTCGTGGAGAAGTGGGGTGCCGGGACCAGATGACCAACATCCAGATGAGGGTCCTGGAGCGCATTAACCCAGCGCTTCACCAGCAGGTCCTTGAGATGCAGACCTATCCGGAGTCGAGTGGTAAGTGACCATGTATTCATCTCCAGCGTAGTGCATGTTGAGGTGTGTCAGGTGCATGCACCTTGGATGTATGTCTGGCATGCCCCATGTATGGATTTCTGTGTGCAGTAACATGACACTGAAGCATGTGAGTCAGGTCAAGCATGTGCGAAGACAATGGTGTGTGTGTAGCTATGCATGATGTGCACCTGCATGTGACGACACACACATGATTGCATGCCTGTGTCTGTACCTGGACATGTCTGTTATGTGAATCATGGATGCTGATGTCAGCCTCATGGACATGCATGGTGTACATGTGCGTTTTACTGATTGGTGAGTGTGTGACTGGGAAACGCCATAGATGCATGACACATGCACATCTCGATGATTGCACTGTGATGGGAGGTGGACACGGATGGATGCATGACTGTGCGGTGGTGTATGTGCATGTGTATTGCTTGTAAGGACCCATGTGTTGTAGAAGGTGATGATGGCTATGACATTCGACAGTGCCACTCATGTGCATTTGCTTTGTGTCTAGAAGACTTACGTTCAGTAACTTGATGCTTGTGTTCAATGTCTCCCTTTCCACAGCAGCGAGTGAAGAAGAGGGCGGAGACAGCACTGTGGAGCAGAGCAGTGGGGATGCCTCCACCGGCTGGAGAAGCAAGGCCCAGTCACCCTCCCAGGTTAGGGCATCTTCCGGGAGCGAGGGGACTGGTGCCGCGTCTGCCAATACGGCTGCAGCTGCCGAGGGGAGGCCCAAGAAGACAAGGTTGGGAGTGGGCTCCTCGGCAGCAGAAGGGGCAGGTGAGAACCCACAGGGGCAGGACAATGCGGAAGACGGTGCAGAGGCATCCAGGTCGGTGGTGGGTGAGGAGGAGGAGGCCACATTAGATCCACACGTGGGGCCTGGTGGGGGTAATTCCACTGGTGCAAGTGGTGCAGTCCAGGGGCCGGTGCAGGAGGCAGCATAGGTTGGCACATAGGTTGCCACGCAGGTGTTTGTGCATAATCCTGTCCCTCATTCTGTGGCTGTATCTCTCTGCACTAGCAGGGATGCCTCATTCCATTTCCGTCCGCAGGTAGAGGAGGTGTCCACATTAACTGACCTTCCTCTACCTGCAGATGAGGCAATCCGTGACAGGGTTGAACACGTCCTAATTGGTGTCTCGATGCACACATGTGTGATTCGTGATGATGTGCGTGATTCCAGGAAGGACAACATACATCACCACAAACAGCTGTGTGCCATCTTGAACTGGCTAGGAAGGCTCATTGTCGCAGGGTTCCTCCATGTGCTGGCCGCTCTTGCGACCCTCTCTTCCTCTGCTGCACCAACTATGCGTGAGTCGTCCTCCATGTCGTCTTCCGACCCAGATGCCACCAAGGCACCTTGTGGACCTGCCTCATCCACCACAACCAGGCTGGTGGAGATCAGATTCCTACCACAGTCGGGAGTCGTAGGTTCAGCAGAGGTGGTCACCCAAGCAACAGGATCCCTGGAAATGGAGGATGTTCGGGCAACTTCGAGCAGGGCATGTCCACGACAGCCCCGGGGGTCGTCAGCATCCTGGAGCAAGTCGTGGTGGCACAGGCAGATGACATCAAGGCAGCAGCACTAGGCTCGACGTAGGATGTGTTTGGATTCACGGCATACAACATCATGGGGGCAGGCATCAGCCGAAGGGCAGGAGGACCCTGGACTATGTGTGTCTTCCGTGTAGCAGTGGATGGGCCAGCAAATGGAAGCAGAGCGGTGGCGCGCAGAGAGGGCATGGCTCACCATGGTCAGGGCAGAGAACTCCATGGGGCAGGCATTTAGCCGGGAACAGTTTCCAGAGGAGACTCGCAGGGAGTTGGTGGAGAGCATGTCAGCGTCCCTGCGAGCCCTCGAGGACAGAGCCCAGTCCCGCCTCTGGGACATAGATTCGGAGTTCAATGATGCCCTGGCCAAGACTCTTGGTAAAAACGGTGAGCCATAGGACTAGCCCACCGCAATTGTATATAGTTTATTAGGCTTAGGTTTCCTTTTGTTTTATTTTTATTTTGGAGTTGATGGACATTGATCCACTTTTTGTACATAGTTGTATTTTGTAGGCTTTTTACTTATTTCATTTGGTTTTGGGATCATGGACCCTAAGAACTTTCATTGTTAATAGTACTGGAACTGCAGATTTTTTTTCTTTTATGTTTTTCACACCCATGATGGAATGTTTTTTTTTATCTACCCTTTGGAGTCAGATTATTTTGTTTCCGGACATGGACCACTTTGAGGATTTGCTTTTTCTTGGGATCACCCTTTTTATGTATTTTGCATTTCAGTTATGTTCACATTTATTTATTTTTCCTTTTTAATACATTTTCATCAGTTCACATATTTGGGTTATCTGCTCTCATTAGTTTGGTGCATGTGTCAGTCTGCTGTGTGGCCATGGTGGGCATGTCTTCGGGTGCATGCATGTGTGCTTCTGTGAATGA
Source organism: Ambystoma mexicanum (assembly GCF_040938575.1). NCBI lineage: Eukaryota > Metazoa > Chordata > Amphibia > Caudata > Ambystomatidae > Ambystoma > Ambystoma mexicanum. Next base: position 290,549,675 of record NC_090939.1, on the reverse strand, counting down.
CGTGCCATGGGGCCTTTACTGGGAAGTGGGGACAATGGATGGGTGTGGAGTTGCACTGTGAGGGGGCAGCGTGGGGTGGCATTTGGGTGGACATTTGCTACATGCATGTATGTTGTGACAAAGTGTTGGTTGGGTGGACATGAGTCGGGGCCTGCTGGCAGGTGCCTGTCACTGGTGGGGGGGACATGAGTTGGGCCTGTTGGTTGGTGCCCATCACTGGTGGGGGGACATGTATCAGGGCCTGCTTGCAGGTGCCCATCACGGGTCGGGGCCTGCTGGCAGGTGCCCATCACTGGTGGGGGGACATGAGTCAGGGCCTGCTGGCAGGTGCCCATCACTGGTGGGGGGGACATAAGTGGGGGCCTGCTGGCAGGTGCCCATCACAGGGCGGAGCCTGCTGGCAGGTACCCATCAATGGTGGCGGGACATGAGTTGGGGTCTGCTGGCAGGTGCCCGTTACTGGTGGGGGGGACATGAGTCGGGGACTGCTGGCAGGTGCCAGTCACTGGTGGGGGGGACATGAGTCAGGGTCTGCTAGCAGGTGCCCGTCACTGGTGGGGGGAAATGAGTCAGGGCCTGCTGGCAGGTGCCCATCACTGGTGGGGGAGACATAAGTGGGTGCCTGCTGGCAGGTGCCCATCACAGGTCGGAGCCTGCTGGCAGGTGCCCATCACTGGTGGGGGGACATGAGTCGGGGTCTGCTGGCAGGTGCCCTTTACTGATGGGGGGACATGAGTCAGGGTCTGCTGGCAGGCGCCAGTCACTGGTGGGGGGACATGAGTCAGGGTCTGCTAGCAGGTGCCAATCACTGGTGGGGGGACATGAGGCAGGACCTGCTGGCAGGTGCCCGTCACGGTTGGGGCCTGCTGGCAGGTGCCCATCACTGGTGGGGGGACATGAGTCAGGGCCTGCTGTCAGGTGCCCATCACTGGTGGGGGGACATAAGTCAGGCCTGCTGGCAGGTGCCCATCACTGGTGGGGGGACATGAGTCAGGGCCTGCTGGTAGGTGCCCATCACTGGTGGGGGGACCTGAGTCAGGGCCTGCTGGCAGGTGCCCGTCACAGGTCGGGCGCACTGGCAGGTGCCCATCACTGGTGGGGGACATGAGTCGGGGCCTGCTGGCAGGTGCACATTGCTGGTGGGGGGGCATGAGTCAGGGCCTGCTGGCAGGTGCCTGTCACTGGTGGGGGGGACATGAGTCGGGGCCTGCTGGCAGGTGCCCATCGCTGGTGGGGGGACATGAGCCAGGGCCTGTTGGCAGGTGCCTGTCACCAGTGGGGGGGACATGAATCGGGGACTGCCGGCAGATGCCCATCACTGGTGGGGGGGACATGAGTCGGGGCCTGCTGGCAGGTGCCCATCACGGGTCGGGGCCTGCTGGCAGATGCCCATCACTGGTGGGGGGACATGAGTCAGGGCCTGCTGACAGGTGCCCATCACTGGTGGGGAACACATGAGTCGGGCCTGCTGGCAGGTGCCTGTCACAGGTTGGGGCCTGCTGGCAGGGGCCCATCACTGGTGGGGGGACATGAGTCGGGGCCTGCTGGCAGGTGCACATTGCTGGTGGGGGGACATGAGTCAGGGCCTGCTGGCAGGTGCCCGTCACTGGTGGGGGGAGTCAGGGCCTTGCTAGCAGGTGCCCATCACTGGTGAGGAGACATGAGTTGGGGTCTGCTGTCAGGTGCCCATCACTGTTGGGGGGACATGAGTCGGGGCCTGCTGGCGGGTGCCCATCACCGGTCGTGGCTTGCTGGCAGGTGCCCATCACTGGTGGGGGGACATGAGTCAGGGCCTGCTGGCAGGTGCCCATCACTGGTGGGGGGACATGAGTCGGGGCCTGCTGGCAGGTGCCCGTCATGGGTTGGGGCCTGCTGGCAGGTGCCTGTCATGGGTTGGGGCCTGCTGGCAGGTGCCCATCACTGGTGGGGGGACATGTGTCAGGGCCTGCTGGCAGGTGCCCATCACTGGTTGGGGGACATGAGTCAGGACCTGCTGGCAGGTGCCCCTCACTGATGGGGGGACATGTGTCGGGGATGCATGTGCATGGTGCCATGTGGGCTGCCTGCGGGTCATGGCCAGGGGTGATGGGCTGCCTGCGGGTCATGGTCAGGGGTGATGGGCTGCCTGCGGGGCATGGCCAGGGGTTTTGGGTGGTCCCCTGTGGTGTGTGCTGCCTGCAGGTCATGGTCAGGGGTGTTGGGTGGTCCCCTGTGGTGTGGGCTGCCTGCGGGACACGGCCAGGGGTGTTGGGTGGTCCCCTGTGGTGTGGGCTGCCTGCGGGTCATGGTCAGGGGTAACGGGCTGCCTCCGGGTCATGGTCAAGGGCGATGGGCTGCCTGTGGGTCATGGTCATGGGTGTTGGGTGGTCCCCTGTGGTGTGGGCTGCCTGCAGGGAGTGCATGCGTCTCCTCACCATGCGGGTGCGCGATTCAGGGTGTACATGAGTGCGCTTTTCACATGATTTGGCTGGCACGAGTGAGATACATGTATTCTGGGGTACGCGAGTGCGCTTTTCACGCGATTTGGCTGGCGCAAGCGTGGTATGTGTATTCAGGGATACACAAGAGCACTTTTCACATGATTTGGCTCTGGGGTGGCCCTCCCCATGCCCCGCAGGCAGCCCGTCACCCCTGGCCATGCCCCGCAGGCAGCCCATCACCCCTGACCATGACCCGTATGCGGCCCATCACCCCTAACCATAACCCGCAGGAAGCCCATACCACAGGGGACCACCCAACACCCCTGGCCATGCCCCGCAGGCAGCCCATCACCCCTGACCATGACCCACAGAGAGCCCACACCACAGGGGACACCCCTACAACCCCTGGACATGTCCCGCAGCCAGCCCACACCACAGGGGGGACTTCTTCCATGCAATTTGCCTGGCGCGAGCAGGGTACGCATATTCCGTGGGGTATGCAGGGGTTATTTAAACGCAATTGGGCTGGCGCGAGTGGGGTACGTGTATTCCCAGGGGTGCGCGGGGAGTTTTACACGTGATTGGGCTGGCGCGGGCAGGGTACACGTATTCCGAGGGGTGCGCGGGGAGTTTTACAAGCAACTGGGTTGTCGCATGAGGGCTGAGTGGCGTTTTTTGCACGATTTCGTTGTTGGGGGAATGTATGCTGGTCCACTGGCCTTTGCACCATGTGGGGATTTGTGCAGATGTTTTTAGCGCAAGGGGCGGGGTTGGGGGCGTAACTGGCACTGCTGCAGGATTGCTGCACCATGCTGTGCCAAGGCTGGTTATGGATGTTTAAATCCATGAATACGCGGTGCGTTTTAGCACACACGGCTGGCGCAAGCTGGAGCACGCTCCCTCTGTGCGCCAGCCGCATGCGCCACTTCTGAACTTGATTCCATGAATTACCCCCAGAGTCTTGACATCTGTCATAGACCTGATGAGACTTTACTGTAATCGATGAAGGGTGCTGGAGATACTCATCTTCGTCATTTTGATTCACAAAAGCGTTCTTCAATGGGAAAATCCACTTGAAAAACCCTTCGTGAATCAATCCTATTGAAGGAAGAGAAACAATGTTTAGAATAAAATGAATTAACTAATGGGGAAAACACAATGTTAAAGTTCAGACACAAAAGTGTTGGTGGATAAGGCCATCCTACACAAAACAAAAACTTTAACTTACGGCACGCACGTACACACACACACACTCATGCGCACGCACTTGCTCATCTTTTCTCTGTGTTGGTCTCAGTTGCTCACTGTCCTTGTCGCAGCGCTTAAATATAGGCAACTCTTAATATCCCTGACTTCGTCAACATGCAGACAAGTGTGTGTACCTTCCTCACATTGCCAGCTCATAACATCCCAGGGCTTTATGGCATCTGACAAGAAGCCTATTAAACCTGGAATCTGAAGCTGCCAATGGTGGTGGGAGGCAGCTTTGAAAAACCTGCTAACAAGCTCATGCCTTCCCCCTGAGAATACTGTGGGTGTTAGATGGCCTTAAATGTTTAAATGCAGAAATCACACAACCCAAACATGTTTTTAACCCGTTTACTGCCAGCAAGTTTGTAAGTCGAGAATGAGTAATCCATTTTCAGAAATAATGTGTACATTATCAAATGTCAAAGCCCATTATGTATGAACACATGAACCAGGTTGATAGAAGCAACTATCGTAGAATGCAGTTCATACATGTTGCACAACATTATGTCCCTCACGTGGGATTCAAGTCGCAAAATGGTTGTGATTTGACTCAATCATTCAATCATTATTTTCTAAATTAATTCACTTTTTGAAATGTGTTCCACTGTATTCAAAAATGCTCAAGCAAAGGTAGAGATTAGAAAGGCTGGCTAGGGTTCTCTGCGCGTATAGTGAAAGAATGATTATAGAACTCAAAATACATTTGGCAATTATTTTTAGACTTCCTTTGCTCACCTATTGGTAGCGATGGTGGAGCTGTCAAGGCACAAATCTGAGGAATGATGGAGGGTTGGATCAAGATATATGGTTACACGTGTCATCACATTTGATATATGTTTTTTTATAGACTGCCTACCCTTGGTTTTCAGGTTGATGGAACGCTGAGAATAGTTTACAGATAATAAAACATGTAATGGAAAGCAGGAGGGTGCCATTGCGGGAGAGAACGAAGAAAAGAGGACAGAAGTGCTCAAAAGTGCATTCTGCTACAAGGACTCACCTGAGCTTTTCTACTTCAGTCTATTTTCGCTGCTGTTGCCAAATGCTTGCATCTGAGGGGGAGGGGAACGCGGGTTTAAAAGCTCACACCAGCATGCAGTGCCACAGAAGTGCAGCAAAAGTGCAGTGCCACAGAAGTGCAGCAAAAGTGCAGTCTGCTGCAGTTCGCATCGCGTCCCAAGGTGCGTCCTAAGGCTGGAATGTTTCATCTGCTAGATGACTGTGCTTTCCCTTTGTTCTGCAGCAAGATCGTGCATTCTCCAGTTATTGTATGCATAAACCCTCTGCACACTCTATTTGTTCATTCATCATGGTTGATGGAATCCATCAGTTTGCACTCCTGGGTATTAAACATCTTACTCTAAGGCTTTCCTGGGACGCCGTCACCCTTCTCTTTCCTTTCAAAAGAAGCCTGCATCGGTTAGATACCATACTGCAACAACTATCTGGCTGTAATGTAAGCCCTGCGAAGGAAGAGGGTGAGCCTCCATCTATTCCAGAGGCCTTCTGTGTTTTGGGTGATCTGGACTCGTTTGAGGTTCCCTGTTGCCGACTGCTTCTCGTGCAGCAACACATTACGAGTCTTCTTTAGGGAGTTCAACAACTATTTGCTAGACCCGGGAGCAGCTTGCTTCTGGCCCAACTTGCTGGAGAACTAGCTAGTAAGGTTTTGTCGACCCCCGAGGTGACTCAAGAATCACCACTTTCAACACTTATCACATTATCAGTCTCCTTCAAGCCTTAATCCGGGCAAGACGAACAAAGCAGTAAGGCATTTGGGAGGCTCTTGGAAAAGGTGATATGTGGGTCAAATAAAAATAGCTCAGTGTTAGAAAAGATTTCTCTTTAAGCAACTTTACCTCCATTCCACTTAGTTCCATTTAACCATAATCATTTTGCTTTTGTTTTTGTACGTGATCTTACTTTTTACAGGGAAGTAAAGCATTCAACGTCACTTGCCTGGCTTTTTGCTAATTTTGTTATCAGTCTCACAAGTACTTTAAACTATCAGTACTGGAAAGCTATGTTTCCCTTTTGATATTTACACTTTTGTAACTTTTTAACATCTTTCAATGCAGTGCAAAAGGGATACTTGTGTATCACCCTAGTCTTTTACACTAGGAGTTTTTGGTTACTTTTACATGTGCCTCAAGACAAGCTAGTGGCAGCAAATATATTTTGCCATTTTTGTGTTATTCCTAGTGTGCACATTTTCATTTACCGCATATGGTTACTAAACATGACTGGTGCCCTAAAATGGACATGTCACGAGACGTTTGCTGGTTCTTTGGCCATATTGTTGTTTGGCCTTCTTCCCGCTTGACATAAAAGGTCATGTACTTACCCTGGAAAGTTCCAGCTTCCGCAGGCTACTTATGTCATTGTGTGTGTGTGTGTGTGTGTGTGTTTGTGTGTGGGTCAGGGTTGTCTGGTCCCACTCCACATCCATGGTGCCTGTAAGTATTTATTTTTAAATGTCTTTATTGGCATTTGTGAATAAACTTGTACAAGAGTAAGATTCTGAAAGCAGTTACATTTAAAATGCAATAGCTGGCGTAAATGTGATATAATGATCAGCTTATAACCAACAACAAAACTATTAATAAAGAGCAAAACAAACTAAGGAAGAAAGAGAAAAGAAGAGAAAAGAAATAACAATAACAGTAACAGTGACTGTCCCAACTCTCGGTGTGGTTTCTTAATCAATGTCGCCAGGTTCGGGGTGTGGGTCCGGAGGCGGGTATCAGCTTTGCTCCCTCAGTACAGTTGGTGGGTGGAGCCCTTGGGTGTGGTGGGCTAATCCGTAGTGTCTGTTGCTTTCTAGGATGCAAGGGGGATGGGTTCAAGGAGGTTTGTAGCTCGTTGCAAAGACCATGTCTCTAAGGAGGGCTTTCCAGGCCTCCAGCACATAGCTCGCATCGTCGCCGCCACATCTGTTTCCCTCCTCCCAGGCTACATTCTCAGCCGTAGTCCATCTTTCCATTTCCCTGATCCAGGGGTCATATCTGGGGCCCGTTGGGGCCTTCCAGGCCATGGCAATTGTTCTCTTAACTAGAAGGCAGGCCATATCCATAAGCTTCGTCAAGTGTTTGATTTTACCAAGTCTCGGGTAGGTGCCCAGTAGGCACTCCTTGGGTGTCCACTCGTAAGTTTCTAGGCCAGCATTCCTGCAGGTCCGTTCAGCGGCCTGCCAGAGTTTCTGAGATTTGGAACAGGTCCAAAACATGTGAATCATGTCCGCCAGGTATGAGGAGCACCAGGGGCACCTTGAGTCCGCTTTGTTGTTGAACGTGGATATCCGGTGAGGGGTCATATACGTTCTGTAGAGTACGTTCAGTTGGATCAGTCTGAACCTGGCGTTTCTGGATACCTCCTTTGGATATATTAGGGCTCTCGCCCATTCGGCCTCTGTGATTTCAGTCCGGAGGTCTGCCTCCCATTTTACCTTCAGCCGGGCGCTCTTTGGATTGGGTCGATTGTTCAATTGAGTGTACAACCTGGACGTCGGTCTCCATCCGTCACCGACGTCGTACATTTCTCTCAGGAGGGGGTGAGTTTCTGGTTCCTCAGGCCATGTGACCCAGTTCTTCCTGGCCACATGTCTCACCCTTTGGTACCAGAGGAAATGGCCCAGTGGCAGTCCCTCTCCTTCTCGAAGCGACTCGAAGTCCCTGAAGAGGCCATCATGAAACATGTCCCCCCATGTGTAGAGACCATGGTTCTCCCATCTCCTCATAGTTGCCAGGTCGGTGGAGGTTTTGCAGACATCCGACATCATGGGGGTGTCGGGTGTATAAGAGCGTTGCAGGCCCGCCATGGATCTCACCTTGTTCCATACCTGCCTTCCAACCTCTAGTATAGTGGGTGGGTTGGGGGGTCCAAGTCGAGGGTTCCAGAGTAGCTCCTTGGGATACAGCGGTGAAGAGGAGTGGGATAGGAGTTCTAGCTCAGCTGAAGGTTCATCTGAGAGCCATTTTGCCAGGTGTGTCGACTGAGCCGCCAGAAAGTATCTCTGGAAGTCGGGGAGCTGAATGCCGCCCTCTGCGTAAGGGAGTGTGAGGGTATTCAGTGTGAGTCGGTGCCGGGCTCGTCCCCAGAGGAAGTCCCTGATCAGAGAGTCGAGTGTCCTGAAGAAGGGTGGGGGAATGTAATACACCACGTTGGTGAAGTAGTAGAGGAACCTGGGGAGGATTATCATTTTAGCTATCGCCGCCCTCCCCATCATGAAAACGGGAGCTTTGACCAGAACTGTATGGATCTCCGGACTCCGCCCATTGCGGCCTCCGTGTTGGCTTTGTGGGTGGATATTGGTGAATGTGTGATGTTGTGGCCTAGGTATCGAAAAGTGTTCACCTGCCAACGGATCCCGATCTCAGGAAGCTCCTCCTCAGGATTATTTTTCAGTCTTGCTAGTGGGAACGTGCAAGACTTCTGCCTGCTAAATCTTATCCCCGAGTATCTTGCAAAGTTGTCCAGAACATCCAATACAATCGGGGCATTCTCCAAGGGGTCGCGCAGGTATAGGAGGACGTTGTCGGCATATAACGAGATGATGTTGTCTGATCCTCCAATGTTAATGCCAGCGTCAAAGAACTGCTTCCTAAAGTATATTGCCACCGGCTCCAGGCCTAGAATGTACAGCATTGGAGACAGTGGGCATCCCTGTCTGGTACCCCTCTGGATGGGCCAGGCCCTCGATATCATGACACCCGTTTTAACTCTTGCCACTGGGTCGCTGTACAGGACCTCTATCCAGCGGATGAAGTGTTCGCCAAGTCCGAACTCCCTCAGGGTTTCGATCAGCCACTCCCAGTAAATAGAGTCAAAGGCTTTTATGGCATCCAGTGAGAGTACTGCTAGATCTTCCTCGCTTTCGGACGTCTGTGAAATGATATGCTGGAGCCTCCTGAGGTTGGCGGAGGTGTTACGCCCCGGAACGAAGCCATTCTGGTCCTCATGTACCAGGGAACCGATCACCCTCGAGAGCCTTTTGGCCAATATGGTCGTCAATATCTTGCTGTCGTAGTTTAGGAGTGCCAGTGGGCGATATGAGTCACATCTATCGGCTGGTTTGCCTGGTTTGAGCATCGGGACGATGAGGGTTTCTCTCATAGTGTTAGGGAGAGTGCCCGACTCATATGCCTCCGTATATACTGCGTGTAGTATAGGAGAGATGATCCCCTCGTAGGCCTTGTAGAATTCTGGGATGAGGCCATCTGTGCCAGGAGCCTTGCCTGTGGAGAGGGATCTGATTGCATCTGTGATGTCCTCCACCGTGATAGGCTCCCCAAGTTTGTCCTGTTGTTCCTGGCTCAGCCTAGGCAATCCCACCTCAGCCAGCGTATCCTTTATATCTGCTATGGGGACCTTCGTCTCATGAGTGTATAGGTCATTGTAGAATTCCGTAAAGGTATCATTGATCTCTTGTCGTGTTCTGCAGGTCTTTTCATTCATATCTTTGATCTCCTTGAGGGCCTGTCTCAGGTGCTCTTTCCTGCATAGCCATGCAAGTATTCTGCCCGGTTTGTCAGCTTCCCTGTGGGCCTTCGAGGTGCGCACAGAGAAGTCAAACTTCGAGAGTCTTTCCCATGCCTCCCTGCAATCCTCTCTGATCAGTTTCAGTTCAGCCTCCCTTTCGGTGGTTGGTGGGACGCCATTTTCAAGTCGCTTTATTCTCTCCTCCACAACCTCCAGTTCTCTCCTCATTTGTCGCCTGATCCCGCCCGCCTCGGCGATTATCTCCCCCCTTGTCACTACTTTCAACGCCTCCCAAAGCGTGCTCCACTTCTCGACCGAACCCTCGTTTATCGCTAAGTATTCTTCCAGCTTTTCTCTTAGGGTTTCCTTGAATGCTGGGTCGGTCAAGGCATCTGATGGCATGCGCCACGTCGGGATGGGGGGGCGGGGGCCCTTGAGGGAGAGCTGCAACAACAAGGGGGAGTGATCAGATATTGTTCTGCCCATGTATTCTGCCAATTCAACTTGCGGGGTTAGTTCGTTGGCGATGAAAAAGTAGTCCAGTCTCGTGTGGAGGCTATGGGGAGCCGAGTAGAATGAATATGATCTATCCGAGGGGTGGAGGTCTCTCCAAATGTCCGTCAGGTGTAGGTCTGCCACCATCCTGGGGGGGGCCCCAGGAGAGGCGCTGTGGGGCATGCGTGGAGCTGTTGATCTGTCCAGTTCCGGGTTCATAATAGAGTTAAAGTCCCCCCCCATATGAACGTATACTCTCGGTAGTGCAGCAATTTAGCGCATAGGTCCTTGATGTGTGAGGGTATGTTGTGCTGGGGAAAATACGAGTTTACTATACACAGGGGAGTGTTCTCAAGCATGCCCCACACTATGACATACCTGCCCTCTTTATCCAGCTCCGTTCCCATTTGTTGAAATGGTGTGTCCGGGCTCACCCATGTATAGACTCCTCTTGCGTACTTTGAGAAGGATGCGCCGCTGCCCTGGCCTCCCCAGTATTTCAGGATTTTGTCTGTGGCCTCGAAGGTGAGGTGTGTTTCTTGCAGGAGGGCCAATGATATTTTTTTCCTCTTTAGATAAGAAAAGATCCGGTTTCTTCTTATGTATGTACCCATCCCTCTGACGTTCCATGTAATTAGCTTGAGTCTTGCTGCCATTGCATAAGTGGGTTCCTCGATGAGGGGTGTACCACCCCTTCTCCCATTGTTGCATGAGCCGTATTGTAGGATGGGTGATGAGCCATTTGTGTGGGGTGGGTAGGCCCACCCAGGCCCAGGAAATCTTTATTCATCCGGGTTGGGACAGTCATAACAATAACAACTTGAAACAAGTAACTAAAACTAATGCACCCAGCTTCAGCCACCGGGGTGGAGTGCTCGGGGGCCCTTGCGCCGTCCGACCTAATCCAGGTCTCTGGCGCGAGTGGTTGTGTGCAGGAAAGAGGTCTGCACTGGTCAATGGTGGGTCCGTGGTCCGTGTCCATGGGCGGGAGGTCGAGTGAGCCCGCAGTCATTTAGCGTTCTAATGTGGTAGTTTTGCTTCAGTATTGGTATAGCCTCGGTTCGGTTTGGAGTATAATAAGGAAATGGGTGCTCCAGCCGCGTTAGTATACGGTCAGCTTTTTGGGCGTGCTAAGTGCGTTCCTCTAGCGTGGTTTCTTTGAGAGCCTCAGCAAGATTATTATGTTCCATCCACATAGTGGCCGCTTCTGGTGATTCCAAGAATATTGCCCGCCCATTGTGGATTACTTTTAGTCGTGATGGATAGAGCAGCATGTATTTTATGTTCAGTGTCCTCAGCTGGGCCTTGATGGGGACAAAGGAATTCCTTGCTCTCTGCACCGATTGGGTATAGTCGGGGTAAATGGTAATCTTCGAGTCACCCCGCTCGATTATACCTCCTTCCCTCGAGAATTTCAGGATCACCTCTCGGTCGCGGAAATTGAGGACCTTGGCAATGATGGGGCGGGGGTAGGATCCAGGCGGGGGGCGCTTCTGGAGGGATCTATGAGCTCTTTCAATGGCGAATCCCTGCGAGAGTTTCGTCACCCCTACTTCCTGCTGTATCAGGGATTCCACATAAGCCGTCGGATCCATGGTCTCCGACCCCTCCGGTACGCCCAGGATCCTGATATTGTTCCGTCTGGCCCGACCCTCTGCTTCTTCGGATCTCGCCTCCAAGAAGTGCACTTTCCGTTTGAGGTCCGCTACCTCTTTCTGTAAAGACGTCGTCTCGTCTGAGATGTCCTTCTGGGAGGATTCGACTATGGTGACGCGCTCCGTTAAGTTGCGGGCATCTTGCCTGATAAGTTGTATGTCCGTCTTAACCTCCCCGATTTTCGTATCGATGAATGTCCTCAGGGCCGCGATCGCCTCAAGCACTTGGTTATGTCTGGTCTCATCCCCAGGGGCATCTTGTGCTGGTGAGGTCTTCGGTGTGGATTGAGCAGCAGGCTTGGATGTTACAAAGGGGTCCAGAGTGGCGTGCTTGGCTTTGTTCCTCGCGGCAGCCTCCTTGATGCCGTCGCCACCCTCTCCCCCGTGTCTATCGGCCGCGTAGCGATCTTCCTTCTGGCCTTTCTTGGCTGCTGCACCGGGTCCTAACGGTGCCCTCGGGAGGCCCGGGCCGGGGTGCACTCGACTGCAGGGTGGGACTGCTCGTGTCAGCGAGTCGCTGGCTCCCGGATCCAGTGCGAGCCGCTGGGTTATCAGTGCTAGGCGGCCGCCATCTTGTGTGCCTCGCCCGGGAAGAAGGGGGAGCCAGCGCCGAGTCGCGGTAGAAGCTTCTCAGGTCCCGATTTTCGTCGGGGTTGGGTGGAAGACAAGGTCTCCCGCTTCGGCCGCCGGTGGATCTCCTCGTATGCGGTGTCTGTAGGCTGAATCACCTAGAAAAGGATCGGACTGCTGCGGCCCAGACGGAGCTCAGGGAACTCGCGTCCTCACTCCGTGGACATCAGGCCACGCCCCCCCATGGTGCCTGTAAGTAAGTATGAGTGAAACCCACAGTGGTCCCTGATTGGACCACTGCTAGCTGTTTGAATGGTGCTGATCATTACCATTAGTGGGCTTGGACGTGCTTCCGGGCTGTATTTTGGATATGAAGAGGATGCTTGCAGCCAAGAATCCTCTGTAGTAGAAACATCAACTGAAGATCTGAAGAAGACTCCTGAAGATGCCCAGCATACCTTCCTGTGCCTGGCCCGTAGAAGCACTGTGATACCCTGTGAAGCCTTGTGAAACCCAATTAATACCTGATCTGCAAAGCCCCTGTGCAGTGGCACTGTGCATATAAATGCCATATCATATCAGTTCTTCGAACCCTGGACTGGGGATCAACTAGTCTCGGTGTGTTCGCAAGGATCCAGTTGTCACAAGCCTTCAGAAGTAACCCTGACCACGCAGTGGACTGATCAGCACTCCGGTGGTCTACCTTGCTAGATCCATCACCATTCTGTGTTCGCGGCCAGAACTTTGGTGGTTGCCGGCTTGCGGTGTAAGTTACCTTCCTGTGGAATTGCAACCTCCTAGCTTCAAGGGATTCTGATCTGGAAGGCCTTCTGAAACCAAAACTGGATGGACACCTGCCATCATCTGTGTGCAATGGCAGTTGCTCGAACTCACCTTCCCCCATCCTGTGAGGTGTCCTGAATCATTCTGCATCAGTGCTTTCTGCATTTCTCCATCACCAAGGGTTGCACTCTGCTTGTGGATCTGACCGGAAGAATCCTTGCAACTGCTGCTCCTGGGCATCTCTCAACGGATCCAATGGTGGGAAACCTAACCTCCAGAGACCCCCCAGATGACTCATCCAGTCCTCGGGTAAATCAGTCAGGGGGAAAGTAAACACAAATAATGTGTCTCCCCCCGTCATCCACAGGACAACATTGAGAACACATCTCTTTGTACCCTTCCATGTCACTGCCTTTTGGTAATCACACCTGAGCAGTGTAACCTGAAAGATAAGAACACATTTGTACTTACTGGTAATGAAGGCACGCCCTGCATGCTCACAACAGAAACAATACAGCCTGCTAGGGAAAACAGCCCAAGACACTCTTGCAAGAATAACAAGTATTTATTTCTCACAAAATAGACATGCATCAGCAAAGAACTCTGCTGCTGCCAAACATTCTGAGCTCCGTAGGGACATGCAACACATTATAAGCACAAATAACGCCTCTAATGATGTAATCATATATGTTACAATTCTACAATCCTAATTGGACAAGCTCTATTCATATAGGGCCTGCTCCATATAGTATGCCAGACCATTGGTCTATCTTCATCTGTTCATCTCTGTCCACGTGGGTGCTGCTGGGCTCGTCATCTGAGGTGAAGTTGGCCTGACAGTGATTTGGCTACTAACACAAATAATGTTATTTTATCAATGTAACGTGCACCTGGCAGATACAGGGATGGGATCGAGGGGAGAGCCGAGGTCAAACTAACTCACATGCTTCACTCGCTTCCAGGCAGATCAGCAACTCCCAATGTCCTCCACCTCAGCTTTAGGCTATAACTTTGATTCTACCCTGCATCTCGCTGCACAAATCACGTGACCTATTTCTGAAGGTGCGACAGCCTTGCCTTCTGATCTTAGTGATCGATCAAGGGGTGCAAAGGTTTTATGGTCGGTGGTCTGGGTTTGGACGGTGCTATGGTTTGAAGGGATCATGGGATGAAAGCAAGGCAAAGATGTATTTCTTGTGTGGGGATCATTGGAGGCAGGAGGCCTTGCTATTTGTCCTGTGGGATGGTACTGCCAAGAGGCGCTCTGCTCCCTTCTCATGATCTTGCAGAGCACATTCCTATTATGAACAATGGAGAAGGTTGTGGATCTGTGAAACATGGGCAGGATGTGGGTGGTGTTTGTGCGCATGCAAGGGGGTCTAATACTAACACACAAAATGCTGTTCACCATGCTTGGTCCTAACATTTAAGATGGCTGCAGCTTGCCAAGATGGCGTTTACACACACATCTATCATATATCTTGTTCTGCATGCACTAAGGTGGTCGTGAACCCTCATTTATGTGCACTCCCTTCCCCCTGCTCCCTGCATGTGCTCTCTTAGTATTTATTTCTCATTCAGTATTTCCTCTGGGGGGTTGCCTAAGACCCTCTCAGTTCCTAGTGATTCCATCGACAGCCAAACCATCGACAACCATACCATTGACAAAACAAATCTTTAAAAAAACATTTAAGGCATTTAAAAAAAAAAAGAATAAATTAAATGGAGGGCTCCCCCCAACCTCTCTTTTTTAAAACATTAAAACGCATTTTTACTAAACTAAACCCTTTACCATTTAAAAAATGCATTCAATGATTTTTTAATGCATTTATTTTAAATGGTATGGTCTGTCGATGCTTTGGATTCGACACAATGAGCGGTTACTGACCATCTCTCCTTCCCAACAGTAACTTTGTGACTTTTGGACACAAGGCCTCACTTTTCTTAGGGATTGGACTTCTGAAGCTAGTGCATATTTCTTGTGACTTGGTTCCATTTTACTGCATCCCTTACTTAACTTATTGCATTAATTTAAGTCATTGAATGCATTGTATATCCTATGGTGACTATCTACATGTTTATTATTGAGTGTAGTGAAATATTATCACCATAAATATAATTATAATTATCAGCATAAATGTTTCATTTTCTAGTGTGTGTTTTGGGCCTAGAACAAACATAGTATTTTTGCACATTACTGTCTAAATTTAAATATTGTGTGAATTATTGTGTGCTTCAATATGAGGACTCATTGTGGACCCATGACCCCATTCACATTCTCCTGAGAAGAATCCTGTCTGCTCTCCATTGCTACCCTGATTAGGTTTTGGCTAATCCCTGTTCACTATAACTAGAGCGGTCTGCTAAAATCTGCCCACTAGGCCAGATTCTAGAAATCCATCTTAACACTCAGCATTCCCTTTGACACCATCTGGAGGCCACGATTATCTCTGAAATTCCAGACAAATTCCTACTTAACGCTTATGCTACACATCCGCAGAACTGTCAGAGGGTGCCCCAAATCCACAGTCAAATATGCTGATGTATATCACCAATAACGCTTCAAATATTGGTGTTTCGCTATTAGCACCCACAGCTTCTGGGGCCTCCCATGGTGACAGCAGTTTCTCTCATTCTCCTCCTACTCCCATCTTTCCCTCGCACTTAATAGATGCCTCATTGGGTTCATCTTCATTGGTAGCTCGGAATTGTGGCCAATTGAACGCCAAGATGTCCTTCATTGAAGGATACATCGTGGGAGAGAGCAGAGCATTAAGCTGTAAAATGCATCAATTAAACTCCCATGAAGACCACAAGAGACATCATGAAGGGGACTGCCCAAGAGTAACCCAAGAACAACACGATTCTGGTCTGGTTGGATGTCATCTGCCTCAGACCTTAGCACTATAGAACATGAGTTGCAACCTATTGTTGAGACTGTATCTATGCAGGAACTGAACCTTGTCACTACCAATCAGCCACAAACAGAGGTGTACTTAAGCTGTGGTCATGACATCACAATCTTGTGCTGTATCAACTGAGTCTGCCAAGTACTCGTTCTATTATCAAGGACGGAAGAGACGAGTGCCTCAGAAATCCAATTCTAATCCCCATGAAAAAAATACAAAAAATGTAAAAGGCACTAAAAACATCAATTCCTATTGCTCCTGCAAGATCCTTTGGACACTAGCAGACTCCATGGTTCATCCTACAGCTGACTCAGATGTGCAGGTGAAGAGTCTATCTACGAATTCCAAGCAAAAATGGAGAAAAAAAATAAACGCCATGTCACCTGAATACTGAGATTGCTCAATTGTCAAACAGCAACAACGTGCTTTCCTCTGATGGCTTAGCTTTGCTTTTGGACATGTCTAACTATTCAAATGAAGCCAATTCCAGTGAACTTGGACATGAGTCACGGAATAATTATGACTTTAAAGACAATAGCCAGCTGGAATTGGACATGACGCCAGCTTTTATGACGTTAGAAGAGAAGCTAACAGTCGTGCAATTTTGCACGTGGAGCACATGCCTCTACTTCCCAGTGCCAACAATGTGAGCCAGCCTTCACCACTATAGAGGAGAAAGAAACATGCTTTAAACACTTTAATCAATGAAATAACTTTAATCGTAGAGAACGGTTATGTGTGATTTTACAGACCACAATTTTAGAGTGGTACATTTCATCGCAAACAAATCCACTGAAAAACACTTATTTTGTATGTTTATTTTTTATTTGGGGGATCCCCTCCCAGGTCCCCGATGTTCTACCCTTTTAACACCACCCCAACCCTACCCTGACCCATTTTAACCCCTTACCCCACTTCCCTTCATATAGTTAATTCATCTTTTCGGTATTTCTGTTATGTACCACTCTGTAATGTTTGCAATAAAATGACTGGATACCGTAGAGAACATATCTCAAAACCTATAACATCTGCCACCTCATGCCCACATTCTACCTCCATGTACCAACAATCTGCACCATTCTGGGTTATGCTTGAAAGAGTGGTGGGAACGGAGGAAAAGGCGATACTTAACCAGTTTAAAGTTCTCTCGTTATTTGAGTTGGTCCCCAGTCTTAGATTGCTTACCTCCAGTAATACTGAGCCAATAGAATTCCTGGACGATTGTGCATGTGACTCGGTATGTTAACACGTTCAATCCCGGATCGTATTGGAAACTTTAAAATCCTTGGTACCTTTCCTTCTTAGTTTAGGGTATGATTTATGGGGACGACAATATCAAACAAAAGTGAAAAACCTTAGCATGTCCCCCTTCATTAAGAGTTTGTATCTATCACAAAGGATAATCTACTTCTATAGATCTGCCGTGATCGTGGTGACCCTAATAAAAGGAAGGTATTTAGCTAATTCCACCATCACAGCCTACTCAAGTGACAGCGATGTCTGGGCTTGGTTGACCTCAACTTTACAGTCGGGTTTCTCTAGCAAACACTTGGTTCCAGAGCTTCTTTACTCCCAGGCTTATTCTCACACTGTCTTGTAACACCTTCGGAGTTATACATTTGTGTAATGAAAAATCTTCGAATCTGGGTACCTAAGATATTATAATATTAAAGGAGACATGGCTGTGATAAGAAAATTGAATTGAGGTGTAAGTTGAGGAGGCTTGCTGGGATTCCACTACCCCCCGGAGATCTACATTTGAAATTACCAGACTATAATTACAGTAGAAACTCTGTGAGACAAGTTATAAAATGTGTATGATCTAAAAGGAGTCAGAGCATATGCTCCTTAGTTTGTCTACCGCAGGTTCCTTCTGGAAATTAATAAATAAGCTTAATTTTACTCAAGTTTACTCACAAATAAATACAATTCCAGAGGATGTTTGGATGAATCACTATATCGATATATACGCCAAGCCATTTCAGCTCCAATAATTAAAAACAGCAAACATTCAGGTTGGAGGAAAGGGAAAAATGCTGCCGGTAAAGGATTACTGGCATCGTTTACCGCTACGGGCTATTCTGACCAACCAGACTGCTATTTACAGCACCGTAAAGTACGATGCCGTAAACAGCAGTCTAGGGTTGCGCGCGCGACACACCATGCCGATATTAGCGGCATGCCGTAAACCGGAGCTGATCCCAAGCAATGCGGACATGCATATAACAGCCTCCTGAAGCCCGAAAAGTAGCTTACCGGCATGGAGTAAATACCGGCATCTCCGAGAAAGTGTTAAGAACCCTGAGCAGTGTTTCCAAGAGCCACAGGTGCACACAATCAGCACAGGTGGAGGCAATGGAGTCTGGCACAGCACAAAAGGAGCACACCCACACACCACACCCCCTCGAACACCAAGATGATACCAATAGTAGTAGCATTACTGGAGCTGGAGGTCCTGCTTGCAAGGCAGCAACAACAACAACAGCAACAACAACAACAACCACAGCCCCCACCACAGAGGATACACAGGAGGAGAAGGAGGGTGAGACAGGCCCAGCATGCCCCACCAGTGCAGCCACCGTTACCATGCCGGCAGCCCCCAATCCCTCGCATCAGAGCCACCCCCTTCAACCTAATACCAGAGCAGATCCACACCCTGTACCGGCTTGACCGTGACACCATCACCACCATAGTGGACCTGATACATGATGACATAGTGAGCCTCATAGAAATATGCACCGCCATCCCGCCTCTACTGAAGGTAGTGTCTGTGCTCCACTTCCTTGCTACAGGCACCTAGCAGCACACAGTGGGGCACATGCATGGCATATCACAACCGTTATTTTCCCAGATACTGAACCAAGGGCTGGATACCCTTCTCAAGCACACAAGGGACTACATATCCCTACCATGGACTCCCCAGGAGTTATTCCATACAAAAGTTGCCTTCCATGACCTGGCAGGCATGTCAAATTGCATAGGTGCCCTTGACTGCACCCACGTGGAGTTGGTGGTCCCGCATGCCATGGAGGTGGCGTATCGCAACCGCAAGCAATACCACTCCATCAACGTGCAGATGGTATGCAACGCCAGCAAGATCATCACACATTGCTGTGCCCAATATCCAGGATCACCTCATGGCTCCTTGGTCCTGCGGAACTCCACGCTGCCACGCTCTATGGAGCAACATGCTGGACAACGTGCCTGGCTGCTTGGTGAGTTGTCTGACTGGGCCATGGCAGTGCATCGGGGTTGTGAGGTGGGTGCCTTCATACTCCACCTGGGTGGGAAGGGGGGGAGATGCATACTCCACCTGGGTGGGAAGTGGGGGGGGATGCATACTCCTCCTGGGTGGGAAGGGGAGGGAGATGCATACTCCAATTGGGTGGAAATGTTGATGCCAGTGCACGATGTGCATCTCACCGAACACTGTGCTCCAGAGCCAGTGAAACGGCAGATGACTACCAAATCCCACAGTGATGAACTAAGGCTGACACCTAACACTACATGACTAACAGGTGACCAGGCCACATCCCACAACACATGCACCACTCATCGGCGGCCCTCACACACCGTAAGGGCATCTAGCACTATGCACTGCATATGCACTATGTCGCTGCCTCCAGCATATCACCATGCAGGACAGTCATCTCTGGGATTGCATTGAACTGAGCCTAACAGGGATACCACAGCGTGTCACTGGTTCTGCACACCCATAGGAGTGCTGCAAGTCACCATGGTACTGATCAGTGCAGAATTATGAATATGCTACTGACAACAGCCAACACTCCCTACTACCAAATCTCACAGAACACAGCACATCAATGATTTCACTCAAACACTGCTGCATGCATATACGATGCACGTGCAACAAGATGTGAGTGCACACCATAACCCATCCTGAAGATGCTACCCCCTCCATCATCCAATTGCACAGGACACATAGCGGGCCAGAAATGGGGGCAATGCATCCAGGGACATGTGTGTATGGGCAGAAATCCGCTGCTGCCATGTAAGACTAGTACAGTTGTCCGCCATGAATGTACGAACACTTACCTTCATTTCCCTCTCATGCAGGTGATGGTGGCCATCCCTTGAAGCTGTGGCTCATGACCCCTGTCCAAAACACACAGAACAGGCATGAGGAGGACTACAATCATTCCCATTCCCGTACACGTGTGGTGATTGAGCAGACATTTGGCCTGTTGAAGGCACGATTTTTTTGCCTCAGCCGGTCGAGTGGGGCACTTATCTACAGCCATGAGAAGGTGTCCAAGATCACCATGGCATGTGTAATGCTGCACAATATGTGCATCTATCGGAATATACCCCTGCCCCCTGACATGGAACTGCTACCACCTGATGATGATGAAGGGGAGGAGGAGGAAGAAGTGGCAGGACAGCATCACGGTGCCGATGCACAGGAGGGACGTGCCGTGCGACAACCATTGATTGGACAATATTTCTGACACACAAGTCAGCAGAGAGTGTGAGGATGTCACGACATCAGGCACTGGGTGTGGGTACACTATGCACTGTGCAACATTAAATGACACATGAGCAATGATGAATGCCCACTCTGTTGTTTTTTTGATGAACAACCAGTGTATTGAATTAGAAGGTTCAAACGTGAAAAACAAACTGTCCACCACCCTCCTCCCTCCCCTTCCCCCCTTGCTGGAGCCGGTGGTGTGGTTGCAGGTGTTTTCCTGCTCGCTGGTAGACGGCGGGCCCTGACTTGGCCCCTGGAGGTGCTGGGCCGGTTGCTTGTCTGGTCCTCGCTGTCATGCTCGCTGCCTGTGGGGGTGGAAGAGATGGATGGCATGAGTGATGATTAGAGAGTCAGCATTTGGACATGCCTACAATATCACAATCAGATTCTAGTGGGTTGTCGGCATTTGGGTGGTGAACGGCACATTGATCTATGCTTGGATGTTAGATGCATGCATATGTCTGCGCCACCCATGTTGGCCGGGTACTGTGCTGGCTCACATGCACACTGTTTACATCAACTGCCCTGTGTGCCTCACGGAATGAGCCTCTTCGTGTGATATGTGTCATATAGGTTACAGCCTTGCACCTGGCACTAGCCTGGGTCTTACTTGTTTCAGCATGATTTAAAGGGGCGGGGGTGTGGCTGACCATGCCGTGACACCTTGCTTAGCCCTTAGCAGTGACTTTCATAACAAATGCGTTCGCAGTATTGACTTTGGACACTTACCTCCATCAACAGATGAAATTGCCCCGCACTCCATGTCACCAACCCCTTCAATGGCTTCTGGGCCTATCATGGCCGCGCACGTCTCCTCCCACGGCATCAATTTCATGGGGGAACCTGGCCCTCCTCCTGTCTCCAGGGCCTGGCTTCTGTTGGCCGAGAGGATGCTTCGCACCCTCAGGTGCAGGTCGTCCCACCGTTTTGTACAGTCCTTAGTGGTGCGGGGGGGTTTCCCACGGTGCTCACCTTCTGTGCTACCATAGTCCAGATCTCTTTTTTCTTGATTACCGTCACCCTCCGCATGTCACTGCTGAATGCGGTGTTGGCATGCTCGTGGACGGTGTCCACCATCACTTGGAGCTCATCAGGGCTGAAGCGCTCCTTCCTGAGGCGGGCAGCTCCATTTTTTGGTGCTTTTGCCATTCCTCCTTGATGATGGGTGCCAAGGGTCCTGTCTGGTGAGGATGGCAATGGATTGTGTTTTTAAAGATGGCCGCCGTGCTCCTTCCAGTTCCTGTGCGATGACGTTGTTTCTGGTTCCGCAATTTGACGGTGACCGTAAATAACAGTGACCGCTTTTTACAGTCACCGCTAATGTCGCTTTACTCTATGGTGGTAGTGTCGCTACAGTGCGATTCATGCCGGTAGAGGGTTTTTCAGCCATTTTTGCGGCATGGCGCTAGGTTCATTACCGGCATGGCGCAAAACTTGCGCCTGCGAACTCGTAATAGGGCGCTTTTAGCGGTCTATTGCCAGCTCGGACACGCTATTTGCACCATGCCGGTAATGAACGGAATTTACCTCCAAACTCGGAATGAGGCCCGGTGGTATCTCCAAAGTTATCACGAGGAGTCACCTGGGCTTGCATTCCAGGATTTTAAAATAAATATTTAATCAGATCCTATCTCCTCATTCTACCCCAAATTCGTGGAGACTGTCCAATATTGTTCCAATCTTTAAAAAAGGGGACATGGCTATTCATAAAAACTACCATCCTACTGCCTAGCTGGATGTTCCAAGCAAAATGTTGTCAACCATATTATTAAGACCTCTGGAAATCTGGGCAACAGATAGAAAGGCTCATGACACATACCAATTTGGGTTTAAAAAGGGTGTGGGAATTCCCCCGAAAACCCCACGAATGGCCTAATTCTATCCCTTTTGCAAACCAGAGGACCATAAAAAACAACCTATTTACGTGGCCTTCGTAGATCTGACAATGGCCTTCGACTATGATAAACGATTGCTTCTCTGGATTTAACTTCTGAATAAGGGATGTCCAAATTCTCTCTTAAACATTCTACGATACCAACCTCAAGATACCAAAATCCAAATTAGGTTGACCACTGGGGGCTCCTTTGTTAAACTGATCAATACTTATAAAGGCCCACGCAAAGGGTGTGTTCTCACCCTGTTTTGTTTAACATGTTTGTGGCTGACATTGGGTTTATAAGGTTGTTTCCCCCCCAGATTTGTGAATACTCCTGTCTGCTGGCTGGCGTATGCGGATGACCTGGTCGTGCTAGGCAATACCCCCGTAGGGCTTCAATGGCAACAGGATGCTCTAGAACAATGTGAACAAATATGGTGCGTGTGTTAACTCAAAACAAAGCAAGATACTAGTCTTTAGTAATAATCATGGAAATAAGTCTAAATCATAACCCAATTGAAGTCACTTGCTCTTTCACCTACATGGGATTTCCATTATAAGTGAGGTACAGAGCTGTGTCACATTATTCATGGCTTCGTGAGAAATGCCTGGCACTTGCTAGCCAAACCAAAAGAATGAATACGTGCTACGGGCGTTTCTCTTTTAACCCTGTCTTGAAATTCTTTCAAACAATAATGACACTTATTCTCACCTATGGGGCTGAAGTGGTAGGTCCAATTAAGATATGAATAGGGGTTCTATCACTAAAAGCAATTGTAAATTGGAAATATAGACACTGAATTAAACCAATGGACTAGCCATGGAAACCTGGAAACATTGAAATATTTTGTTAGAATCTTTAAGCACGATTGTATAAACCCTTATTTCTACCTGTTTAGAAGTAAATAAAACGATTTGGATCTCAGACTGGATTACATCAAGATATTGCATAAATCAATACCATTTATATTCACACCTTACTGAAACTGAGAAACCACTAAAGTATGTTCCTTCGTACCTGAAAAGATTCCTAGATTCAAGGTCTATAGCATGGTTCTTACGGTTCAGCTTTAACTTTCCCCCAACTAATAAAATACTGGGGACTCACCTCAATGTGGCAATGGACAGTGGCGACTGCCAAAGTTGTACCAATGAAAGTGGGAAGACCACTGGCTTTTGTCCATGGCCGGTGTTCATGACTTACTGGCCAAGGCCCATAACCCGTCTGGACCTCGGGATTTGGCCACAGCTGTGTCCATTGTATTCCACTTGCCACGGCCGTAACCACTGTACATGTTGCAACAATTCTTCCAAAAGAACCATTAACCACTGCCTAGTGAATCTGAACTGTGCAGGTTTAAAAGTCTTCCCCATCCTCACAGACACTCACCATATGTTCCCTCCTTCTTTTCCTGCTCCCCTCTCCCATCCAATGGGCCTTATTACGACCCTGGCAGAATGGGTTTAACGGCGCCGGTAATGGGAGGTCTGGTCAGACCAGACGTCCTTTGCGGGTCCCGTGAGGAAACTAGCATGCTAACAACGCGCCTGTCATTAACGGGCCAATTGTTAGCATGCTCCCCATTCCCATTGAGCCCTATGGGGGCTCAAATGGGAATGGGGATCGTCCGGGTCTGGGTTCCCTGAATGGGGAAATACCAGGCCCTCCAAAGTTGGAATGGCCCGGTAATTCCCCATTCAGGGAACCCGGACCCGGACACAAGTTTGGAGGCAGCCATTATTAAGGGCATGGCTTCCTCCAAACTCGCAATTAGGCCCATTGTGTTTTCCCTCCCTCAACCTCTCAAATTGCCTCCTTTTACTCTCCTGTTCATGTGACGCAGTTTCTTTATGGGACACGCCTTTCCACATTACTATGGTACATTAGATTAGCATGAACTTCCCCATCGAAACTGAACATCTTCTTCCCCTAACAGACTTCCCAGCCCTCTCCCAAATCTCTCACTTCACATGTTGTCCTCTTTTCCCCACCTCACCTCTTGCCTTATGTGAATGCACCCCATTTTCCTCCTCTAAATAGCATGTTGGTCACTTTTTATTGTCAGCTTCCCTTGTCATTAACGAGGGATTTGCTTGAATCAAAAACAAAAATGGAAGCTTACTATTTGTGAATAACCTCTGCTGCAAAGAACCATGGGAGATATATAAAAGGGAGCACCCCTTCTCCAGCATATAATTAAAAATGGCTGTATTGTTTTACCTCAAACCAACAAAAGGCACACCTAGGGCAGTTTTTGCCCAAGTTGTTTCTTATTTGGTCAACATCCCTCCAACAGTTTTGTGCTACCATTGTTTAATCAATGCAGAAAATAAGGCTGAAAATAGAATGTTTTTATTGTCTTTATAACTTTTTCACCTTTTTAGACATTTTTCCCAAATGTCCAGTTTGCGCTGTCGCAGGAATTTTTTGCGGGGGACAATTCATGCGATCCCATCCAGTGAGTCAAAAGTTATTAGCAATAGAATTTTGGTAAAATGTCTGTGTACACATGCTTAACCCTAACTATAAGGCAGCGACCAACACCCTGTGCAAAAATACATATATAAAACAACAGCAAAGTTATAGTCGGTTTCAAAAGGCTCGAAAAAACCCTTTCACCTGACATGTGAAAGAAGAAGAATCCATTTGAGCCAAGTCATACATGCCACAGCGCCACCTAGCAGCTATCACTGGACGTTCACCTACAGCTCAGTTGTGGGTATGCAAGAAGTTCCCTCCAAAAAAGAGCGCAATTCAACTGAAGAGCTGCGTTTTTAGTTTCCCAGAGTTTCCTTCCTGATAGTATTAAATGACATTGAGATGGGAGCCTAGGGGCTAGAGACAATACGAAGAATATATTTCCCACACTTTCCAGAGTAGAGGGGGCTTCACAAGGGTGTATCCCTCTCACCTTCCTGAGCAGAGAGGAAACGGGGCAAAATCGCTCACTTGATTTTCTCCAATGAACTGCTGTGCAAAAGAGCAGGGTAAACTGCAAGAGTTGAAATAGGCTACTGTGGCCATCAACATGACACCTTCTGTGCTACCATTATCAGATAGCCAATTATCAGTGACAAGGGGACAGGAGAGAACTTTGGAGATTTCAAATTGACATGGCCACAATTTCCTGTTACGTTTCTGTTTTCAAAGTGAACAGATAATTCTCTGTGCAGTTAATCACATGCTTTTCATTTTCTCCTTGGGTGAGCGTGATATTAATGTTCATAATGTGTAATGATGGCCTACAGTATTGAATGTGCTGGTATAAGTGAAATAAAGAATACCAACTGGGAACAAACATTTGATTAACATCGTCTTTTCAGATTGCGCAATACGTGAATACAAAAAAACCTGTTTGGAGCGTGGTAATGTTAGTAATACTGGCACATTCGTGTTTTTATCCCCAATAAATATAGTAATGCACATAGACCTTCACGGCTCACAGAAATACTGCAATATGGTTTGGTTAAAGATGGGACGTGTCAGTGGAAAATCCTCTGGCTTTACTTGTTCCCTTACCCAGGATTGTTGTGTATCCTATATGCCTACTTTGTGGCTATCACTGCTAGAGTACCTTGAACACATTTGTAGAGGGACACAAATTGGCAATATGTACATTTTTGTGTTCTATGTTTTGTTATGTGATCTTATGTTGATTAATACCGCGCACCACTACTACCCAGGGGCAGTCTACAGGCACTCATGTGGCTCTGCAAGAGAGGAGGGCTGGGTGTGTAAGTGTAGATAGGACGATGGCATAGGTTCAGAACCAGGAGGAACGGGCCTATGTGAGCGTTGCCTTGCATGTGGGATTTTGTTCGGGAGGCCCCCTGTGTTGTAAACATATCGGTAGGACTCAGTGCCTCAGATGAGTGCTAGTGTTTGTGTTGGTGTGTGTGTCGTGTGATGTTAGGGTGGACTGTGATTGTGCACACTGGTTAGTTGTATCCATGAGGGGTCCAGAGTTGCGGGCGGCTGTTTGTGTAAGACCATCTATTTTGCATAATTGTGTAGTTGATGGATTTATGGACTATGTGCAGGGAGTTCCCTCTAGGTTTGCTACCAGAATCTCAGAGAGATGGTAGGGTGCGAGCATTAGATTGATTATTGGTGTGTTTATGTGTAGTGTTGTTAGCGCCTAGTCAAGATTAGTGGCATTGGTTATATTGGAGGAGCAGGAATGGGAAGTGGGTTAGTAAGTCAGTTCGGTGAAGCATCTGCTGTGAGTGTTTGGTTACCACTTAATGGTATCTACCAACATTTTTGATTGTGATTTGTCATCCCAGCTTGCCTCTTCTCTAGGTCAGGGGGCTGAGTTCCCTGCGGTTTATGGTGGCAGGTGGATGGTTGTACCTAGTGTGTTCCTGATTACTCGTCCAGGTTAGTTGTGGACGTTGGGTGTGAGCCTGATGTCCGGTCATTTGCCAAAAGGGTGCACAGCAGGAGTAATAAAGATAGAGGGAGAGGTGCTCGGCCGGGCGGCACTACTTATGGGTGGCCAGGATATGATATTCATGTGTTTGTAGTAACCAATGTATGTGCAGAAAAATTTGAGTCCCGTAACAGCTGTTTGAATAGCAACAAATAGGACACTTGTGTGCATTAGCACACAAACTCATAGGAACAAGTGTAGGACAACAATTCTACAATGAGTCAATGAATAAAATGTGCAACCAGGATGCAGGCATAGCCTGTGACAAATAAGGAGGCAGGCATTCACAATTCAATGTTCACTCATGTCAAATCGAACGAAAGCCCAACTTTAGTTTGGCTTAAATCCTAATACTTATGCAAGGATGAACAGCACCGACTTTTGGATGGCTCACCTGGTTAAGTTCAAAAGTTGAGCTTGTTTGCGAGGTTGATAACCACTGGTTCAGGTCAACGAGTGACCCCCATGCTTTTAGTGATTTGAGTCGAGGTCCATTTTTTTCGACGCTTTGACCTTGATGATCCAGTGCAATGTTTGTAAAAGCAGTGCTTCATTGTCATCCGCAATGTTGAGCTAGTTGTTGAAGCCAAACAGGTAATGTGGTCTCTTGGAAGGAAGCAGTGGTGAGTCGGTTCGTTCAATGCAGTAACAGCTGTTTGAAGAAGGTTCAGAGAAGTGCCAAAAACAGTACCACAGGGTTTGGTGGTTTGAAGGCCTTCAAATATGGTTGATTCTAGTTTGATGACTGATCAATGCTGTAGAATCCGGGAATCCAGCTGCTTTATTTCACATTTATTTCACATTGTGCTGGGATTTACATTCCAGGGCTCTAAGACAAGACTGGTTCTTTCAATCTTCACTTCTACCCTGACCAGGCTAGCACCTGCAAGCGTCCACCTCCAATGTGGAGGCCTAGATACCATTTCAGCTGGTCCAACAGCAGTTCACCCCCAAATGTATCCAGATGATGGGTAGGGAGCAGAGTTTGCCTCTGCCTTGGAACATCAGCCTCCACCTCAAAACTGGAGGACTTTGGAAACAACTACCCTCATAGCTCTCATAGCAGGGTTCAAACACATTCTTCAGTTTTTTAAAGGAACCAAAGAAGGAACTTCCTCTTAGTGGCAAAAGACCATATGGGATTCGATAAAAGCAGGCCTGTTTTAAGGGGTCCAATCCCTGTTATGGTAACAAGTGACCTTTGCCTTCTTGCATCATACTCTAAGTGCTATGATGGGCAGGAAGGGGAGGAATGAGAAAAGAAAGAAAATTGCAGAGAAAACCAAAATGCAGGAAAACCTTCTCCATGCTATTCTGCTCTGTGTCAGGTTTGTCATTTGGCATGACCTCCACAGATCCACAGTGCACCAACACCAACACCAGGGGAGAGTGATAAGAACCCCATGGTGCAAGTGGTAGCCCCTGGAAAGGGAGAACCCGAGGGACGTAGCAACCTTTAGGGCCCTGGGCAAAAAGAACAGGAGACTATGAGTGTCAGAATAGACTAGGGTAAGTAACAGGAGGTGTATGTAATAAAGAGTACCGGGTTGTATCTTGCAAATGCAGAAGAAGAAGGTTCCAGTCCAAGTCCAGAAATCCAGCCAGGCCCCATGACACAAGGACAACACAACGGCACAAGGATGCAACAGGCAGCATGCAATTCTGGTAACAATCAAAGTTTAGTTTCCAAAGGGATCCAAGTCATAAGAGACTATTCTCAGACAGCATAGAGCCCAGTAGGCTCGGCAAAGTCAGGTATAATTAGTAGGGAATACAGGAGGTCTCAAGCCCCCAATTAGGGTTGTTAGAGCAATTTGGGAAGACGGGGAGCAGCGAAAAGAAACAACACCAAGCCAAAATCACTGACTGAAACTAAGGTCTGTATTGGTGCTGAGGAGTGCTGCAATGCATGAGGAAAGCATGTTTGTACACCGCAATATGCGCCTTCTGTGAGGGGATTACAGAACAGGAAGTCTCCACACATGGAAGCCTTACACCCTGTCACCAGTCTATCAGTGCTTCCTGATATCTGTCTGTATGTCTAATTGTGCCCCTTCCTAAGCCTGCAACTTCAAATGCCCTTTGCCATGCAAAACCCTGGTGTGAGTTTGCCCCTTTTTTGTGGGTATGCCACTTTGGAGCTTGGTTCCTAGGAGTCCTCTGCTGGGAGTTTCCCCGGATGGAGAGGTTTTACCCAAACTTCCAAAGGATCTAAAGGAAACACAGCCATCATGACATTGTTCTGATGGCTGGGCAAAGACAGGCAGCCTGATTAAAATCCACATTGCCTTTCCATGGCTGGCTTGGGCTCACAGTGTGGAGAAGTGTGTGCTACAAATCATACGTGGTGTCAATAATTATTTGAACTATCAGCCACCATACTAAAACCCAAGTTTGGTGTATTATACAAGGTTACCATGGCACCAGTCAATAGTTTATCAAGAATATTAGATTTTGGCCAGAGGCACAGATTTCAATGCCTACAGTGACAGTTCCTGTAAGGAGTTCAGCAGGATCAAACTCAGTGGTGCAAGTATCTGCAGGTGCAGTCAGGTTGCAGAGTATATTACATATATCACAGTCACACCCACAGAAGGATACACACTTGGGACAACCAGTGGTTCAACTTTTAATGTGGTCTGGAATTGGAAAAGATGCTATTGTGTAGATGAGAGGAGTGTATGCAGGGTATAGCCCAGGGAAGCACGTGTGTGGTGATACCTGTCAGACATCCAATATAGGCCAATATAACAGGTTGCAATTATTAAGGGGCATAGGAGAAACATCAGAGTGTAAAGAGGAAGCATGCACATACATGAGGGTATGAGCCTGCAAGTTCAAATCACAAGGGTGAGACATCACAGGGTTCAATAATTCAAGTTCAAATAATCAAGCTGCTAACATATTCAGAGTGCAAATGAGCAGGGACATAATGCCACCGTGTAAGTCAGCTGAGTCCAAACATCATGGTGCAAAACAGCACGGTGCAAACCTCAATGTGAAAAACCAGCAGTGAGTAAAGCACAATTCAGAAAGGTGAAATGTTAACCGCATAAAACAGGTTGCAGTAAATTTCACAGTGCAATTGATCAAGGTACACACACCAGTCAAATCAAGAGAGTGTGATTCGTCTGATGTAAACTAGCAGAGAAAAATTATTACAGTGAAAGCATGGTGCAAATCAGCAGAAAGTAAATATTTCACTGAAAATTGGCAGAGTTAAAACATCACAGTATAAACAATAAAGGCGCAACATTGCTAGGTGCAAGAATCATTGATGAAAATATCAGTGTCCAGATTTCACAGTGAAAATCAGCAGTGTGAAATTATCATAGTGCAACCCTGCAGGGAGTAACTATCAAAGTTCAAGTTATCAGGGTGCAAACATCACAATGTAAACCAGCAGGGAATATATATCACAATGCCAATCAGTAGGATGTGGATATCCTACTGCAATCCATGGCAGAGTAGATATTATAGTTTAGAGTGTAAATCAGACCATAAGGATAGAAAATGTTACAGTGCAAATCAACAGGGCACAAATGTCACAGGTCAAATTGCTGGTTCTGGAGTCAAGGTGAAGTTGATTACCTGGTTGGTGGTTGAGACTATATCCAGGGCCAAGAGGAGTGGCAGCATAGTTTATTGGCAAACTGGCATAGCGGTATACAAGTGGCACCCAAAGGTAGTATCTTTCAATGGTTCCATGTTTAAAGCTGCTCTGAGGAGCTGAACTATGAGGTCTAAGTCACTAGAACATGTGGTATACCAACAGGGAACAGAGGCAAAGGGAAAGCTGGGAGCTACTTGGAAGGGAGGGTGGAATGAGATCCATCCAGCTACTATGACAAATTGAAGTAATGGCAGATCAGGAGGGCCGTTGATCACTCCCTCTGCGGTCCAGGCAGAACATTTCACTTGCAGGTGATGGTGCTTCCAATGGTCCAGGGCAAATCTTGGCCCACTGACACACTAGTAGGTATGAGTGGCACAGGTCAACCCAGGAGCGGGTGTGTAGGAATGGAGGGAGTAGATCAATCCAGCTGGTATACAATTTGAATTATTCAAAAAACAGTATCTCGAATGGCAGCAGTCGGTTACACTCCAGGCTGCACAATATTACTGTTCTTTGAATGTGTTGCATGGCAGTTTCCACCTAGGCATTACTATTGGAATGGGTATCAATGTATCTCTGCAGCCCTGTGGGAAGGGCCCTGAAGAATTAAAACAGCTATTGACTTGCTGACCTACTCAGCTGGCTGAAAGACTATCAGCGACTTTATTTCTGCCCTTGCCATTTCCCTGCCATGGCTCATTCTATGGCCAATTAGATGAGCTGTTATGCTTTGCCAAAGTGTGCTTCTTTTTTTAAATTTTATTCCGTTATATTGTGTTTTAGAGACACACGTGTTGTGTTGATTTTTTTTTTATAGGAGATGTGCACCGGCTCCAGCAGTGTTTTTCGCAATTGTGTAGGTGTTTATGTAGCATGTGCTGGTGTGTGTTGGTGTTGTGTGCTGTTACTGTTTAGGTATGTGTGTAGAATGGAGATAGATCCCCATTATGCAAGGAAGTTAAATTATAACGTTTTTTTGTGATATTGCATTTCTGTGTGGTGTACTAGATGAAAGGTTGTCAAATCCTACTAAAGCCCCATCACGTTCTCTGTTTTTGGTTGTAATACAATGAGCACTACTGTTGTTCAAGTGATGTCTGCAGACTGTTTTGTATGTGAACAGGAGTTTTTCCTATGAGTATATTGCAGATTCAGTGAAATCACATTGTTAAAGGGATGATATGGTTACAAGGCCAACTCGAAAAACCAAAGCATTTCGCCCTTTATGGTAAGCTGTGCAACCAGAACTAGCACCACCTCCATGCACTGCTCTCACTAGCTAACACCCAGGATATCAAGATGACATCACAACTGGCCTCATCAGTGAAATCACTGATGACATCACCAATGCTATGAAGTTCCTTTTGTTAAGGGATAGTATCCTCTTCCACTCCAGCCCATACACGATCACCTTAGTTAGGCAGTGGATTCATCCTGCTGCATCACAGATGATACAAGAGGCAGTTCCCCGCTACCTTCGGAGGATGAGTGTCCTCTCTATATAGTGTGATGCACTCATATGCCGGGGGAGCAATTCAGAAGTGCCTTTGAGGCTGCCATGAAAGCGCATTAAAATTATTGCCCCCCCCAGTTACATCACCAGTGCCAACAACTTCTTTTCTCCACCTGTCCCTCTTTTATAGTGGTTGGTTCCCCTCCCCCACCCTCCTTGCCTATTTCTTATGGCAAAAACATAAAAAAGTAGATCTCTATAGATTCCTTTATGCTCATGCGTAAAGTAGACAGACTCCATAAGAATCACCAGCATTTGCACCAGCATGAAAATCCATGCCAGCTGGAAATACTGGAGCATTTGCAAGGCACAGAGGAAAAGATCTGGAAGAAATTCCGCACCCTCTTCTCCACCATATAAACAATTGAAAATGTAGCATGATGTGAATGGAAGGCATCAAGGCCGTACTCAAGGTTTTTACGCCTTCCATTCAAATTATGCCATGAAATAACATGAGCTTCCTGTTTGTGTATTTCCACCAATTATGTTTGCAGACACACAACTATGTCTCATGACTATACGGTCAAAAACGTGGAATGGAAGCTGTGTCAACTTTTTTTTGTCACTCTTTTATGTTGGTTCTTAAAAACAACCGTTTTGTTTTTGTAAGAGTGTGACCTTAACATGTACACATACAATGTGTAGTCTTGCACTTTTTAATTTTCTTAAAATGTTTTTTTTTTATTTGATATGGATAATAAAATCATCCTTTCAAATATACAGGTAAATAATACAAAACATTTAACAATTTTTCAATACAATTTAGCAACATTACATTTAAAAGCAAAGCAATGCGAAGGTTAAATACAGAAATACAGAAATCAGAAATAAATGACTAACCTACATATTCTCCCAAATGGGAATCATTCGATCTCGGAAAAATCGAATTGAGAAAGCGAATGATTGCCACACGCATGTCCAGGTTCGGGAAATTGTTTATATTTGACAAAATGTCGCTTGTAGACATAAACATAAACTTGGTCAAGTTGCATTTTTTAAAATATTTCGATCTTTGAGATACCAGCATTGGACAGAACAGAATACAATGTTCCAAGGTTTCGATTTGAGATTTATCTAAACAAAAATGACAGAAATCTGCACATTTTGGAATAAGCTTACGTCTGGCTAGAATGTGTGTTGTGGGCCAGAGGTTAAAACGAAACCTTAGGAATTGTTGGCGTATGTATGGGCTCGGGCACTTTAATAAATAGGGTTCTATTATGTTTAATGATTTTATGCCAAAGACGCGTGTATCAAAATCTTTATACTGGAGGCACAAGTTGCTATTTTGAATCCATTCATATTCAAACAGCTTTTGTTTCGCTCGAACTGGGTTTGTTAACAATAGTTCAAATGTGATGCTTGCGTCTGCAAGTGCATTCAAAACAATGTTGCACCACGTTTTGGAAAAGACATGATCTTGTGCTAACAGATGTTGAGCTAAAATGGTCAGCAAGCCGCCAGAGGTCAGGCCCAAGGTAGCTTTCCTTAATAAAGCGCACATCTTCCATTTAATTTGAGATTCTAGCGATGTAATACCTAGTTTATGTCTAATTAATGGAAGTGGAGTGCTTTTGGGCAATTGTAATAATTGTTTCCAGAAGGTTGCTTCTATAGTTCGCCACCATTGGGATTTTCTTGGAAGCATCGTATAGAGACCATAAGAAAGGGATGGAATTACTTTCTGTTGATAGAATAGCAAAATATGTTTCAACGTAAATTTGATGAATTTACTTTTCAAGATCTTGGCCTGAGCAATGAGCACGCAAAGTTTGGAAAAAATCTCTATTTGTGGATCGAGGGCCGAGAAAGAGTCCTGTATATGAACACCCAAGTATTTGTACAGACTTACTTGGGTTAACAGGTCATTATGAAAGTACCAGGTGGATTGTTTAATTTTATTTTTTTTGTGCTGTGGTTTGCAAATCAACTTGCGTTTTTTGAGTATTGATTGTAAGATTATTTATCTTTACGTACGTGGCTAGAGTGTTCAAAAGTTATTGCAGCCCTGAGGGGGTTTGAGAAATAAGAATGAATTAAGTCATCAGCATAAGCTAAATAACTTATGGTGTGGGGCCCAAGCTTCGGAGAGTCACTCACAGTGTTCTGGAGACGGATACCAAGATCGAAAATAAAAAAATTGAAAATCGCGGACGCTAGAATACAGCCTTGTTTAAGGCCTCGAGCTGTTTTGATGAAAGACGAAAGTACTCCAGCCATAGAGAGACGGACCTGTATAGTAGTATCAGTGTGAAGAAGTATAATTAAGGAGAGAAGAGAGGCAGGACATTTATGTAACCTCAATTTATGAAAGAGGATGGCTCGATCAATGGAGTCAAAAGCTGCTTTGAAGTCGATGTAGGCTAGATATAAGGCTTGATTTTTGTCAGCATACTTAGACCTCAACATGTTTAAGACCATAAGATTTGGGGATGTGCCCAAGCCCGCGACAAACCCGTCTGAAAGGGATCTCTCAGGTTGTTTTGCTTGGTCCAGAAATTAAAGTCCCGTAGGATGATCCTCGTAAATATTTTAGCTGGAGCGTCTAAGAGCGCTATGGACCTATAACTAGATGGTAAGGATCGATCACCCTTTTTGTAGATAGGGACTATTATTGAATGGGTCCAACTAGAGGGTAAGCACTGGGTCTCATTAATGGTTGTGAAGATCTTATTCAGAATTTCTGCCCAAAAGTGTGGGTGTTGTTTAAACATTCGATTGGATAGACCATCTGGACCACAAGCACCAGAGTTGCTGACTTTGGTGATGTAAAATGTAATATCATCTAAGTCGAAAGATAGATGAAAAGGCTGCGGATCAAGATCTGTTAAGGATTGTTTTAGAGGAGGACTGGCATATAGAGACGTGAAGTGGGCTGCCCACAATTGTTCAGATACGCAATTTGCTTGTGATACCAGATGGAGGCTGTTGGTGTTTTTGTTTATGAGAGACCATAACCCAGCTGCATTTTTAGCACAGGCAGACTGGAGTAGCAGTTCACCATCCACTTGGTACATTTGGGCTTTAAGAGATTTTAGTGCATTTTTATGCCTGGTTTTAATATTTCTTAACAAATCAGCTCTCAAAACTCTCGGCCCGAGCATGGCCTGACGTTTTAGGTCCCGAGTATGGATTTTGAGCTGATGAACATTTGGGTTAAAAGCATGGAATTTAGGACCAATCACTCTATTTTTATTTGATGGTTTGCGAGGTTGAAAATTTTGCATTAGCGCAGAGTACTGCGTAATTTGTTAGAGAGATGGTCCAAAGCACCATTCAAGTCACTTAAGGATTGAGCTGACCATCATAGTCGGTTTCCCCCATTGTTCAAAGTTAAGTTTCGATGAAAACAAGACCTAGGAATTTGTGTGCATGGCCCAGGATTCATCCATTCAGCAACAAGTTGATTATGATCACTGTTAGCATTAACGATTACCTTGAAGTTATCAATACTTCACAAGAAATCAGCATTTACAAAAATGTAATCAATTATGGAAGAACTGTTTCCTCTAGACCACGTGGAATTTGGAGGCGAGTCTGATGAAAAAGCTCCATTAAGAATTACAAAGTTATAATTTGATATTAATGACAGCCATTTGAATATTCTGTGCCGGTTAGTGGAGTGTGGTTGAAAGCAATTTAAATTTAAATCTCCCGCCAAAATAATGTTTGCAACTGATGAATCAAGAGCAACCAAATTCAACAAATTCGTTAGGGCCTTAAGGAAACAGTCATCAGAAATGCCAACCACGTTCAAGTATAGATTAATCAAGGCATAATTAATGTTGTGAATGGATAACCTGATCATTTGAAGAAACTGGTTGGGAGTGTGCCAGTGCTGAGCAGAAATGCCAGAGCCCATTTTTATGGCAGTCAGTAGATCAGAGGTAGGACTACCTGACATGCCACGCTGAGCAGGATTAAGAAATAAGATATGATTATCCCACAATGGGGTAGTCATCATCCAAGTTTCTTGAAACAATAAGATGTCGTGACATGCAAGAATATTATTGTCGTTATTAATCAAATGGGAGAACCCTCTAGTGTTCCAGCTGACGAGAGAGATGGGTTGTGTCGCGGGTGCAGAGACTAGTTAATGTGATTGTGAAGTTGATTGTGGGTGTAAGCCAAGTGCTGAAGTGACTTGAGGGGCGCATTGCTTGTTGTGCGCACTATCACTTTTGTGAGTAGATAAGGCATTTTGCTGAAGAGCAAGGGCATTGAGTGAGTCAATTGATAATATAAAGCCAAGGGATTGGAGCTCAGATCTAGTTTGCCATATAAGATTTTGTATGACTCTAGATTGGAGCCAAATTCTGATGGACGTTGTTTGTTGTGGAACCAGGAATTCATCAGAGTTATATCCTCTGAGCTAATATCTTCCAAGGATCGAATATCTGAGAAGATGGTTAGAAGAGAACTTCTATTAAGGCTGTATTGTAAGGCCGGCAAAGGTTTACAGGCCAAGAGCAGTGAAAAATGTGCAGGTGGTTTGCCCATAAATTTCGATGATTTATAATTTACTTTAGTGGTAGGGGCAGTAAATGGTTTAGGAGCAGCATTAGGTAGCGGAGTCCTGGAATTTGCAGCATTCTGCAGCAGTTCGATCATCTCAGGAGTAATATGTGCTAGAATTTCATAAGGATCAGACACAGGAGCCACTTTGGGATGTGTTGGAACAAACACAGGTGTATTCGCTACAGAGAGAGATTGATTAATAGAGGGCTTTAGGGAAGGCAAGTCACATGTTAGAGCAACAACTGATGTAGTGGATATCGGCAGATCACGAGAAAAATTGGACATATACGCTTCAACGGCCAGTCTGATTTCCTGCGGATGAGATGCATCGGCTGTGGATTCTAGGGAAGAGGATGCTGCGGCATGTGCAAGCTTCGTTGGAGGGGCATTTGAATCAGGAGCTACCTTAGCTCCAATTTGAGGAGTGGGGAGTTTGGATTGCACTCGTGACATCATGGTTTCTACTAGTTGATTTAAAGGTGCATACTCTTGTAGAACAGGGCGGCAGGGCACGTCAAACTTTGTTAGTTTTAGACTGTTTCTGTGAAAGGTACTTCTTTGCAATCGATCGAGCTGCTGCAAGTGAGTTCTTTTTTGCTAAATGTAAGTTTTTGATGAACAATTTTGTTTTAGCAGTAGTACTCTTGGTGTTCTGTGGCAAATTTTTAGGTAATTTGGATAAAGAGAAGAGATTTGTTTTCTGATGGCTTTTTGCAAAAATGGAAAATGTCTGCACATTGGGGGAAACCTGCAGAGTTTGAGGGAGTTGCAAGGGACAAGGTTTAACAGTGCCCTTTCCTTCTGTATTAGTGGAGGCGGGAGCGACCAAGCGAGTTTGAGCAGACTTTTTGGCCTTTTTCCGCTTTGCAGGGCGCTCATCAGGGCACTTATCGGCAAAAGGTTGTGAGGGGTCAACAATCGGTGTTATTGGGGCTTCATTTTGGTCACTATTCAAGCCTGTATCAGGACACACAAATTCTACAATATCACCAATTGGGTGAATGATGTGATCAAATTGGGGCAGACAATGTGTGTCAATATTTGACGTTTGCGTAGCCACCTCAATAGCAGTCACAGTGACTCTATAGCAGAATCCTTGGCAGCAGAATTAAGTTGATTAGCGGATATTTTTTCTAGCAACGACATTTGAAATTGTAATTTTGCATCAAGGGAGTCATATAGTTTTGTTATTGCAGTTAGAGAAACATGGAGGGCATCAAAAGCAAATTGGGTAATTGCCTGGTTGTTTTGTGCAGACCATGCCAGATTGCTAATAGGAGGACATTGTTGATCTTTACCAGCAAAATTAAATTGCTGTTTTTTACACATGCATTCTCTGGACGGATCTGGTTCCTGGCTAGTAACCGTTGACGTGATTACGATGGGAACTACGTTGTCACGTGGGGGAATAGGTCTACGAGGCATTGGGGCACAGAAAGAAATATTAGAAATGGAGGAACAACACTTGAGAACATGATAGGGGATTTTGACAGATTATCAGATTTCAACTGCGGAGAAAAATAGGAGTTAGACATGTTAAGATCGATGACGGCAACATCAGTAATGTGCGCAGACAAAGAGACAGGTTTACACTCAAGTTCTGCCGTTGGGGGTACATTTGCAAGACTGCTGTTATCCATGATTGCATTAAGTCCATTTAAGTCTGTGTTAGTCAAACTATATGATACAGCTGAGACACTTTTTGAGCTTATGGCAGGTTGGTGATCGACAGTTGTTATTGGTGCCTCCCTAGCATTGGAGGTAGCTTGTCGAGGTTGAATTCTCATTTCTTGCATTAGTAGTGCATGTTGAACGGGGCAGTGATGTTCCAGATGGTCATGTGCTATGGGAGGCACAAAGGGCTGAGCAGTGCTCTCCTTGCAAAATTTGCGGATGTCCGAGGAATTCGCTTTCCCAAGCGTTAAATTTACTTCCCTTTTGCCGCGGAGAGACTTCGGGGTGGAGGCAGATATGGTGGACTTCACTTTTCTAGTCTTAGGCGTGTGCGCCTCTAGGCCAATTTGTTAAGTTTTTGGCATGCCGGTTTTTAAGGTATTCATCATAGATCATGAAAAAGTAAAAAGGTGACACAAAGACTAAAAAAAAAAAAAAATAATAATAATTTCTTGAAAGGATATCGGGGATTGGCGTGCTCTAATGGCAGAAGCGAGGGCAAAAATTCAGGCCCACCACCCCGCTGCGCCGCAGTCAAGCGGCAAAGCGGGACTTCAGGGGACTTGCTGGGTGTGCACGCGCAAGTGCGCGCGCAGTCTCCCTTAAGTAGGTCCGCCTCTGGCAAAATAGAGCAAAGCCTATACCAAAGGAAACAAAGCTGATTTAGAAGGTTTAAAGCTTAAAAGCTTAAAGTAGCGTTGTTTGTGATTTATATTCACCTTCTGGAGGATGTAGTGACAGAATCCCTTGAGAAGACAATACGAAGAACAGCAGCAGCAGAGTCTCCCGCGGCAAAGCGGGACTTCAGGGGACTTGCTGGGTGCGCGCGCGCAGGTGCACGCGCAGTCTCCCTTAAGTAGGTCCGCCTCCGGCAAAATAGAGCAAAGCCTTCTGGAGGATGTAGTGACAGAATCCCTTGAGAAGACAATACGAAGAACAGCAGCAGCAGAGTCTTCCGCGGCAAAGCGGGACTTCAGGGGACTTGCTGGGTGCACTTTTTCATTACATGCTGCTGTTTTTCCAATATCATTTCTTTCACAAAAAAAAATAAATAAATGTACTGCATTCTGAATATGGGCAAGGAAACGCACATTTGCAAGATTGCTAAGATGTACTCCATTCTTTCAAAACATGTTTACTCCATCATGTTGTATGTTATCATTTTCAAAACATGACATTTCAAAATATATATTTTTTTATTATTTACTTGACTCACTCAATTGTAACAAACAATTTTTGCAAGAAGTAAATGTTCAACATCCGTCTTTCTTCAGTCTTTAAAATAAAGTTAATAATTTCTTTTGTTGATCGTTCTTCCACCTTTTTGGTAGCTGAGCTTTTCTCATTTGTCGGGTTAATCAACTCGCCAAGCGTGTTCCAGGTTTCAGTTAGCTTCCGTCTATTGAATCCAGACCAAGGTTATTACAGTATTGGGCGACTGCGATCACACATTTTGTACTTTTCCCATTCATTAGTTCCACCATAACTCCTTGTCATATGTCCGAAGATCCTTAGAGAGATGGCCCATATGTGTTAGTTTCTTTGCGGTTGTTCCTGGGCATGATAATAACAGGTGCCTTATCGTTTTGACAGGTTCCTTGCAATCACAAAAGCGGCAGTTGTTGTGTTTTGAAACCCCTCTTATTGCCAAGATCTCTTTGGTTCTTAATAAGTTAAGACATGCTCTCAAGAACGTCGGTCTTAATCTTTCGTCTGGGAATGTTGACACATAGTCCATACTGACGTTCACTCTGTGTGTGTTTGCTGGAGGATGTGTTGTGAGCTTATTTTTGGCGTCTGTCTCTAATGTTTGGATCCAATCCCACTCCTTAAGTCGAATTTTAGTTTTCGTGGGGTTAGATTCCAGTTCTTCTTCTTTCATCCATTGAGATAGCATTTTATTTTTGCCACCATTCAATTCTGCACAAATGATCTCAAAAATGTTGAGGCTGGAGTTTCTGACCTTCCTAAACAGCATCAGCCCATGTAAGTCAACTGAACCCTTAAGAGACACCATGCTCAATTCTCTCCTAATAGATACCATTGGCGTGGAGGATGGTAAGTTGAGAACTTTCCGCAAAAAAGAGGCCCTCAAGTTTTGGCCAAGCTTTCCAGGGATAGCGGGCATTGCTTCAGTTCCATAGATAATTGATGGAACAACTTTGGCTTTGTAAAAATGAATCACCGGTTTCAGGGAGAAGCGGCCACATTTTTTATCCAATATCTTGGTTTGTGATATGAGTGTCTTGGTTTTAGCATGGAGGGCTTCCAGCATTGGTATTTCCTGGGGACTGCAATTTAATATTATGCCCAGATATGTAAAGCTTGTAACTTTCTCCAAGTACTTTCCCGCGATGGACCATTGCGTTTTTTCTTTATGTTTCACAGATCTCTCAAGGGTCATGATTTTGGTTTTGTCTGTGTTTAGTTCTAAATCATTCTCACACAGGTATTTCTGCAAACCATCAGGTTTCCGCTGGAGTCTGATGGCAGTTTGGTCAATTCAAATTATGTCTTCTGCGTAAAGTAGACGACTGGCTTTCTCATTGCCAATATTAGGTGTAAATGCTCTTATCAGATTTTCTTTAATCATTAAGTCCCTGTGTATGCAATGTACAAGGCTGGGGACAGCGGACAGCCTTGTTTGACACCTCTTGACGTCTCGATTGCTTTAGACAGTTGACCTGCCCTGATGAGGTGAACTCGCATGGATGTTTCCGTACACAACTCCTTAATTGGATCCAAGATTGAGGAGGGACATTTCCAGTGTGTTAGTTTTTCCCATAGTTTTTCTCAGTTCACCTGATCAAATGCTTGAGTTAAGTCTACGAAAGCCAGGAAGACTCTCGGGCTCCGCTCCAGTATCTTGGCTTTCAGTATGCTCAGTAGCATGATGTTTGCTAGGGTTCCTAAGTTCTTTACAAAACCTGCTTGAAACTGATCACTGCACTCTGAAGGATGCGCCCATTCTTGGAATTTATCTAGTAGCAGTGACCCGAAGAGTTTTCCAAGCACATCCAAGAGTGCTATGGGGCGATCATTTCCCGGGTTCCCCTTATCGCCCTTTTTATAGATGGGTACCACATTAGCAGTTTTCCAGGAATCTGGGATGGGGTGGGATTGCACACAGGTTGTCATTATCTCTGATATGAGCAATGCCCAGCTTTCTGGATTTTGTTTCAGGTCTAAGTTTGTGATCCCATCCAGGTCTGGGGTTCTCTAGCTCTTTAACCTCTTGATTTTCAATAATACCTAGGCTCTGTTGTGTTCTACATTCCATGTGTTTGCCAGAGGGGCATGATGGTATTTTGGATCACTCACTGGCTTCTGAAAAATTGCTGCAAAGTGATCCACCCACCTTTTCTTTCCCACGTTGTTTAGAAGGGTGTCCTGAGTGGTATTAACTGATGGAGCTATTAATGACTAAAATTATTTGGTTAGTTTCCTACAGATAGTTCTAAGCATAGCTTCCAAATCTTCTTGGTAAAGGGCTATTTTGTAGGCTTTAATCCAGTTTTTATATGAGATAATTGCTTGTTTTGCTGACTCATTGTTTTCAGGAGAGGGGTTAGTTTTTGCTTTTCTGTTTTTTTGCCGCATTTCCCTCCTTTTTGCGACCAGACAAAGGTTCTTAGTATGTAAATGCTGCTTTTGATTAGATTTTATCCATTGGTGTTGATAGGGTATTAGCAGCAGGCAATAATCCTGTTTAGCCAATCCACCCTTACTTGTTATGTCATGTTTATCTCTGTAGTAATGTTCTGTAATTAGTTTTACAGCATTATTTGTTAACCTTAGCAGTGTGCCGCAGTTCATCACTTCAATCTAGGGGTCCATTTGGTATCTTCTCTCATTTAGGGGCACTGACTACCTGGTAACAAGAATGTTATGGTCACTATGGATTGTTCACTTTACCTCAAAAGATGACGTCATGGATAACAGGCTTCTAGACACATTGATGTGATCGCCCTACCCTCGTGTTCCCAAGTTGGGATCCGGGGCTTATTGGGGACCTTTATAGATTGTAAATTATACAGGTCTCTCAAGTCCATTAAGTTTGTACACAGAATTCCTATTGAGGAAATGCACATATGGCTTCATTCACTTTCCACCTTGCTTTTTATATTTGTGAATAAAACAGCTTGGACCTTTCCAACTTAAATCAGTGCAATTTGTGAAAAAATAAACATGGTTTGTGGAGAAAGATTCATCAGATTTGTGAATGAATCTTTCATAGCAAACTGCAAAGATGTTCCAGATTTATAAGCTAAACTATTACCACCACAATGTACTATACTAACTTCTGGATGTTTCAGATGAAACCATATCTTTACACATGGTTAATAGTTGGTTACACTTACAGCTCTGAGAGTGCATTTGTGCTGTGCTGCAAGCTATACTATGGCTGCAGCCCAAGATTGCTCCATCAGAATTACTTAAAAAGGCATTTTGTATATTTACCAAGGGACCTTAATGAATGCAAGGAAACACTAGGAGTAGGGTGACCAGTACATCAATCTTTGATTGAATTATTTAATGCTGTTCCAACAAAAGACAAAAAGCTTTGGCAATAACTAGTTGACTTGGACAAAGGTAAAGAAGCCCTAGAGTACCTCAAACAGAACAATGAATACTACAAGAATATAATTATAGAAGACAATATAAAAAAACAACACAACTATATGAAGATACACTGCAAATTGGTTAATGTGTTGATTATCACTACATACAATGTACTTGACCAGTATACAATTCACCCACTACATTCAAGGTGTATTCGAAACATAGCAAATGCGTCAAATGCATCAAACCAAAGGGTCTCCAAAGAGTATATGGGAAAGAAGTTAAGAAGCACTTTGTTTTTCACTAATTTTCTCTACAGGAAAAGGAGGAAGAAATGATGAAAGACCCATAAAAATCAGTGCATCAGAATATCGTTCTCTACCAATGTGTTTACTACATTTGCCATTTCTTGTTTGAAAGCAAACAAGCAACTCTATGTTATGGACTTGTAGACACACTAAAAACAGGAACCCACTTTCTAAACATGTCAGCTAGTGAACTCTTTCAAAAGATAAAAGACCAAGATGAAGTGTTGGAGTCACGTATTACACATTTCTTGGCAAATAATGAATAACGACTCTGACATCATGCTGATAAGGAACCTAGACCACCCCACCTGGTTTGTTGCATTCAGGTGTTCAGAATATGCATTGGGATTACTTATAATGAATAATGATTCTGACATCATGCTGATGATCGCTGCAAGTTAAGGAACCTAGACCACCCCACCTGGTTTGTTGCATTCAGTTGTTCAGAATATGCATTGGGATTACTTATAATGAATAATGATTCTGACATCATGCTGATGATCGCTGCAAGTTAAGGAACCTAGACCACCCCACCTGGTTTGTTGCATTCAGTTGTTCAGAATATGCATCGGGATTACTTATAATCAATAATGATTCTGACATCATGCTGATGATCGCTGCAAGTTAAGGAACCTAGACCACCCCACCTGGTTTGTTGCATTCAGTTGTTCAGAATATGCATGGGATTACTTATAATCAATAATGATTCTGACATCATGCTGATGATCGCTGCAAGTTAAGGAACCTAGACCACCCCACCTGGTTTGTTGCATTCAGTTGTTCAGAATATGCATTGGGATTACTTATAATGAATAATGATTCTGACATCATGCTGATGATCGCTGCAAGTTAAGGAACCTAGACCACCCCACCTGGTTTGTTGCATTCAGTTGTTCAGAATATGCATCGGGATTTCTTATAATGAATAATGATTCTGACATCATGCTGATGATCGCTGCAAGTTAAGGAACCTAGACCACCCCACCTGGTTTGTTGCATTCAGTTGTTCAGAATATGCATCGGGATTACTTATAATGAATAATGATTCTGACATCATGCTGATGATCGCTGCAAGTTAAGGAACCTAGACCACCCCACCTGGTTTGTTGCATTCAGTTGTTCAGAATATGCATCGGGATTACTTATAATGAATAATGATTCTGACATCATGCTGATGATCGCTGCAAGTTAAGGAACCTAGACCACCCCACCTGGTTTGTTGCATTCAGTTGTTCAGAATATGCATCGGGATTACTTATAATGAATAATGATTCTGACATCATGCTGATGATCGCTGCAAGTTAAGGAACCTAGACCACCCCACCTGGTTTGTTGCATTCAGTTGTTCAGAATATGCATTGGGATTACTTATATTACTTCCCACACACTGCAAACCAAGATAAAGAAAGAATAGGCATAAGGCGTGAAAGGGAACTCTGTTCGCTAGATCCTGTAAATACCCGAAGATACGTTCACCATTGTTTTTTTTTTGCCATTTCACACTTCATCTGTAATAAAATGTGTCCTCCACTTGGATAAGTAGAACCATTTTTTTGGAGAAAAGAATATCAGTCCAGAGGAGCACCACACATCCACAGGGTTTTGTGATTAAAAATGCTCTCAAATTTGGCCATGACAGTTTTGACACTGTTTTAAAATGTATTGTTAACTGCATTACCTGTGACATCCCTT
This sequence comes from Ambystoma mexicanum, assembly GCF_040938575.1. Lineage (NCBI taxonomy): Eukaryota > Metazoa > Chordata > Amphibia > Caudata > Ambystomatidae > Ambystoma > Ambystoma mexicanum. The sequence goes on along the minus strand of NC_090939.1, from coordinate 290,505,429 downwards.
CAGAAGACATACATGTTGACCTAAAGACATACATCTTATATTTCCATCTACATAAGTGTGGCAAATACTGCTGATGTTGATACAGAAACAGAAGGAAATACTTCACCAAATGTTGTTTTGGATTCCCTAGACCAGTTTTAATGTCTTCTATTAGGCACAGTGTGACAGGCATATCTCCCAAAAATACATAATACATTGAAAGAGATGAAGCATCCAAGTGCATCAATGATTACAATCCTATCAATGCACACTTGTGGAATGCTAACATAGGAATTCAATACATTGCAGACAGTTCAACTGCAGTTGCAGGATGTGTCACAGGCAATATCGCCAAAGCTCAGAAAACTGAGCTAAAAGACCTCTGGTATGACACATCATCTGACAAATTTCTTTGCCAAAACCTTTACAGCTTTGGTATCACATACATAGTGCAGGTCCTACGAAGCTGCCTATCGTTTAACAAGTACAGCCTTGTATGGGATATCTGAAAAAAACCTCTGGCTCAACCTTGTTCCACCTACTAAGAAATGAAATCTATAGCTGCAGAAAATCCCAACACTAAAGACATCTAAAGAAATGATCTGATTGACACATACCAGGGGTGGACTAGGCTGGGCGACGGAAGGGAAAATTCCCCCCTTGCACCTGGCAGGCTGCTCACTTTGAAATGCCTGCTATTGCATCTGACTTCTGGGTTTTTATTCGTTTATCTTCTCAGTGTATAGGAGGCAGCTTCTCTGTGTGAGATCACAGTAGCAGGTGCTGGGCGTTCAGTAGTGTTGTGCTACATTGTTGCCACCTAAGCGCAGCCAGGGCCTGCCTTCCTGTCAGAAAGTGTACCGCCCCTTAAAATCTCCCACAGCCGGGCTCTGCTTCATTCATCTATCATGGACAACACCGTTCAGAGTTCTCTGCTTGGCCTTGGACGAAGTTGGATTGTTAAAGTAAACTAACACGCTGCTTTCAGATTTACTGCACTTGGAGGAAGCACTACCAATCACCAGATAAAAGCCAGGGGTGTGTGGCGTCTACACGTGTTTTCAAAGACATCGGATTAGGTAAAGCCAGGGCAGGGTAAACATTTATTGCTGATAACACAGCACATGAAGATGCTCGCTTAGCACTGTTATCAGTGAGGTACTGTGAGGGAATAATGTTAAATGCAATATAACCAGCCTCTGATGCTCTGCATTATGATAAAGCAACAAAACAAAAGGGGGCACCAGTCACAAGAATCAAATACAGAGAGAGTGAGAATGGGGCAGCGCTATCTTAATGTAGTGAGTTTGGTGGCAGCTTTTCCAGGGGTGGCCTCTATGCACTGATATGGAGAAAAGAACTTGCAGGATATTAAATTGTACTTGATCAGCAAACAATACATTCCCATATCCAGGTAGAATAGGTGATATTATATATATATGTGTATGCATAGCGCTCCATGTCTGAATCCTCCTGCTTCCAAGTGCTGTAAAATAGGTGTTAATGCTACCAATCATAATCCGACTTAATTTATAAACCTCAGAAGGATGAAGGGCTGAATTTGCCCTGTTGAAATATGAACTTGGAAAAGTAAGGCTCGCACATGCCTGCGCTGAGCTTTTAACTTGCCGAGTTATCCAACTGTGACACAATTATGCTGTTTTATGAACTGTGCAGTTAAAAAGAAACATGTATTAGAAGACCTAGCCACTGCCCCTTCGAGTTCCTTAAAAAATAAATATATAACGCTACAAATATTACATTTACTAGTGGGCAATTACATAGTCCTCCTGCTTCTAAGCACTGTAATAACAAGTGCTATATTAATAAGAAATGTAACTCCTGGAGCCAATGAATTACCAAATGAAGCAGTATGCCCATCTGAAGGAAAAATAGCTGGTAAGATAGCTCAGTGGGTTAAGTGCTCGCGGTTGGCATCTATGTATGTTCCACAAGTCACAGGTTTGAATCCTAGCAATGTCTAATCAAACTATATCCTTCTGAGGTCGACAAAAGCGTGCCAATTTTGGTTGGCGGGTAATTATTTATTATGAGTGTTTTATATACATTGCTTTGGCGAAAGCGTTATTATAAATGCCTACATTTTTGCATCAATCAATACAAGTAAAGGCTCAGGAGCTCATGTTAGCCAAATAAGTATTTTGGTGGTGGAGAGCCATTACATTTTCACTTAAATGTAAATGGCACCCTGCCACAAAATTGTTGTCATTTGCACTGCAGGGTGCAAATGTAAGGGCACGGGGAGGCATACAACGTGTTTGCTGCCTTTTGCCCTTAACCTTTGCATCAATGGCATGCTAGGGGGTGCCTGAGGGGGGTATAGCCCTGGGTCTTTTGGTTACAGCCCCTGATAGAAGTTCAAAGACAACAATCAAAAAGCTAGCTAGCCCGTAGTCCTGAGAGTCTCGACATTAGCATAGCTCCAGATTTTTTCCAGACATAGAAACACCCCTGATTTGTGCTCTGCAGTGCAAAGTGAGTAAACACTGCCTGGCATTTTTGCATGCCAAGGAGTGTTTACTTTTGTTTGTGAGCACCGCTTGCCATGTTCACATGGCAAGCAGCACTCACAATTGAAATGAAACCCTCCTTGAGTAGCAAGCGTGTCTGGGAGGATTTCATTTCTACAGGGAACATTGCTTACCATGCGTGGATGGTATGCAGTGTTCCAGATTGAGATTAAACCCCCCTTGACATGCTCGCATGTCAGGGAGGGTTTCATTGTAATTGTACACGCAGGCGTGTAACAAGCATCCCTATGGGGTCCGCCTGCTTTATGCTTGTGCATTAAGCAGGCAGACCCCGTAGGGATCGCCAGCATCTACACCGGCTGGAAAATCCATGTTGGTGTAGAGGGTGGTGCATTTGTATGGCGAGAGGAAGGAGGTGGTGGAAGCGCAATTTGCATTCAGCCCTGCCTCTTCTCCATTCAAACATTTGAATATGAGCCGCAATGTAAATTAATGGCATAATAGTCTTACGCATCGTTTTTACGCTATACATTTAAGCTATGTGCTCATGGAACATGAGCTCCTCAGACTATTGTCATTGTCTGAAATTAATTTTGCTTTAAGTGTGACTTCCATAACTCTTATCCTGGTGTTTCTTTGCTTCCTTGAATATTTGTAAACCTTATTTTATACTGGTTTACAGTGAAAGCTCATGCATAAAGGGTGAGGGTATGCTGATCCACTGGTGCCCTCGCCCATAACTGAAGAGCACTCTCCCAGTTGGTTTCCCTTTGACAATGGACCATGCACAGCTGGGGGTGTTTCCTTCTCCAGGCTTTGGTGGCCCATTGGGGATGCAGGCTGGGGATCTTCTCCCCCAAATGTGCATGTGGAGGCTCCTGCATATTCAAAGGATTTTGTGCAGTGACATCGTATTGTACTGTATTTATTGTGTTTATATAGCGCTTTAATCCAAAGCGTTTTACATTATAACAACAGAAATCATAGTACATTATAACAGTAGAAGCAATTTACAATCGTTAATTAAACCAAAAAGTAGAGCAATTAATCTGTGAGGGAAGAGGGAAAGGGTGAGGAAGGGAAGGAGTAGGGAAACAGAAGGCGTATAAGGGTGAGAATGAGGGAGGGTCAGGGGAAGGGGGACGGTAGAGAGGATCATAGGGAAGATTCGAGGGAAGGAGAGAGAATTAGAGGTGGGGAAGGTTTCATGGTGGGGAATGGAGAAGGAGAGATTTCAGGGAAGTGCGGAAGGATGAAAAGGTAGGTATAGAGCGGATTGAGAGAGGTAAGGAGTTCCAGTGCAGGGGGCTAGGAACTGAAAGGAGCGGAAATGGGAGGAGGCACATGGGGAAGGAGGGACGGTGAGAACGAAGTGGTCAGCTGAACGAAGGGAGTGGGAAGGAGTGTAGAAAGAGAATATAGAGGAGAGATAAGGGGGAGCAAGATCATGGAGAGATTTAAAGAGTAGACAGAGGATATGTAATTTAAGTTGGGAGTGAAAGGGAAGCCAGCCAAGGAAGGAAAGCAAAGAAGAAATGGAGTCATGCGAGGCAAGGACACAGAGGGTACGGACGGCTGAGTGGTAGATAGATTTGAGGGTAGCATGGAAAGTGAGCGGACTTTGCGAATATTGAAGAGGTGGTTGCGACAGGCGCGAGAGGTAAGAAAAATATGGTGGGAAAAGGAGAGGGAGGAATCAAAGTGAATGCCTAGATTGCGAGCGTGGGCAGAGATAGGAAGATTAGAGGGGGGGAAGTGAATGAAAGGTGGAGGAGAGGGAGGGGGAAGAGTGTTGGAGGGAAAGAATAAGACTTCAGTCTTTTCAGGACTGAGGGAAAGAAAGCAGGTTGACATCCAGTTTTTAATGGCAGTTAGACTGGAAGAGAGTTTAGGGTGGAGGTCAGAGGAGAAGGAAGAGAAAGAAAGGAATATTTGGGTAGACATGGTAGTTCTCCGGCACCAGGAACCAGGAAGCACACTTTGTTTCCTGGCACTTGTACATGTGGTGAGGGAGTTGGACAGCTTCTCTGTTTCCAGGGAAGTCAGTGCAAAAAGGAAGAAGAATGTATTAGGTATGTTGGCGTGAGTGTGTTAATGAATCAGAGAGTGTATGATGTATGCATGGGTGGGTGCTGGGTTTGTCTATGAATGAGCAAGTGTATAGGTGCGCAACTGGGTGTTGTGTGGTGGTGCACTTGCATGTTTGTGCTGGACTGAGCCGCTGATTTGGTGGTGAGGGTATACAACAATCAAAAATGCCCAGTAAAAAGGATGTTCATTTATACTGGACATCTTTGATAAAGCAAGCATGATAAGTGTTAGACGGGCTAAAAAACGGTGGTGTGGAAGGTTGCCCAGAGCAATGCCAGTGGTACAGATTCATTCAAAACCTTCCACCCATCACTTTTGTGGTCACGGTTTGTCTTACTAGACGTGGGTTCCTTGATCGCTGTGCCATAGGGAACCAAGCTGCACCTGCTGAGGAGGCTCAACAAGGCCGAAACATGTCTGGGGTTGCTTGTGTTTCCGTGCAGAGGGGACCTGGTCTAGCAGTTCGGGCTGGGCTGCTACCATTGGTGGCAGTACCTGACTGATTTTCATATGGCTGGACCCCTTTTGCATTGGCGCAGACGGGCTAAAAAACAGTGGTGTGGAAGGTTGCCCAGAGCAATGCCAGTGGTACAGATTCATTCAAAACCGTCCACCCATCACTTTTGTGGTCATAGAATGGCATTTTGAAGCAGCCAGTCTAGCCATGTCTTACTGTGGGAGGACATTTTTACTTGGCATCTTTGATAAAGCAAGCATGATAAGAGTTATTATGTGGCTAGACTGGCATTTTGAAGCAGCAAGTCTAGCCATTTCTTACTGTGGCAGGACATGTTTTGGGGATTGAAATTAAGATTGGAAAAGTGGGAGATAATAGCATATCCTGGGTTTCCCGCATTAACCAGTGACCATGAGCTGCCACCTGGGAATGAAGCGTTAGTACATAGCATTCATATAGGATGAAAACATTTAATTTTGACAATTATTTATGACCCTTGTGCTTTAAATGATGTATAGATGTGTCCTGTTGTTTATTTCTGTTGTTTATTTATCGGTTGTACCAAATGCACAGAGTTAAATTCACATAGGTGTGCTTGTTCAGCAGCAGTTGGCCCGAGGAGCCAAATGTAGCACATGTTAGCTCTTGGTTTTAAGGTAACCAAGCACTTTTATGCTACAAAGAGAAGCTAAATAGCTCCCATCTCCCGTCAATTTTGAATCCTGTTTTTAACGGGAAAACCAAAGTACATTCTTATATGGAGATACTGCCATATATTGGCAGAACCAGCATGAACATGTTTTCTTATAGTATCATTACTGTCATTATGCGCAAAGCAAACATGAGTATGTTCTGATACGGGAATACTGGCTGTTGGTGCAGGCAGCATGGAAATGCATGGGCCAGCAAATAGTAGCATATGTTGTGTTAAAAAGCATCTGGAAAATGCATTGGAAATGCTCATATGTACAGTTTGTGACCTGCATCTATTGAATTTGTTTACGAGTTACCTTACAAAACCAACTGCAAACTTTCTGGGGTTTTACCCAATTGTTCACTTAACGTTTGCTGTAAAATGCATCATTGTAATCCATTATAAAAGAATAAATGTGGGTGTTGAGAAACATACCAAAACTCCTTGGTTAATTCAGCCTCCCTCACTACGCTTGGTCGCTGTGGCATATTTGGGGGAAAATATTTACGGCTCTATAATTAAAGAATTCACCAGCTGCCACTTCTGGCATGTCTGAAGCTGAATTAGACAGGGTTATAAATCCATTGGCAGTGAGATGATTGCGCCTTCATTTAGCTTGATGGGAACAAAAATCAGGATGATACCGATCTATATATATGTATATAGAAGTCTTTGGAAATGTTATACGCAACTGCAAATGACCCCTCCACCAAAATATAGCTCCTGGATACACCACTGTTCTACCCCAACCCATTGGTCACCATGTAACACATTAGTGATACCTAGAAAATAACTCCTCCGAGGGCACTTCCTCACAGATAGAAATAAGGCCAGAGACCATGGTGGAAGCGGGCCATCCAGCATGGTGATTAGTGCAAACTGCAGAGAGTCCAGGTGGCAAGGGGGTGATCTCTGTGCATAAAACAGTGGAGAAAATGGCACAATGGGAGCTGCAGTTATGCTCCTTTTGAAGCCAGCTTGCACCCTGCCATGTCCCTGGTGGTGGGTGATAAAAGGCATTAAAGCAGAGGGAGTGGACAGTAGCCTGATGACACCAACCTGTTAACACCTTACCTTCAGGCTGAGACTGGCCTATAGGGCAATAGGCCCATGGCAGAACCAAAAAGCAAAATGCTGGTGTGCAGCAGTTATTTTGGCCAACGTGGGCAAGTTTGATGAGTTACTTCACTATGAGACTTATAGTTTTAACCAGTGTTGCTGAGTAAATATTCTATAAAATGATCAATCTGCATCACATTTTATCAGAAAAACTCCGCCGAGGGTACTATTCAGTGTCACAAAAGGAATGAATAGAAATTTGCAACTGTGGGCCACTTTTTCATTGGTGACCGAGACAATTTTATGGCACAGCATGACCCTGCTTACCTTTAAACAAATCAGAGCTAAAACACAAAGACATTAAGAGGTAACTGTTAACGAAAATGCTCTACCGACAAAAGCCTGATAGTAGGGTCCCCTGCAAGGCCCCACAGAGAGCAGGCTTGGGGCAATGTATTTACCTTGCCTTGCCCTCATGGCGGCCTGACTGTCCTTCCGGTGTATCCCAGTAACCTATTGTGTGCCCGGTGCTAACATATCCGAGTCTCAGACTGCCGTGGCATTTGAGAGTTTTAAATTGGTAGCCCTGATGCCAACCAACCAGCTTAGTCAAAGGGATATTGCAACTAAGAGTTATCATCCTGGCATGAAATACTTGAATTAATATTGTATGATGAATGGCTCATTGGATGGGGATTGGCGTCCTGTGATTGGCTGGGTCTTGGAATTCCTGAAATTTGATTCCTTTGGCAAATATGGGTGCAACGGAAGGTGCTTAAAAACGGGGCTGGGTTAGTCATACAATCAGAGAGTTGCTTGCACATTTTTCCTTTTCAGTAAAAGCCTGCATTAATATTAAAAAATGCTATTGTTTGGCTCAGAAATATGTGTGTGTATTTGGGGCGATAATTAAGCATACTGTACATGCCGATGACCATGTCAATGTCCATGCCAATGTCCTCACATTGCAGGACCAAGAGGTCAGTCGAATCATGGAATGCCCGGCCTGGCCTCAGTTACTAGGGTGTGACCTGGCCTGGATAGGCAGAGAGCCCCTGGCAGAATTTCCTCCCACTACCTCCCCCTGCCTGTCCACAACTCCTCCTCCTCCTTGGATGTCTTTGAACTAGTTTTCTGAAGCAAGTTAAATAAAACCTTGACCTGCCAGTGCTATTTCTAAGCAGTCGAACAAGAATTAATGGCTTAGATGCAGCAATAAATGTGCTAACAAAAATGTCTTACTTTATGACTTCAGCCACATGATTTAAATCTGTTCCTTGCACTTAAATACCCTTGAAACAAACATTGACAAAGCCAACAATGTAAGTATACATAGACATAGATGCGTACCATTGTGGGTTTGTGAGTTAGTGGCAGGGAAGCAGGGAGAGCAGAGAAGAGATAGCTCTTAGAGCAGATGTGTCAGTTAGGTTGTGTAACTGGTCTAATGCATTTATGCTCGTTTTAACTTTTTCAGTTGTCTTTGGAGATTTTTGAGCTTTGCTTCTCAGAATGCTTTGTCTTATAGATGGTGTGAGCCATTTAGCATGAGGTTAGCAGTGGGTTTCTGTGTACGTGACAGCCAATTTACCATTTGCTACTATTTTTCCAAACCTAAATAAATTGATGTGAAAAAGAATTCACTTTTTATTGAAGGGCAAGGTTTTGATTGATTGATATTTTATTTCTATCGCGCTCGTACACAAGTGTTTCAGAGCGCGACAAGGCAAGGGAGGGGAAGAGGGTAGAACAAAACAGCAATTTTACTAGGCCCAGTGACATTGAGAATGCGCAAGTGCAGGGGGGAGGGGAAAAGTGCATGGAATTGGGGAGAGGTGGAAAGTGCGAAGCAGAGGAGAAACAGATAAATAACAATAAATAAATAATAAAGGCAACAAACAGTGGTAATGCAGCCAGCAATTTGCAAGTGCTAGGTTTAAGGCAGCAGACAGGATAGGTCTGATAAGTGCAGGAAGAAAAAGGGGGGGCTGTATGGGTACAGATACAGACCCCAGTGCAAGGGTTGGCCCGGAGGCAGTGCGGGAGGGTGACAGGATGAGCAGGTACCTGGGCCCAAAAGACAGAGGGTGGCCAGGTGCACGGTGCCAAGAGAGAACAGATCAGCAGGGGAGAGGGGGAGCAAAGGCAGAAGAAAAGAGGAACGTCTTGAGGTGCTCCCGGAACCGGAGATGGTTCTCCTCAAGTTTTATAGTAACAGGTAGGCTGTTCCAGAGGGAGCCCCCAGCCGAAGACAGAGATCTACCCCCAGCTCGTTTCTTAGAAAAACAACTGACCCTGGGTGAGTTGGAGGTAGAGGAGTGAAGAGCTCGAGAGGGGAGGTATTTGCGGAGGGATAGCTGAAGGTATTCCAGAAAGCCTTGTGGACAATGCAGAGGGTTTTGAATTTAATCCTTGCATCCACTGAGAGCCAGTGAAGAGATTTCAGAGCTGGAGAGATACGATCCCAGGGCTTGAGGCCAAGGACAAGTCTTGCAGTCCTGTTCTGGATTAGTTGCAGAGGGCGGAGTGTAGAGGCAGGTAGATTTAGAAAGAGGCTGTTACAATAGTCCAAGTTAGAGAGAACCAGAGCTTGAGATACCATGAGCTGCTGGGGGAAGAAAAGGAAAGGCAGAGTACCTCTGAGGAGGTGCAGTCGGAAATTTGACTTTTTAGAGACCTCAGAGATGTGGGCGGAGAAGGAAAGGGTGGAGTCAAAGATTCTTAGCCTCGCAGGTGGGGGTAGGAGGAGGGCCAAGGGAGGCCGGCCAGAGAGTGAGGGGAAAGGATGGTGAAGGTGTGCCGATGAGGAGGATCTCCGTCTTGCTGGCATTCAGACAAAGATCATTGGCGGAACACCAATCTTGAATGGCAGTTAGGCAATCAGAGATGAGAGAGGGAGAGGAGGTGGCAGAGGGCAGCCTGAAAATGAGTTGAGTGTCATCAGCGTAGCACTGGAAATTTGAGCAGAAAATGGCAATGCAGTGGGCGAGAGTTGCCAGGTATTGGTTGAAAATCCAGGGCGAGAGGTTAGACCCGTGGGGAACACCACAGGTAGAGGGGAAGATAGATGAAAGGAAGGCCCCAAGTTGGACCTGGGAGGGTCGATCTGAGAGGAAAGAGGTCAGCCAGGCCAGAGCCTGATCAGTGATACCCAAGTTTTGACAGAGACGGTTGAGCAGGATGGTATGGTTGACTGTGTCGAAGGCAGAAGAGTGATCGAGGTGGATGAGGACAGGGGGAATGTTAGAGTCAAGGTTGTTGAGCAGATCTTCACGGATGTTTAGGAGAGCAGTTTCCGTTCTTCTGGCAGCTCTGAAGCCAGACTGGAGGTCATGGAGACAGCCAACAGAATTGGAATGAAGGTTCAGCTGAAAGATGGCCAACTTTTCGAGGAGTTTGCCAAGCAAGGGAGTAATGGAAATTGGGCGACAGTTAACTGGACAAGAAGGATCAGCTGTGAGTTTCTTGAGAAGAGGATGCACAAAGGAGTGCTTCAGAGGGGAAGGGAAGGATCCAGAGGCAAAGGAGTGGTTGCAAAAATCAGCAAGGGCCGGGCGAGGGTGTCAATGTGGTCCTTGATGGTTTTAGAGGAACAGGTATGATCCTGTTTTGAAGAGGCTTTCATAGATCGGACTTGTCTAGCAACCTCGTCAGGAGTGAAAAGAGGAAAGGACGAGAAGGATGGTGGGAGGGTGGCTAAAGGAGGGTCAGAGAGCACAGATGGAGAGGGAAGAGGAGGAGTGTGGGTGGAGAGGGTGGATAGGATGTCCTGGGTTTTTTAAATGAAGTGAGAAGCAAGGGCATTGCAAAGAGCCTGGGAGGCAACAGGAGGGGTAGAGACTGCAGCAGGGTTGGCCAGCTCCTTGAAGATTTTAAAGAGTTCGGCCGAGTTGTTAGATGCTGCAGAGACACGAGCTTGAATGTGGACTCTCTTCTTGGTGAGGACAGAGAGTCGGTATTGCCTTTGTAGCAGGCGACAGGCCAGTTTGTCAGAGGATGAACAGGAAGTCCTCCATTTCCTCTCAGCTGCCCTACACTTACGTTTACGTGTAGCTAGGTCAGAGTCATACCAGTAATTGCACTTGGCTTTGGACTTCAAATGGATCCTCATGACAGGGGCATGAACATCAAGCGTATCAGAAATTGAAAATTAGAGCAGAGACAGGTCTGTATCAGGATGAGAGACAGCCAAAGGTGGAGGGGGGAGAGAAAGTGGCGGCAAAAGCCTCAACTGACACACACCTCATGGGCCAGATGTCCGAGAAGGTAGGTGGCAGTGTTGGGGTAGGCTTGGCTTGGGGGGAAGAGAGGGAGAGATGACATGAGAGGAGGGAGTGATCGCTCCAGGAGAGAGGAGTGGTCAGAGAGATGGAGAGGGGGAGGTCAGAGGAGATCAAGACATCGAGTGTGTGCCCTGCAGAGTGAGTCGGGCCAGAGGGGAGGATGGACAGGGAGAGGGACTCTCAGAGGTCACGGAAGAGTACAGAGGAGGAGCAAGGAGAGTCTAAATGTATATTCAGGTCACTGAGGAGGAGGAGTTGAGTGATAGAGGCCAGGAGGGAGGAAGAGAGGTCTGCCCACTCAGAGAGAAATGAGGTGATTTGACCAGGAGGCCGGTAGATAGTAACCACAGTAAGATAATGGGTAGGCGAGAGAGAAAGCCTACAGACAAGAAGGCATTCAAAAGAGAAGTAGGTCTGAGAGGGAATGATAGAGGCAAGAATCCGCTCAGGAAAGATCAGGGCTACCCCCCCACCGAACCGGGAGGATCTGGGTGCTGAGAGGATCTTGTAGCCATCAGGGAGGAGAGTGTCAAAGCTCGTAACAGAGCTGGCCGTGAACCATGTCTCAGTAAGACCAAGGACATCAAGGTCTAGTTCTTCAAGGAGGTGGCAGATGTCAGAGGAGTGTTTGACAGCAGAGCGAGAGTTGAGAGTGGCAATATGAAGAAGGTTGCCAGCCTTAAAGACCTTCCGGGGAGAGGTACAGATCAGAGGTACGCCCTGTGGAGGAGAAAGAGCCCTAGGAGGGGCAGAGGAGGAGGAGGAGAGAGAGGGCAAGGTAGCCAAGGGGGGAGAGGAGGGGACAGCAGGAGATGAGAGGAAATTGATGAGGCGAGGGAAGCGCCTATCAAAGAGGAGGAGATTGGCCTGAGGGCCTTGGACCATGACAGTGCCATTTAGGTAGACATTAATGATGACTTTAGAGGAGTCGAAGGAAGCCATGAGAACTTCCCAGCGAGTGCCACCATTAATGGTGGCAGAAAGATGGGGAAAACAGGTCCAGTGAAGTTGAACTTGCAGGAAAGGACCCTTAACCTTACCGTGGCCTGTCATTGGGGAGGGGGTAGAGGCTGTTGCTGGACTGTACCATGGGCCACAGAACTGTCCTTCCCCCAGGCCAAAGGCTGCCAGTCCTCCCCTGACACATACTATCCAAACAGAAGAACTGTTTTGTGAAACATGTGTTTGTATGACATAGCACAACATTATATATACAAAAAATAATGCCATGGCAAATGAGACAACTGGTAAATACGCACTCAGTATTACATTTTGAAGGAAGTCTTGTTAGACTTTCAAACCCCAGCCTAATTTACAATGTTAGCTTACCCTTTAAGTCTATAGAGTATAGACACATACCCCTACTGCAACTAATGAAACCTTGGATAAAAGAGGAAGAATTGTTAGGTGACTATGAAACATATGAAGCTGCATTCAAGGCAAATGTAAGCAGCAAAACATACGACAATTTTAAATGTTGCAAAGAAATGTTAGACAATGCACACCAACCAGAAGAAGAAATAGAAAGACAACTAGATATATACTTTCCTGAATGGAGTCAACCATCTCTTGCACAATGTAGTGTTTCAGTCTGCAGATCCAACACATGTTTGCATTTTAAAGAACATTAAAATTTGTGCGCTTATTGAACATGCAAAGTCTTCCTTGAAAAGTTAATAAATAAATGAGCTGTATGGACACAATGCATCTATTCCTGATGTAATGGAAATATTAACACAACAAAATCAGCAATATACTTGTTTAATGAAGGCCCTTGCAAACTGTGGCTAATTTAATTTAACAATGCTCAAAAAAGAGTTGCAACCCATAGTCCACATCAGCTGCATATACAAACTAAAAGTGCATGGTTTGACACTCCTATGTTTCAAAAAGCAACAGCACATCTAAATAACCTAGAACAGTCAATCTACAAACACAGCTGGATTGGAAAAAGTATTATCTCTCTAACTACACTGAAGATTGATACTAAGACGTAATGCTGAGGTAGAACTCAGTTTTAGTCAATGGAGACATTAGCCAATCACCCAACAATGTAACCAATGGCTATGGCCATGAAGATAAATACTGAGACTTCTACCATTAGTATACCCACGCTCCAAAAATACCATTTTTCCTGTGCCCATAGCTAGGAGTTACATTGTTTAAACTACTTAATTATTAAACCCAAATGAATCATCACTTTATCATATAACATAACACTACAATTGTCAATGAATGTCTGTGGACAGCTAATGCTGTCCGTCATGTCTGTAAACAGTAGAAAAGACAGCGAATAAAGCAGAAACCATGCAACTATTTTTACCCACAATAACACACATATTCTACCCTTTTTCGCACCCTTCAACCTCCCCAGGTACTCTTTCATCCCCAACATAACCAGAAATTATTTTCCACTTCAAAATGTTTGACCTACGTCACATTTATTAATTTACCAATCAGCAGCCGTGTACAATGTCTGTGGATGCCAACACAGGAAGAGTCTGTGGACCGGACAGAGATATCCCACTCTTTTTTAACCTTCAATTTGACAATTTAAAAAAATCTTCTGGATGGATTTACATCAAACTCTTTCAGGACCAGGCTGCCACTCCTCACACAGGTTTTGTGCAAATCTGCCCAGCGGTATGGGCTGTAGCCACAATCAAACATTTTTCCCATTCAAGTCTATATGCATTGCAAAAGGGCCCATCTACAACTTTGCCCCAGCGACTGCCTTGACGAATCTGCACAAAAAATTGCAAAATTAATCTCAATCAGGTCTGTACTTAGTTTGCAAAGTTTTACACCAATTCCTCAAATGGCGCCAAAGTTATAAGCCACTGACAAAATCTTCTTCCTACGGGAAAGACAACTTAGCCATAAATAAAGGGTCACTATTGTGGACCCTGTAATGCTTTATTTATTAGTAACATATGGGGATGAAATTGCGTCTAATCACTTGCATATTTCCCACGCAAGCTCAGTGGGAGATTACATAACTGGGACATTGAACAGTTCGGGCTGGACGGCCCCTTTTGGGGTGGGACCAAGCCTGATTTGCATATGGTCTTTCCCCTTCTGTAATGGCTTGGCAGGCAGAGAACGATGGTCTGGAGGGTGCCCAGAACAATTCCAGTGGTTAAGATTCATTCTAATCCTTCCAGCCATCACCTCTTTGTTTTCGTTTTGTCACCCCGAGTGGGACGGATATGCCCGGACGTGGGTCCCGTGCCTGCTGGGCCTAGAGACCCAAGCTACTCCTCACTGATGAGGCCCAACAAGGCCGAAACATGTTTGGGGATGCTTGTGGTCTCGTGCAGAAGGGATGTGACCTAGCAGTCCGGGCTGGACTGCCCCTTTTGGGGTGGGACCAAACCTGATTTGCACATGGTCTTTCCCCTTCTGTAATGGCTTGGCAGGCAAAGAACGATGATCTGGAGGGTGCCCAGAGCAATGCCAGTGGTTAAGATTCATTCTAAACCTTCCAGCCATCACCTCTTTGTTTTTGCTTTGTCACCCCGAGTGGGACGGGTATGCCCATACGTGGGTCCCGTGCCTGCTGGGCCTAGAGACCCAAGCTACTCCTCACTGATGAGGCCGAACAAGTCTGCCCAGCGGTATGGCTGTAGCCACAATCAAACATTTTTCCCATTCAAGTCTATATGCATTGCAAAAGGGCCCATCTACAACTTTGCCCCAGCGACTGCCTTGACGAATCTGCACAAAAAATTGCAAAATTAATCTCAATCAGGTCTGTACTTAGTTTGCAAAGTTTTACACCAATTCCTCAAATGGCGCCAAAGTTATAAGCCACTGACAAAATCTTCTTCCTACGGGAAAGACAACTTAGCCATAAATAAAGGGTCACTATTGTGGACCCTGTAATGCTTTATTTATTAGTAACATATGGGGATGAAATTGCGTATAATCACTTGCATATTTCCCACGCAAGCTCAGTGGGAGATTACATAACTGGGACATTGAGCGGTTCGGGCTGGACGGCCCCTTTTGGGGTGGGACCAAGCCTGATTTGCATATGGTCTTTCCCCTTCTGTAATGGCTTGGCAGGCGGAGAACGATGGTCTGGAGGGTCCCCAGAGCAATGCCAGTGGTTAAGATTCATTCTAAATCTTCCAGCCATCACCTCTTTGTTTTCGCTTTGTCACCCCGAGTGGGACGGGTATGCCCGGACGTGGGTCCCGTGCCTGCTGGGCCTAGAGACCCAAGCTACTCCTCACTGATGAGGCCCAACAAGGCCGAAACATGTTTGGGGATGCTTGTGGTCTCGTGCAGAAGGGATGTGACCTAGCAGTCCGGGCTGGACTGCCCCTTTTGGGGTGGGACCAAGCCTGATTTGCACATGGTCTTTCCCCTTCTGTAATGGCTTGGCAGGCAAAGAACAATGGTCTGGAGGGTGCCCAGGGCAATGCCAGTGGTTAAGATTCATTCTAAACCTTCCAGCCATCACCTCTTTGTTTTTGCATTGTCACTCCGAGTGGGACGGTATGCCCAGACATGAGGCCCATGCCTGCTGGGCCTAGAGACCCAAGCAACTCCTCACTGATGAGTCCCAACAAGGCCGTAACATGTTTGGGGATGCTTGTGGTCTCGTGCAGAAGGGATGTGACCTAAAAGTTCGGGCTGGACTGCCCCTTTTGGGGTGGGACCAAGCCTGATTTGCATATGGTCTTTCCCCTTCTGTAATGGCTTGGCAGGCGAAGAACGATGGTCTGGAGGGTGCTCAGGGCAATGCCAGTGGTTAAGATTCATTCTAAACCTTCCAGCCATCACCTCTTTGTTTTTGCTTTATCACCCCAAGTGGGACGGGTATGCCCAGACGTGGGTCCCGTGCCTGCTGGGCCTAGAGACCCAAGCTACTCCTCACTGATGAGGCCCAACAAGGCCGAAACATGTTTGGGGGTGCTTGTGGTCTCGTGCAGAAGGGATGTGACCTAGCAGTTCGGGCTGGACTGCCCCTTTTGGGGTGGGACCAAGCCTGATTTGCATAGGTCTTTCCCCTTCTGTATTGGCTTGGCAGGTGAAGAATGATGGTCTGGAGGGTGCCCAGAGCAATGCCAGTGGTTAAGATTCATTGTAAACCTTCCAGCCATCACCTCTTTGTTTTTGCATTGTCACCCCGAGTGGGACGGTATTTCCAGATGTGGGTCCCTTGCCTTCTGGGCCTAGAGACCCAAGCTACTCCTCACTGATGAGGCCCAACAAGGCCGAAACATGTTTGGGGATGCTTGTGGTCTCGTGCAGAAGGGATGTGACCTAGCAGTTCGGGCTGGACTGCCCCTTTTAGGGTGGGACCAAGTCTGATTTGTATATGATCTTTCCCCTTCTGTAATGGCTTGGCAGGCAAAGAACAATGGTCTGGAGGGTGCCCAGAACAATTCCAGTGGTTAAGATTCATTCTAAACCTTCCAGCCATCACCTCTATGTTTTTGCTTTGTCACCCCGAGTGGGACGGGTATGCCCAGACGTGGGTCCCGTGCCTGCTGGGCCTAGAGACCCAAGCTACTCCTCACTGATGAGGCCCAAAGAGGCCGAAACATGTTTGGGGATGTTTGTGGTCTCGTGCAGAAGGGATGTTAACTAGCAGCTCGGGCTGGACTGCCCCTTTTAGGGTGGGACCAAGCCTGATTTGCATATGGTCTTCCCCTTCTGTAATGGCTTGGCAGGCAAAGAACGATGGTCTGGAGGGTGCCCAGAGCAATGCCAGTGGTTAAGATTCATTCTAAACCTTCCAGCCATCACCTCTTTGTTTTTGCTTTGTCACCCCGAGTGGGACGGGTATGCCCAGACGTGGGTCCCGTGCCTGCTGGGCCTAGAGACCCAAGCTACTCCTCACTGATGAGGCCCAACAAGGCCGAAACATGTTTGGGGATGCTTGTGGTCTCGTGCAGAAGGGATGTGACCTAGCAGTTCGGGCTGGACGGCCCCTTTTGAGGTGGGACCAAGCCTGATCTGCATATGGTCTTTCACCTTCTGTAATGGCTTGCCAGGCAAAGAACGATGTTCTGGAGGGTGCCCAGAACAATTCCAGTGGTTAAGATTCATTCTAAACCTTCCAGCCATCACCTCTTTGTTTTTGCTTTGTCACCCCGAGTGGGACAGGTATGCCCTGACGTGGGTCCCGTGCCTGCTGGGCCTAGAGACCCAAGCTACTCCTCAGTGATGAGGCCCAACAAGGCCGAAACATGTTTGGGGATGCTTGTGGTCTCGTGCAGAAGGGATGTGACCTAGCAGTTCGGGCTGGACTGCCCCTTTTGGGGTGGGACCAAGCTTGATTTGCATATGGTCTTTCCCCTTCTGTAATGGCTTGGCAGGTGAAGAACGATGGTCTGGAGGGTGCCCAGATCAATGCAGGTGGTTAAGATTCATTGTAAAACTTCCAGCCGTCACCTCTTTGTTTTTGCACTGTCACCCCGAGTGGGACGGTATGTCCAGACGTGGTTCCCTTGCCTGCTGGGCTTAGAGACCCAAGCTACTCCTCACTGATGAGGCCCAACAAGGCCGAAACATGTTTGGGGATGCTTGTGGTCTCGTGCAGAAGGGATGTGACCTAGCAGTTCGGGCTGGACTGCCCCTTTTAGGGTGGGACCAATCCTGATTTGCATATGATCTTTCCCCTTTTGTAATGGCTTGCCAGGCAAAGAACGATGATCTGGAGGGTGCCCAGAACAATTCCAGTGGTTAAGATTCATTCTAAACCTTTCAGCATCACCTCTTTGTTTTTGCTTTGTCACCCCGAGTGGGACGGGTATGCCCAGACGTGGGTCCCGTGCCTGCTGGTCCTAAAGACCCAAGTTACTCCTCACTGATGAGGCCCAAAGAGGCCGAAACATGTTTGGGGATGCTTGTGGTCTCGTGCAGAAGGGATGTGGCCTAGCAGTTCGGGCTGGACTGCCCCTTTTGGGGTGGGACCAAGCCTGATTTGCATATGGTCTTTCCCCTTCTGTAATGGTTTGGCAGGTGAAGAACGATGGTCTGGAGGGTGCCCAGAGCAATGCCAGTGGTTAAGATTCATTGTATACATTCCAGCCATCACCTCTTTGTTTTTGCATTGTCACCCCGAGTGGGACGGGTATGCCCAGACGTGGGTGCTGGGCCTAGAGACCCATGCTGCTCCTCACTGATGAGGCCCAACAAGGCGGAAACATGTTTGGGGATGCTTGTGGTCTCGTGCAGAAGGGATGTGACCTAGCAGTTCGGGCTGGAATGCCCTTTTTAGGGTGGGACCAAGCCTGATTTGCATCTGATCTTTCCCCTTCTGTAATGGCTTGGCAGGCAAAGAACGATGGTCTGGAGGGTGCCCAGAACATTTCCAGTGGTTAAGATTCATTCTAAACCTTCCAGCCATCACCTCTTTGTTTTTGCTTTGTCACCCCGAGTGGGACGGGTATGCCCAGACGTGGGTGCTGGGCCTAGAGACCCATGCTGCTCCTCACTGATGAGGCCCAACAAGGCCGAACCATGTTTTGGGATGCTTGTGGTCTCGTGCAGAAGGGATGTGACCTAGCAGTTCGGGCTGGACGGCCCCTTTTGAGGTGGGACCAAGCCTGATTTGCATATGGTCTTTCCCCTTCTGTAATGCCTTGGCAGGCGAAGAACGATGGTCTGGAGGGTGCCCAGGGCAATGCCAGTGGTTAAGATTCATTCTAAACCTTCCAGCCATCACCTCTTTGTTTTTGCTTTGCCACCCCAAGTGGGACATGTATGCCCAGACGTGGGTCTCGTGCCTGCTGGGCCTAGAGACCCAAGCTACTCCTCACTAATGTGGCACAAAAAGGCCATAACATGTTTGGGGGTGCTCGTGGTCTCGTGCAGAAGGGATGTGACCTAGCAGTTCGGGCTGGACTGCCCCTTTTGGGGTGGGACCAAGCCTGATTTGCATATGGTCTTTCCCGTTCTGTAATGGCTTGGCAGGAAAAGAACGATGGTCTGGAGGTGCCCAGGGCAATGCCAGTGGTTAAGATTCATTCTAAAACTTCTAGCCATCACCTCTTTGTTTTTGCTTTGTCACCCCAAGGGGGACGGGTATGCTCAGACGTGGGTCCCGTGCCTGCTGGGTCTAGAGACCCAAGCTACTCCTCACTGATGAGGCCCAAAGTGGCCGAAACATGTTTGGGGATGCTTGTGGTCTCGTGCAGAAGGGATGTGAACTAGCAGTTCGGGCTGGACTGCCCCTTTTGGGGTGGGACCAAGCCTGATTTGCATATGGTCTTCCCCTTCTGTAATGGCTTGGCAGGCAAAGAACGATGGTCTGGAAGGTGCCCAGAGCAATGCCAGTGGTTAAGATTCATTCTAAACCTTCCAGCCATCACCTCTTTGTTTTTGCTTTGCCACCCCAAGTGGGACAGGTATGCCCAGACGTGGGTCTCGTGCTTGCTGGGCCTAGAGACCCAAGCTACTCCTCACTAATGCGGCCCAAAAAGGCTGTAACATGTTTGGGGATGCTCGTGGTCTCGTGCAGAAGGGATGTGACCTAGCAGTTCGGGCTGGACTGCCCCTTTTTGGGTGGGTCCATGCCTGATTTGCATATGGTCTTTCCCGTTCTGTAATGGCTTGGCAGGCGAAGAACGATGGTCTGGAGGTGCCCAGGGCAATGCCAGTGGTTAAGATTCATTCTAAACCTTCTAGCCATCACCTCTTTGTTTTTGCTTTGTCACCCCAAGTGGGACGGGTATGCTCAGACGTGGGTCCCGTGCCTGCTGGGCCTAGAGACCCAAGCTACTCTTCACTGATGTGGCCCAACAAGGACGAAACATGTTTGGGGATGCTTGTGGTCTCGTGCAGAAGGGATGTGACCTAACAGTTCGGGCTGGACTGCCCCTTTTGGGGTGGGACCAAGCCTGATTTGCATATGGTCTTTCCCGTTCTGTAATGGCTTGGCAGGCGAAGAACGATGGTCTGGAGGTGCCCAGGGCAATGCCATTGGTTAAGATTCATTACCTCCACGTCCACTCTTCCTCGTCACAGTACTTACCTCATGAGGCACCCGCCTCCGACACAGGACCTTCTTCTATTTCTTCTTATTTCTATAACTCCTCCCCCACACCCACGTCACTTAGTTTAATTTTTCCTGCCTCCGGCAGGTTGGGCTTGTTTTTTCTTCCCGGCGCGGGGCGCTGGGGAGCTCCGAATGCTGGCCCCCTGGTGGGGCTGTGTGGCGGGGCCTTTGGCTCCTTCAGGTGTGGCAAGACTCCTGGGTTCCCTGCAGGGCTTGGGACCCGGTTGAGTCAGGCTGCCTTGCCTGGTTTCTGCTGGGCTTTGGCCAGCGCAAGGCATCGTGGCCCGGGTTCTGGGAGAACGGACCCGGGTTCAGGTAAGGAGAAGGGGGGCATGTTTTTCCTGTTGCATGGCCATGCTGCATGGGCGGCTGTGCACGGATTGGCGGCTCCTTTTTCTTGTTTGGTGCTCCGGAGGAGGGTGGGCTCCTCCTCTGATGCTGCAGGCATGTTGCCATAGGAATTAATTGATGTTGTTCCTATTGGTTATTGTTCTTTCTGGCCTCTATTTGAATGTGGGAGAGGCACGTTAGCAATTGTTTGTATGTGGAGCCTTGGTTCAGTGTGCAGGGGTCTTTGGTGAAGCAGGCTTCCTTGGTCACTGTTTTTGGGCTTACTCAACATGGGAAAACATTCTGCAAAGAGCAGGCATCTGGTCCTGTCTTCTTCTTCTTCGTCTTCCTCTTCTCCTGATTTACACAGAAAGAGAAAGAAGAAGGCTAAGCGTTTTTCCCTGACCAGAAAGGATTTGAAGAAGCTGCTTAAGCATCGTAGAGGGAGTCGCACACACGCTCATGGACACAAGCACAGGCGTCTGTCTTCCTCATCCTCCTCTTCTTCTGGCGCTGAGTCTTCGGCCTCTTCTTGTTCCTCTTTGGCTGATGCTGAAGGGAAGTATCTGGACAGAGAGGGAGTGGAGGAGGTGCTGGCTCAAGTTGGAGATTGCATGGGATTTTCAGAGCCCCTGGTGCCGGTGGAGGGGGCCGACCCTTCTATTCGCCAGTATAGGCATACACCTAGGAAGGGGTTGCCTTTGGTTTCCGATATCCGGGAAAAAATCCTCCGGGAATGGCATGACCCGGAGAAGATTGCAATGCCCCGCTTCATGTCCAAACTTTACCCTTTGAAGGGCGAGACTTTGCTGTCTGATCCAGTTGAGGTCGACGTTATCCTCGCCAGCCTGGTGGGTCGCTCCTTTATGTCGGCCGAGGAGGCGGCCGTCCGGGATCCAGTGGACCGCCGAGTTAATTCCGGCCTTAAGAAGGTTCATGCAGGGGCGCATCTGGCCCTTCGAGCAAATATCTATGGTTCCTACACAGCTGAAACAGTGTTGAATGGTTTCAGGGAGTTGAAAAAGGCTGTCAATGAAGGCTCTGATTGTGCCCCTTTGCTTACAGACATGCAGAGACAGGTTGAGTTTTTGGCTGATCTGGCTTTTGATGGGGTGCGTGGTTCAGCCATGGCCATGGGGGCTGGTATATCTGCCCGGAGGCATTTGCACCTAAGGGACTGGAAGACTGATGGGTCTCAGAAGGCGGCTGCCCTGAAACTTCCTTTCACTGGGTCCAGGCTTTTTGGTGATTGCCTTGAGGATAAGGTGCACAAAGTTTTTAGGGCGGACAAACATGCTGACAAACTTCGACGCAAGCCTCCTTCAATGGCCAAGAAATCTTCCTCTGGGGCTGGTCCAGTGACCAGCAGGTCTTTTCCTGGCTCCTCATCACATTCTTTTCGGAGGGCTAGGGGGGGTCGGGGTCCTCCACGCTCTTCACGTCCTGGCCCGGCACCTAAGTCCTGACGGTTTGGAATTGCCGGTGGGCGGGCGGCTCCGGCAGTTTTTTCCAGTATGGGAAAGGTGGTGTTCCGACTCATGGGTTCTGGACACAGTACAATGGGGGTATCGAGTGCATTTCCTGTCTCCTCCTATCCAGCATTGCATGGTTCGGACTGTGGTTCCCAGGTCTCGGCTCAAGAGGTTGGCCATGGACGCCGCGCTCTCAGAATTAATGTTGAAGGAGGCCATCATGCCCGTTCCTCTCCCTGTGCAAGGTCAGGGGTTCTACTCACGGGTGTTCCTGGTCCCCAAACCTTCGGGGAAGTACCGTCTAATTCTGGACCTCAAAGCCCTGAACTGCTTCGTCCAAAAGGAACACTTCAAGATGGAGACTTTACAGAACATTCTTCCGATGTTAATAAAGGGGGATTGGATGACATCTCTGGATCTCCAGGAAGCTTATTACCATGTGGCTCTCCGTCCCTGGCACATGCAGTTCTTCCGCTTTGCAGTGGGATCCCGACATTTTCAGTTCAGGGTGCTCCCGTTCGGACTGCGATCTGCCCCCAGAGTTTTCACCAAGCTGGTGGCTCCCCTGGTGGCGCACTTACATCTGCGGGGCATTCAGATATTTCCCTACCTGGACGATTGGTTGGTCAAAGCGTCCTGCCGGCAGACTGTCATTTCTCATCTCCGATTGGTCTGCCAGGCATTACAGGACTGGGGTTTCCTGGTCAACTGGCAGAAATCCCAACTGGAGGCTTCTCAGGATCTAGTTTTCATTGGTGCACAGGTTTGCACCAGGATGGGGAAGGTGTTCCTGTCCCTGGAGAGGGTCCGTCGCTTGCTGACTGTTCTGGGCAGGGTTCTCGGGAGGCAGTATGTCCTGGCCCGCCTATTGCTGAAATTGCAGGGGCACATGGCTTCTTGCGTGTTTCTAGTTCCCTGCCCTGGGCCCGTCTTCATCTACGCCCCCTGGTGTCCTACCTTCTCTCCCACTGGCTCCCTTCATCTCAAGCTTTCGAGGCTTTGATTCCGGTGTCTCTGGCGCTGCGGGTCTCCCTGCAGTGGTGGTTGAGGGTTCCGAAACTACGGGCTGGGGTGTCCCTGATCATTCCTCCGGTGACCACACTTACTACCGACGCCAGTGGAAGGGGCTGGGGAGCTACGTTGGGAGTTCTCTCTGCTCAGGGGTTGTGGGATCCGGAAGAGAGCCATCGGACATACAATTGGCGAGAGTTGTGTGCCATCTCCGGGCTCTGGTGTACTTCAGGAGGTTGCTGATGGGCCGGGCAGTTTTGGTCCGGACGGACAATACGACAGCTTTGGCTTACGTCAACCGCCAAGGGGGTTCCGGCCGATCCTTGAATGCCCTGGCAGCTCAGATAGGTGCTTGGGGGGAATCACATCTGGTGTCCCTGGTGGCTTCACATATCAGGGGGGTGGACAATGTTCGGGCGGATCTACTCAGCCGCCGGTTTCCCTCCTCGGTGGAACTGGTCCTCTCGACCCAGGTTTTTGCAGAGATCTGTGTCAGGTTCGGGACCCCTATTCTGGACCTGTTTGCGTCTCCAGCCTCAGCAAAAGTTCCCCTCTTCTGCTCTCATTTTCAGACAGAGGGTGCGTGGGGGGTGGACGCCCTCTCTGTGCAGTGGCCTCAGGGTCTCCTTTATGCTTTTCCACCTATTCCTCTTCTGCCTCGGGTGGTTCAGGGCATCAGAATATCCAGGGTGACTGTATTGTTGTTCGCTCCGTACTGGCCCCGCCGGAGTTGGTTCCCCTCTCTGTTGGAGCTTCGGTGCCAGGAGCCTTGGCTGGTTCCGAAGTGGCCTTGTCCCCTTCTGGGGGAGCTACGGTTGGGGGTCCGCCAGATACAATGGGCAGTGTGGATATTGCACGGGCTAGGCTGATATCTCAGGGGTTTTCTGGTCCTGTGGTGGATTCCATAATGAATGCTCTTAGACCTTCCACTCTGAAGGCTTACGGCAGACATTGGAGCCATTTCCGGGACTGGTGTGGGCGGTCTGGGATTCCACCCCTGCGTTCTGGCCTCCCCGCTATCCTTCAATTCCTCCGGGATGGGTTTGACAAGGGCCTGGCGGTTTCCACGCTTCGCTCTCAGTGGGCCTCCATAAAATTCCTTTTGGGGGACTCTGATGGGCACTTGGATGGGGAGGTGTTGGTGGGGAAGTTGCTCAGGGGTTTTTCTTCTTCCCGTCCTTGTACTTATAAGGGGCTTCCTCCTTGGGATCTCCCTCTTGTCTTAAAGTTTCTTCAAGGGCCTCCTTTTGAGCCCATTTCCGAAATTGATATGAAACATCTGACGCTGAAGACTGCTTTTCTGATTGCCATAACTTCTGCCCGTAGGCTTGGGGAGATTGGGGCTCTGTTATGTCACCCCCCTTTCCTGAGGGTTCTGCCAGACTCGGTGGTGCTGAGGTGTGATCCGAAGTTTCTCCCTAAAGTTGTTTCTCGTTTTCACACCTCTCAGGATCTGGTTCTCCCTGCCTTTTTTCAAAATCCGCAAACGCCAGAAGAAGTGGCTTGGCATAGCATTGATGTGCGGCGGGCGGTGTTGGAGTACTTGGCTAGAACTGCCCCTTTCCGCCGCTCTGACAGTCTTCTGATTACTTTTGGCCCGGCTGGGCGTATGGCATCTGTAGTGTCCATTAGCCGATGGATCCGTCTTGTGGTCTCCATGGCCTATGTGGCTTCGGGCCTGCCTGTGCCTGCGCACGTTCAGGGGCGGTCCACCAGAGGTTTGGCGGCCTCATGGGCCGATGCTAGGGGGGTTTCTCTACAGGAGATATGTAGAGCTGCCACTTGGGCTGATCAGAGCACCTTCATCAACCACTATAGGTTGAATGTCTCCCACTCGGGGGTTGGTTCCTTCGGGGTTGGAGTTTTGTCTGTGGGGATGTAATATTGGAGTTATTAAAGGTGTGTGTTTCTGCACTGTTTTGACTCTTGTCTCATTGGGACCTTTTTGCCCGTTTGTTGCTTTGGTATACCTCATGAGGTAAGTACTGGGACGAGGAAGAGTGGACGTGGAGGTAATGTTCTGATTACTTACCGGTAATCTTCATTACTCCTAGTCCTACTCTTCCTCCTCACAGTACTGACGACCCTCCTCACCCTCCCTGCGGGGAAGGTCCCATGCTACGGCTTGGTAATATGAAACTAAGTGACGTGGGTGTGGGGGAGGAGTTATAGAAATAAGAAGAAATAGAAGAAGGTCCTGTGTCGGAGGCGGGTGCCTCATGAGGTAAGTACTGTGACGAGGAAGAGTAGGACTAGGAGTGATGAAGATTACCGGTAAGTAATCAGAACATTCTAAACCTTCTAGCCATCACCTCTTTGTTTTTGCTTTGTCACCCCAAGTGAGACGGGTATGCTCAGACGTGGGTCCCGTGCCTGCTGGGCCTAGAGACCCAAGCTACTCTTCACGGATGAGGCCCAACAAGACCGAAACATGTTTGGGGAGGCTTGTGGTCTCGTGCAGAAGGGATGTGACCTAACAGTTTGGGCTGGACTGCCCCTTTTGGGGTGGGACCAAGCCTGATTTGCATATGGTCTTTCCCGTTCTGTAATGGCTTGGCAAGCGAAGAACGATGGTCTGGAGGTGCCCAGGGCAATGCCAGTGGTTAAGATTCATTCTAAACCTTCTAGCCATCACCTCTTTGTTTTTGCTTTGTCACCCCAAGTGGGACGGATATGCTCAGACCTGGGTCCCGTGCCTGCTGGGCCTATAGACCCAAGCTACTCTCACTGATGAGGCCCAACAAGGCCGAAACATGTTTGGGGATGCTTGTGGTCTCGTGCAGAAGGGATGTGACCTAGCAGTTCGGGCTGGACGGCCCCTTTTGGGGTGGGACCAAGCCTGATTTGCATATGGTCTTTCCCCTTCTGTAATGGCTTGGCAGGCGAAGAACGATGGTCTGGAGGTTGCCCAGGGCAATGCCAGTGGTTAAGATTCATTGCTTATGTGGTCAATGCTGATGAAGGTGAGGTTGTTCTGATGCAGTGTCCATAATGTTGACCATGAGCGACATGAGTGTGACAATTGGTTATGTTGGGATGGGTTGTTGCGAGAGATGGTTAAAACCCAAGTTCAAGGGAACTTACCTGATGGTGGGTTGTGGTCCAGTCAGCTCCAAACAGAAATGGCCCTTTTCTTCTTCTGCCTTTCACTACCTGTGGGTAATGTGTTATTGTTACATTCTTTTTCCATCCCACTTTGCTCTGCAGTTCATCACTTTCCTTGTTTTTTCATCTTCCAGCTGGCCCTCTCCTTAATTTGTAACCATTAGTTGACTTTTCTCCCTCATACCTGTATGTGGCTGCAGCAGTAGTGGCTGTGTACGTATTTTCCCATCTAATAAGTGCTTTTCGGGTTCTCAGTGCTTTGACCTTCTCCTCCACACTGAAAATGTTGGGTGGGACTCCCGTGAAATTGGTTAAGACTGTGCGATATTTGAGGTTCAACTTTTCAGCCTATCCAGGATCTAAGGTTTTAATTGAGCCCATTTTACACAAAGCGAAACTGCTTGAAGCACAGGTGGTCAGGACTGACCGAAGGTTTGGTAAGTTTTCCATGAAACCTGCTCTGATCTTCTATGGGAGTAAAATCATACCCAAATTAATTTATGGCCTGGAATTGCTTCCTGAGAGAGAGAGCGATACATTGAACCGTATAGAAGGCCGCATTTGGCAAAGACTGCTGGGTATGCCAAATATGATTCCGATCTCTGCAATTAGATTTGAATTAGGAATTGTATCAATGTGGGCACGGGTACAGTGGGCCTGCATATGCCTGTATTAAAAAATTAAAACTGGAATGCCAAATACATTGTACCATCTGATGAGTAGAAACCTGGATCTCTCGTCCACACTGATTTCCTCAAGGAATCAATCGGAGGCCATACTTGAGGAAATTGGGAAGTCAATTGAGATCTTGATTTCTAACCCTATGTCTGAAAAACGTGCTTTATTCGACTTTGATTGGTGTCAAACTGTTGAAAAATGTCTCTCTTGTCCCTCTTTACTCCATTTGAATCATGAACATAGAGCCCGTGGCTCACTTTCCAAGGTCATTCTACAATTTCCAGATAGAAGGTACCAAGGTATTGTCCTTAGGGTCAGATGGAATATCCTGCATACTAGAGATATTTTAGTCAGAAGAGGGCAGATCGGCGGATCAAGCTAGATGCAGGTTTAGCGTGGCTAATGAGGAGTTCTTAAAACATCTGGTGTGAAATTACATCGACTTAGAGTTAAATACCTGGAGCCTCTCAACGTTAACTCCATTATATATGAAGATCTGGCATGGAAACAATGTCTGAGTATCCAAACCATTTATGAGGGCTTGGCTCTATTAGGATTTATTAAAAGTTTAAACTTATAATATAGAGCATATTTTTTTCTCTTTTTTGTTTTTCTATGAGTTCATTAGGAAACTTAATTCCTTGTCAGGTAGAATTTGTTAACATCTCTCTGTATTCGAAGTTTTTACTATGTTGGAACAGATTGAGCGTAAAGCATGGTTATTAGGATCACTGTACTCATTATTTTGTCTTTTTATGTATCGTATTCTCTTTTTATTTTTTGATTGTGTTAATGGTGCAAATGATTTCTAATCTGTTTTTAATCTTTGTACATTTGTTTAATTTTTAATTCCAATTTTATTTGCCTATGATATTTTGTAAAGGTTTGAATAAACCATATGCCACATACAATAAAAAAAATGTGTCCTCACTGCTTAGGCCTTTTCCTCAACCTAAATAATGTACTTACGGTTCTCAATGTGTTGGCCTTCTCCTACACCTAAATAATGCATACAGGGTTCTCAGTGATTCGCGCTTCTCATAAGTCAAATGCAGATATATTATGCTGCTCCTCTATCAACAAGCAACAATAATTTACCACCCAAGAAATCATGTTGCCTCAGCCCCACCCCAAATACATTCCAACCGAATTCCCCGTCTACTTAAGCTCTGTTATCGATGTATTTCCTTACTCACTTATCTACACTATCATAGCTACAATCCACATTCCTAATAAGCACATATCCTGCATCTTCAAAAGCCAACCACTTACCACCCGTGTTTCTAATCGCCTCTTTTTTAAATACATACCAGTTCAACACCAGTAGAACCTAATTTGTGTAAGTGATGCAGATTAATTGTTATTGTATAACACATGCATCAAAACACGTGACGGCCTTTCTCTATAATCTGTATTTAGCGATGTAGAGTGCACATTTGGCTTTATACCTTCATGCATTTTACCATATGTTATGAATATTTATAATACATATGTTTGCTAGTATATAAGTTATATTATTCTAGTGTTTATAAAAGCAACAATATAAATAGGCTTTCGGGGACAGTAACATGCAGAGTCATATAATATGAAGAATCAATTGTGATTGCACCAATAGCACCATTTACACAATGACCCACACCCAAGCTCCCCGCCCTCCAGTGCCACATGATTAAAGAGGTTTTAGGTGTGCATGACACTGTGATGTAGAAATCATTCTCCTGGTGTGAATGTCTTCAATGAGATGGGAGGTCTTTAATGGCACTTGCTCAAATGCATATCTGGAGCACTGTGATGCCTGCCACACTCCCAAGGCAAGACTCCCAACTACAAATGACCAACGATTAAAGCTGGGACTCCCATGGAATACTTTGAAAAAGTTAAGTGAGGGAGTAGAAATCAAACGAGTTACTAGATCTCTTTAGGAAAATGCTGTAGACATAAATAAAGCACATACACGCATTGACCCCTTTACTTCCCAGCTTTAAACTTCTGATTAGCATGTTGAGAATTTGGAAGATTGGGTTGGGAGATGCCTTGGGAGGGGGGGATTGGGGCAGCTACAGCGCATACAATTAGATTAAAGGAACTGAAACATCTTTACACAAGACCCACATTATATGGGCACTAAATCAATGCAAACCACATTGCATTTTAGAAGGGTCCCAGAGGAATAAGGAGGGGGAAAAGGGACTTACACTTCAGATATATGCACATAAGATGAGGTACTGCTCTTTCAGGCAGATATTCTGAAGGTAAAACCACAGACCGAGAAAGCCTCTTGAAGTAGGAAGGATATAACTTACTGGAGCTCAGAAAGATTACAGCTATATAGTGGTGCACCTCTTACACATCTCAATGAAAGATACAGCCTTAGCGCAGTCCATCATGACAAAGAAAGCCCTTGAAGAGGTCACTGACTTTCCTTCTACTCAGACATACCATCAAAAGATGCAGAGCGTAGACAAACTTTTAATGAGGCAAGATGGGAAACCAAGGACATAGGGATCAAAGAGAAGATACCCTCCCCTCCTGAACTCAAACTCTTTCTTTCAAAAGGAATCTCACATTTTTAAAGAACCACATTCAGCACTGATATCCAGAAATGAACTTAAACTTTAAGAACCACATGCAACCTTGATATTGGAATAGCAATGGTCTCCTGATTGTACACTTGTATGCTTTTAAGCTGTAAAAACAGTCAACAGTAATAATGAAATGTAAACAATATTCCTTATATCGAATATTTTAAGCAGCAAATTAATTCACAGCGCGGTCTTTAGGATTCTTTATAAAGTAAGATGCTCAAAGCATTTCGGGGTGATAACCCCTTCTTCAGGAGCATAAATACAGCCGTAGACACAAATGAAATACCATTCTATAAAATAATACATATTATTTCTCCAAATCGTAAATTTACGTGTAATATTACATAAAATTCATAATGAAATCATGCTGGATTACCAGACCTGCTCTCCATAATGTGTGAATAGTCAAAGAAGTCCTGAAAAAATTCCAAGGAATAGTACAGCTACTACGCTGTGTTTGTGCGAGGAATAAATGCGCTGCTACCACGTGGGAAAAAAAGAAATAAAGAAATAAACCCCATTTGTGTCGACAGAAACATACCTATTCTAATGGGATGTGTAAAAAAAAGATCCAATTCGCTTTTTATGTCCTAAGGAAAACAAGAACCGTATATGAAATGCAAATTCCCATGAGGTGTCCGACTACCTGAGAGTATGAGAAAACCTGTGTCACTTGCATAAAGAATGGATTCAGAAGTTCAAAGCGAGATCGCCCTCCCAACCAGATTAATCCAATATAGATCTCTTGCATTCAACTCCCAATGGTTCACAAAGGTCCCTGAGCACTGAAAAACAAAGCCAGAAAGGTGGCCCATGTCAAACGCTAGATCGTATACCCTACTCACTGGGTACTAAGTAAATAAACAAAGAAAAGAATAAACCACACATGTTCACAAATGCTTACCTAGAGCCAGATGGAAAGCTCACACTTCTAACAAAGAGTCACAGATTTACACCGTGACACCATAGAGAATGCCACTGGATAGTAACGCTGGTCGAAGACAAAACTGGAATATCCCCTGTAAAGGTAGGTTCGCAGAGATCCAACCAAATGGATTTGAAGACGTACTAAGAAAAATAAATCAAGGAGCTCGAAACAGACGAGCGACCATATGCAATGGACATCCAAAAGTAATGAGAAAGGGACGAAAATGCTCAATATAGACTTCAGCCAAAAACTATCAACTGTAGACTAAAAATGGGGGGTAAAAAACTTCTAAACAAAAACATGGAATGGGACTGCATGTGAAGACACCATAATAAAACAAATGGAAAATCTATAAAATAGAATATAAATGGTAAGCAGAAATAGAACATGGGCAAAGAAATGCCCATGTGTCCAAATGATTGATGAAAATACCATGGCGGTATATCTCATATTACCAAGGCCTAGCTAATGAGCAAAGCCAATGTCTAGTGATAAAGTGAAAGTATGTAGAAAAGGAAGAGATACTCTGAAACAACGTGAATGAAGACAGATATCCATGTATCCTAGGAAAGAATATGTGAGAGGAGGACTTGTTTACAAAAGTTCATCACTGAATAATGATACAGTCTACATACACCCCTGTAGCAATTCAAATTGCATACGTGTATTCCTATTGAACAATATATAAAAATAGTGATCTCATAACATGGTCAGGTACCTCCTCTAGTCACCATTAGTTTAATAGACAAATGTGTAGAACATCAGGGCATCTGACTGCGCAAAACCATGAACTCAAAGCGATTTTTAAGCAACACACATACTTAAAAAGCAAAGTCACCAAGTGAAACAATAGGTGATACATAAATGTGCCCAATGTGTACCATGTAACATTGTCAATATAAGAGATACCAACACAAAAGCAAAGAGAGGTTGACAATCTTCAATTATACTGAATGACTCATTTGTCCTTTATATACCATTGAATATGCTAATGGTAGGGAGTACATTACTGTAGGCTAATTACATAGCACAGAGTCAAACCTCAACAATAATAAGGTTTCTCATGAAACAGTTTATAGAAAAATGTGGAGGCTGAATTCCTCATTGAGCCCCCTTGAAAAAAGTGTGTCAAGACAGTCTATCAAATACATCTTAGAGTAATCGCTTAATGTCATCTCCCCTACCTGTGTTTTTTTACAACTTCAAGAATCAACAGTCTCAACTGAGAGATGTTATGATGTTGAATTTTGAAGTGTATTGCAACAGGTAATGTTATTCGTACAAATATTTGATTTATGTTCTAACCAGCATTCCCTGGCAGTCCTTGAAGTTTGGCCAATATTTAAACGGCCACAAGTGCATTTAATGCAATGGATTACCACAGATGAGGCACAGGTGGAGTCATTTATTTATTATTAACATGTATGTAGTCAATAAAGACTTTACATATAACACAGGCAAACACATAGCACATGTTCGCATTAGATACAATAACAGTCGATGCAAAAAATCTCATAAAACCAAACGTTCATTAAATAATACAATAAAAATGATTTTAATTCATCTAATACATCTTAAAAAGAGAAACACATAATCACTTAAACAGTAAATTATTGTTACTTCCCAATAAAAGATGCTTCCACATTTCCTTAACATTTGTCAAATCTTAGTTGTTATTATATGCTTCTATATATCTCAGTCTCAGTTTTACCAGTCTTTCACATTTACAAATGATATGTTTGCTCTTTCTATTGCCCATACATTGAACCTGACCTACCCATGAATAGACAGGTTAACGCAATTGCCTCCTCTGCAGCGTACCACTCTAAACTCCTCAATGCCACCAGACCTTATCTCTCCCTACCAAACTGCCTCACCATAGCTAGGGCGATAATTGGGTCAAGGCTGGACTACTGCAATGCCCTCCTTGTAGGCACCTCCCAAAAAAACTTGGCCAAACTATAACTAGTGCAGAATAATGCCCTCAGGGCTGCAACAGGCATCTCAAGACGTGACCACATTTCTGAGGTCAGGAGGAAGGTCCAATGGCTCCCTGTCAAGGAGAGAATTACATTCAAAACACTTGCCTTGGCACACAAGTGCCTGCACGGTCGTGCACCACCTTACCTAGCTCAAAGAATCAGCCTTCACACTCCTATCAGGCTCCCCGGAGCGGCCTATACTAACAGAATCACTGTATCCCTACCCGCAGAGGGAGAGCGGGAGGTACAAGCTTCCCCAACATGGCGGCAACGTTGTGGAACTCCCTTCCACCCTCCATTAGGCGGATTGACTCCCATGTGACCTTCACGAAGGTCATCAAAACTAGGCTCTTTGTCTAACAATGTATTGTCCGATGTGCACTGTAACATGTTTTGAAAATGTACTCTGCTTTTGTGCCTTATAGAATGATAATATCCACTGTTAACTGCAACTAGTTTTTGTTTATATAGTATTTGCTGGGACCGCATTCATGTAACCCTGATTTAAGCCTTCCTAAGCCTTCTCTTAGCGCCTCGATGCATGAGGGCTGTAGTGCGCTCTATAAATACAAAAAAAGAAAATATATATATATACCACACAACCTACACCACCTATTCACTCGTGGGATACCATATTTTCCTCCTAAAATTTCTAATGTATCAGTGACATTAAATTTGAAAAATAAGTAGCATCTGATAGTATTCTTGTCAGGAGATGCGTATAAATACCTAGGGGTTTCCTCCCTATTCGTCCAGTATTTAATGAACATACCACTATTTACTTTAATTGCTAATTGGATTAGATCTCTTTCTTTGCCCACTTCATAAATTATCATTTTGAGTAGGCGTTTATTTCTAGGTACCGAGTAACTCAACCAGATTACTTTGTTTTCTTTTGCTCATTTTTTTTACGTATTCTTAGGGAACGTTAGCGTATGTAATAGTACATTTTTCTCAATGGTCGTAAAAGTCTGCATTGGATCTACTAACATTGTTGCATTGGTCAGTACCTTTAACTTGATATATAACATCACATTTTTATATTCTAGAACATCAACAATACCCATCAAATCACATTCTAGCGTGCTATATTCTATAGGTAGTGATTGGGGTAGCCTAAGTAGAAACAATGTTGTTTCCAATTTAAGTTCTGATCAATAATGACTCCTAAGTACCCATATGAGTCAACTAATTCAACATTTTGAGTCCACCTCAATTTTTTTTTTATTTCATTGTACAGTTTTATTCACAAATGCCATCACCTTTGTTTTACTTAGGTTAATTTTTAAGCCACTACTAGCTGTGTATGTGTCCAACATGGTTAACTTCCGCTGAAGACCTCCAGGCGTATAATACAAAAGCAAGAGGTCATCAGCGTAGCCGAGCCAACCCACCTTCAACGTGCCAATTCTAACATCATCAGTCAATATTGTACTAAAAGCCACTGATAAATCTGCCAGATACAGATTTTTTGCTAGAGATTTCTGGATTAGTTCATGAATCGTGTTAAGTGGGTCCCCATCAAGTTTGTTGTACGTAGATTCATTTTCCAATAAAGAAGAACAACTTGAACAATAAAAGGAGGAGTCCATCACAACAATCGCTCCCCCTTTATCAGCTGGTTTAATGGTCAGACTTTCATATTTTGCTAATGTTTCAATAAATAACAGCTATTTGATTTTAATGTTAGAAGGTACATTTTTCATAAAATTCAGTTTATTCAAATCATGTGTGACGTTGGTTTCAAAGAGGTTCAATGTTATGCTGTTCATGTTGGGGTACAAATTGCTCATAGACCGTGATTCTAAGGCATCAAATGTAATGGATTACTCTTGAATTGGTGGTTGGATGTCAAAGAACATTTGTAATCTCATCTTCCGTAATAACTTAAAAAGATTAATTTTCTCAGAAAATAAACTGGAATTAGATGTTGGGACAAATGAAAGTGCTTTATTTAGTGATGTAAATTTCTTTGTCGGGATATTGACAACTAAATTCTGTTCAGGACCTATTTTGGTCATTGTCTTAGGTATCTTCTTGCCTCTTCTGTTTTTATGGTTGTTTTAAAAAAACAGCTCTTTCTGCAAATGAAGGTCAGTGAGCCTTCCTTGATGTTGTGGCCAATGACGCAGAATCAGTATTTGTGTTGATTGTTCAATCAGCAGAGACTACTATATGGGTTACTTCTCGTACTAGTATCGCTACTGGGATTGTATCCTGATCCAGATTTATATTACTGTGATTGTCTGTTGTTAGCTCTTTGAGCATAAAACCCTTGTCAAGTATACACAATATTGTTCATACAATCAAAGGTGTCTCTCCTATATTTCTGCAATGTTCTGGATTCAATGTCACTATTATAAGAACAAAGTTTGAGATGTATATTGGAGCAGGGTTTTGATGTGGATGTGAAGACTAGATTAACTCACAATTTTATGGTCCTGCTTAACACTCAAAGGGGTGTTGATTCTGGCATTTAAAGTTGCAAGGGTGCCTGACTTGCTCATTTCAATAGCAAATTTGATAGCACACAGATGTGTGTTCTGCCTCTTTGCCCCGGTTTGACACCCAACCCATTGCAAGTGGACTGACAGCAAGATGACCGGAAGAGAGATGGGGAGGGGAATTTCGGCTCAGAGCCAATAGAACAAATTTGTTTGTGGGACTGTAGTTTGTATTTATTCTGTGGCATCAGGATCCGTTGGGAGAGATCAGTCACATGTTGAATCTCCCTCAAGGCTATCATGCTCCTGCATCAGCAGCAGATTGCTCCTGTAGATCAGTGTGAGGACAGCTGATGCGAATGTGCAGGTCTATGGAGGAGATGAAGTACTGCAGTGAGTGCATGGGGCAGCTGCAGAGCAGTTCTAGCAGAATGGCACATCTGTCTGGAACAGGAGTGTCTGCCATAGTTTGTCATGCTATCCGGGGGAAGCCACAATAGATTCTGTTCACCCAGAAAAGCAGGCAGAGGTGCATGTGAGTTTCTGTCCAGCTACATTTCCCGAGCATGCAGAGAGCAGATGGCTGCACATAAAGTGTCTGTGCCCCTCTTTAATGAGTTCACATATTGAAAACATGTGCTCCCCATAAACGCCCCTAATGGCCTGTAAAACCACCCACACATCGAGACTCCATATCACTACAATCAGAATACATACTTCTGGTTCAAGCTTTTATAAAACTTCACCCATTTTTTCAGGGCGAACAAATCTGTACGGGGACCCAAATGCGGACAGCTCATGACATTTATCCTAATTACTAGACATTTGGAAATTATGGCAAAGGGCACATGAAGCATGTGACAGATATTTAAAACACCAGGTCATGAATATTTAAAAGGCAGTCCTGTAAAGCACAGTGTGTAGTACACATTCCTACAGAGCATTCTCACCACTCACCAGAGCAATGAATGTTGAAGGATCACAACTCACCATAACTTTCTGTAATGTCCAGGGGCTACGACACCACCTTAGAACAAGGGATGTGCAGAATCAACTCAGAGCAAGGATAGATACATGAGTTATGAACTACCCAATACACTAATGCAAGGGGATATAGGAAACCCGATAAAGGGAGATCTCAACCAAGTGTCGGATTCATGTTGAGACACAAGCTCAAAAGAAGAATATAAAACAAAAGAACATATGAATCCTAATAGATATCATTTTGAACTGAAACTAATTGATGTTTTGAGACTGCATGATCCAACAGAAAGGTATTATAGTTTGTACTCACCCCACACCATGTCTGTTCACCCATCAACCACGTTTTTCCAAGTACCAGATGATGAAAAACATATTTAAATTTCTGAATTTAAGACAATTCTATAAAGGCTTTTCTACAACACTTTCTAATATCATACTTCCATAGATACAACATTATCAAATAATGTCTAACAATAATAATGTATGTGGAAATAGTTTGAATATATCCTCATTACGAGTCCGGCGGTAACCGTGGCGGTAAAACCGCCTGATTACTGCTGGACTCGTATTACCATTCCGCCTCTGTGATTCCCGGAATTACTGGGGCATTACAACCCTGGTTTTCCGGGAATCACGGAGGCGGAATGGTGTTAATCCCCATTCCCATCGAGTCCTGTGGGACTCGATGGGAATGGGGATCATGGAAACACCGGCAGCATCTCGTAATGCTGCCGGTGTTTCCTCGTCCGCCTGCAGGCGTGCGGTGTTAAACCCGCCAGGTCAGACCTGGCGGGAACATCACCTCCCGCCTGCAGGAGTCGGGATCAGGCGGTCCGGAAACAACGGTGGCGGCCGGTTTACCGCCACCGTTATTTCCGGACCGCCTGAGTTATAATGAGGCCCATAGTGTAGCTAGATATAAAATACCATAATATCACATAATCAGTGTAAAAAATGGGCGAAAATGAATCATTGTTCTGTTCTTCTTCCTAGTACATTTTCTCTTCCAATCGATAACAGGTTAATTATTAGTGCATTGCCTTCCTCTTACTTGCTCTATCAGTTTGGTTATCAGTTAGGGCTTCTCGAACCTATGGCTTGCATTTACTAATTCAAGGTATGCTTTCAGATGGTTAATCATGCTAATCTTACTGCCACCGGCGTGTAACAGAATGTCTGTTATTAATTCCCAAGATAACGTGGCCTTTAAATCGGCCCAAGCTGCAAGTCCTATCAGTATAGGGGCTGCAAAGCACTAATCCTCAAAGTACTCCAAACCTAATCCCAAATGAATAGAATAAAAGGGGCCACTTTGCGGGTTTGTTTGTTGGTTTTATTCATTTGTAGTGTACGCCAGACCCAAGGGCATCAAGGCGCAGAAGCAACAAGGTTATTCTCAGCTTGGTTACAGTGCTGTACCGAAATTTACAGGTGTATACATGGGTCAGTACAGGTACACGAACAAGGCAGAAGCATTAGAAAGCAATTTACAAAATGTACATAAGGAGGCCAAGCATGGGTGAGGTTAGCGTTCCTTTTCCTGTATCCACTGAAGGTAGTTGTGCCAAAAGTGAGGGTAGGTTTGAGGTGTCCTTGAGCTGAGTCAATAAACAATGGCAGCATTTATTCTCTATTCAAGCAGTGTAACTGATGATTTGAATCCCCAAATTCCAGCCCCATACAACCTATATCACTCTCCTTTGCTCAATCTATCTTACTCATCGTATAGATGTGCTGTATTGATACATGCTTAAACAAATCAAAACATTCCGACTGAAGCCTGGCTCATTTAGTGTTGTGCGTATTTTAAGAGGATTCAATTCAACACTACAGCTAAGTCAATGCCTAGTCTGGGATACTGAATGGAAACCCTTATTGATATATCTTTATGTCCAGTTCATGCCTTCTGGATGACTACCCCTATATAACACCCCTCTCTTGGAATCCTCCTGACCCCACTGAGCCAAGAAGTAGTTCTGTTTTGCAAGTTAAAAAGGTTTATTTGATAATTTAAACAATATATATATATATCACACTTTATAATAATTTAATAATTGAATATGACACTTAATATGAGCAGTAACCAATAATGGATAGTCTGGTACTGGCACACTTGTGAATAGGAACAGAAGAATAAGGTGGTAGAGAATGCTTTATAGGGTTCAAGGAAATGCAAGGTTGAATGAATGAAATGTAGTATAGAAATACTCAATATGACTTCAACAAAACAAGGTAATCACTTTTCTCTGGCAATCCACCCCCCCTTTTATGCAATGCAAGGAAATGGAAGGAAAGCACACAGTTCTCAGAAATGCAATCAAATGTAATTCAGTTCACCCCAGCAAGCTTACACTACAGAAGTTGGAAACACAGGCCCAAAATGCTTTTATATGTGCTGGCAATGAAGTGAAAAATATGCTAAAATGCTTTTAATTCCCTCTAGAAGTTCAGGGTGAGTGGTATCAAGTTAATATTAGTCCAGGCTCACTCTAGCAATGATTCAGGGATGGTTCTTAAGAGGCAAACGAATTTTTAGCAAGGAAACTGCTGTTTTCACACGTGGAGAATTTTGCAAATCGCGGTAAATTCGCGAGTGCGTTATTCGCGATTGCGGCAAAAGGATCGGGGGTAGGAATGCGGTTCTAAGTTCGTACGAAAGCTGAGATTCTAAGCTTTCAGAGGAAAGTTACTGCAAGTCTCTAGGACAAACGGTCACGGAGATATGAACGATTAAATAAAGGTAGTTTTTCGGATTTGGAATGTTAAAATTCAAAGTGACAAGTGCAGCTTGCAACTAGAAAATGACAAGTGACAGCTTTACAAATGACAGGTGACAGTTAGGAGGCAGTTCTACTTAGATTAAAATAGATTGAATTATATTATTTTAACTAAGAGATTGGTTCTGAACAGTCTTGCTAGGTACTCATACTATTTTCTTGAATTAGAATGGGCCTCGCCCCGGATCTGGTCAGGTTTTAGACTGGACTCTGGTCTGGTCTGGGTCTCTTCACAGTGATCTGGGTCAGCTCTCTGGTTCTGCTAGCAGTGGTCTGGGTCAGCTCTGCTCTCTCTCTGGATCTTTCTGCACAGCTTTCCCTGGAGATTGATGGATTTGAAGTCTGGATCTCTGGATGTGGTATAGTCCGGCAGAGCGCGTTGCAGCAAATGGAATTGAATGTCCCTATCTGTCCTGACTGTCTGCTTTTATGTGTTTTGAAAATGGGTGTGTGTGCAGCATCACTAGGCTCTACCCCTCTCCACTTGTCATTGGCCACTTCATCCTCTTCCCCTTGATTGGGGGAATGAAATGAAGTGTCATCATGATGAGGTCTGTTTATGGTACAGAGAACCCACCCCTGTCAAATTACACACAATCTATATTTTGACCCAAAAGACATATTTGCACAGGTACACATTTGTTTAAAATTACATGCACCCATCACATATCACAGGAGGTATACCCTGTCCAAATCTGCTCTTCCTGGGAGCTTGCATTGAGAAATGGCAACATATTTCACTTTTTGGTCAGGTTACCAATATCAGATTCTTACTCAAATTTATACCCATGTGTGCAAGGCATGCAGACATTAATTGATGAAGTATCAGACTTTAAACATGCATACATTTTAAGTAATACCCTCTTAACTGCTAGTTTGCCCCCAGATCATGCCACCGGTTCTAAAAACCTCTTAAAATGTGGGCAGAAAAATCACAAGAATTATGGTATCATTTAAATAATTATGACAAGTCCGTACTATGAGTTATTCATCTTTTTCTAAAACCATATTCTGGCTACAGGGGTGTGGTTTCCCCCCAGCACAAGGTTGAATTTCTGTTTTTTCCAGTTCTGCCAAGCCAGCTTGCTCTCACAGGCAGTGCTCCTCCCCTTTCCTTCCAGGAGGAAGCCACTTTTTACGGCCCCCATAATAAAACATTTGCCTGAGTCAGGGCAGGGCTTTGTTCAATTTCCTGCAGAGCCCAGGTAATTCAATCAGGGAAGTGTCATATCCCTTTTGGTGGGAGCAGCAAAAGGGCAGTTAGGCCTGGGAACACAGCTGTTGTGCAAGTCTCATCTCCTGTCGGGGGTAGCTGGTGGGCAGAATTCAGTTTCATTAAGCCAGGTTTCAGATAAAATGTCACTTTTTGTTACCCAGTTTAAGTCAAGAAAATGTTTACATATGCAGCTAGAATGCTGATTCTAAGTTCAAAACTATGACATTTAAACAACTGCAACCTATGTGACACTCAAAAGTAGGTCACTCATTTCTTTTTAGTGTCTTTCAGTCCAAATTTACTTAAACTGCTGAAATCCACAGCTCAGCCAGTCTTGTTATAAACCTTCAAGTCACTTCAGAATATAACTTTACATTGGATCCACCTCTCAGTAAGTTTTTCTTTGGCCTGCTTTGGGTTCATTTATTCAGTTTTACACAAAGTCTGGTGTTGTTTTAAAACGCCGGCTTTCTGATAGTGGTGAGTACTGGTAATGCAACCATTTTTGGGATTTAAGAAAATGAATTCCCCACAATTCTAGGTTGCTTTTGGCAATCAGAATTGCCATTCCCAATGCTTTCAGACTACTGTGTGGGTAGTCCAAGGGTGGTTTTAGGCAGTGCCCTTCTGTGCCCATAACATCGGCAAAAATGAGTGGCAGCCTATTCTTCATGCATTTCCCTGGGCATTTTCTGGGAATCTCTGGCCATCATGATGTTTTCCATGTCAGTACTGCACAGTTTTTGAGGTAGGGCTTGGATGCGTGGATAAAAACATCCCACAAGCCCCCCTCTTGTGATGGCCATTCTGTTTCACTGATGGGACTCGCAAGACCTGGGATGTTTCCTCATCTTCTTCCAATAGATGGCACAGTTCAGCATCTTTTTCTCCATCCTGTCGGATTGATCGGTTCTCCTCGCCGGTCCTGATGGGAAGATTTGGCGGTACCCCGGGCCCCTTGCGTCTCTGCTCCCGGTCTCCGGATCGTCCTCCTTGGCCTGTCTCCAGGTTTTCTTTCTCCTAGGACGACAAAGGAAGAGCGGAAATACCTATTCATAGACATTCTTCCCCCACCATTGATATAGTGGGGTGGCATATAAATTTATAGTCAAAACATATGAACATGCACATTTCTTTTTGCATTCAAAAACGAAAACACCCACATTGAGAAACTCCGAATTTGATAGGCGATATGTAGGATATTTTTTAAGTTAGAACTGAATTAATCTGAGACAGTACCCTCTCGGATTCCAGAGGATTCCTCCAGTTGTTGCAGAGTGTGCCTGGGATGGCAACACTTAACTGGTTAATGTGCACCCACTTGTCTTCCCCCTCTGCCAAACCGCCTTTGGGGATGCGGATTTTGTAGGCCACAGGGGAGATTTTGTCTATAATCTCAAAGGGTCCCTTCCATGTAGGCAAAAATTTTCGCTGTTTGGCCTGGTTCCTTTGGAAATTGTATAGATAGACCCGGTCCCCCACCTGATATTCCTTCCTGGAAGTCTTCAGGTCATAGGGGGTCTTCATGCTATCAGCTGATCTTTCTAGATTCCGCTGAGCATAAGCAAAAGCATGTTGAAGGTGTTTCCTTAAATTCTCCACATACTCATGAGTTGTGGAGGCATTTATTAGGGTCTGCTCTTGGGTCCTGTAGAGCAAATGCTGAGGAAGCACCATCTTGCGCCCAGTCATCAACTCAAATGGTGACATTTTGGTTGCAGATGAAGGGGTAGATCTGATGGCCATTAGGACCAGAGGTAATCGGATATCCCAACTTGGCCCAGAATCTGCCACAAACTTCTATAATATGCTCACAATGTTTCGGTTATATCTCTCTACTGCCCCAGAAGAAGCTAGCCGGTAAGCAATATGCAACTTCCTTTTGACCCCCAGTATCTCCCACATCTTTGTCATCACTTCACTGGTGAAGTGGCTACCTATGTCTGACTCAATCCTTTGAGGTAGACCGAAACGGGAAAAGATGTGGTTAATCATCAGGGCAGCTGCTGTTTCTGCCTTGCAATTTGGGGCTGGGAGACATTCCACCCACTTGGTAAACAAGCATGTCACAGTCAACATGTACTTATTCCCCCTAGCAGAGCGAAAAACGGGGCCTACAAAGTCGATTTGTAAATCTGACCATGGCAGTGTCATCCCCCTCTTTTGGAGAGGCGCACAGGGTGTGAGGGATGATGGCTGAAATTGTGCACACACAAGACACCCCTTCAAGTATTGGTCGAGGTCCTGCCCCATGTGTGGCCAGTATGCAACCTCTCTTAAGATTTCCAGTGTTGTGTGAAACCCCCTATGACCGGCGGTGGCCGCATCATGGGCGTGACTTAACATCAGGCTTCGGAATGAGGTAGGAACCACCCACTGATCGTGGCCAGCTTTGGATTTCCTTACCAACAAACCGTCTTGAATTCGGAACATTTTTGGACATTTCATCAACACTCTTAGGTCCTCTTTCCCAGTGTAATCGGTATCCGTCAGGGGAAAGTTCTCAGGGTCCTCAAGGTGCTGGTAAAATTTACCAATTATTGGATCCCCCTTCTGAGCGGTAATCAAATCAGCATCAGGGGTCTCCTTACTCCATTGTGCAATTGAAAGATCATTGTGAGCATTTGTCTGGGACCTAGTGATAGCAGTGACCTGGATTTCCCCCAACAGGGACTCAATCTCAATTAGATCCCCTTGGATGGCCCCGGTTTTGGCCAGCTGTTCAGCCAAGTCATTTCCAGTTTTGTCTGGTCCCTCTACTTTGGAATGACCCTTGATCTTTTTCCAATAGATGGTCATCTCATTCGAGGTGACCAGATCATCAATGTTTTGGATCAACTTCCCATGTTTCAAGGGTTTGTTGTTAGCACATAACATGCCTCTGGCTTTCCAATTAACCAGGTGCTCCACGAACCCGTTCCGTACATAATCCGAATCGTTGATTATGACCAGTTCGCCGAGTTGATGCTGGACAGCAATTAGGATGGCCTGATGCACAGCCATCAATTCGGCCACCTGACTACTTCGGGGACCAATTTTGTATCCAGCGGAGGGTTCTGGTAACTCCTTCACCCATGCATTCCCTACGCCAGCCACCAGTTCTTTCTCCCCGTCGTTGTCAACATGGTAAGAGCATCCATCCACATAGACAGTGGGCATTCCCTCACACTTGTCCTCTTTAAAGACTTTGTGGGGGGAATTAAGGTATGCCTCCATGTTGTCCTTTATTTTTAGACTTTCGTCCTCAAGACAGTTTTCTCTGGCACAATCATGCAAGTCAGCCAGACCTTGCGCGAGGGGACTCTTCTTGTTTTGGCCATATCTGACCTCCACAGGAAAGCCTTGCATTGACAGAATCCAGGAAGTAATTCGGGAATTACTCACATTTCCGGCCCGGATTCTATCACTTTGGAGATATTGCAGAGGCTGGTGTGGAGTCTCCACTATGATGTGTTCCCCCTGGATAAACGGGCGGTAATTCTTCAATGCCCACACCGTTGCCAGGAGTGCCTTCTCACAATCGTTGAATTTTTCCTCCACAGAGGATAAAGTTTTGCTCGCATAGAAGATTACTTTATTGACCTTGTCATGCTTTTGGTATAATACTGCTGTCAAGCACGTATTAGAGAACCCCGTCTCCAGGAAGAACTCCTTGTTTCTGACAAGGTAAGCTAGGCAGGGTGCTTGTGAGAGGCTTCTCTTGAGTTGTCTTACTGCCTCGGCTTGTTCTGGACCCCATTCCCACTTGACCCCCCCCTTCAGGAGATGAATCAGGGGTCTGGTGATCTTTGCGTAGCCCTCAATGAACTTTCTGCTGTAATTAGTCAGTCCAAGGAGGCTCCTTAGTTCCCGCAGAGTTGTGGGGTCTTTCAGTTTCTGAAGTGCTTCCACTTTCTTTTCCTGGGGACAGAGACCCTGAGGAGTAATGTCATGCCCCAAGAAATTAACACGGGTTCTACACCACTGTGCTTTCTGAAAGGAAAGTTTTGCTCCGGCGGCCCTCAACTGGGTCAGAACATAACGGATCTCCGCTATGTGTTCCTCCACAGATGAACTTTTGATGAGGACATCATCTACATAAGCCAGGTTACCCCTCGCACCCAGGTCGGGCATGGCCTTATGTAGGAAAATATTGAACTCATTACCGGAGTTGAGGTATCCGAAGGGAGTCCGGGTCCATGTGTATTGCTGGCCCCCAAAGGTAAAAGCCAGCTTGTATTGGTCCTCCCTACTGACAGGCACAGTCCAGTATCCATTGGTCAGGTCTATTGCAGTGAATACCTGTGACCCCTGGATCTGGGCCAGCCCTTGGTCAATGTAGGGCAGAGGCCATCGGGAAGTATGGACCCGTTTGTTGAGCTCCCTGAGGTCGGCGCAGAGTCTCCACTGGCCGTTTGGCTTTAATATTCCCAGCACCGGATTATTGAAGGTGCTGTGGACTGGACAGATTATTCCCCGGGACTCAAGGTTCTTAATTATTTCAGTAAGGGACTCCATTGATGCGAGAGGCAAGCGATATTGCTTCACAAACACAGGAGTCATGCCAGGCTCCGTGGGGATTGTTGTTGTGTGGATGTCAGTGCGACCACGGTCATATGAGTCTACCGCAAAGAGATCTTGGAAATCCAAGAAAACTTGTTTCAACTTTTGCTTTTGTTCCAGAGTCACACAGGCATCAGCTAGGTTGACTCTCTCTTCCACCATCTGCCTGAAGCCTGGAAAGAATTCTGGTTTGGCTATCTCAGCGGCCTCCTCCAGCTGGGTGGAGAAGTCCCTGGTCAGAGTGCTGATTTGGACCGGAGGCTTCAGGTGGGAAAGGCAGCCCTCATGGACTTTGAAAATCACCTCATCCCTCCTGAAGTCACAAGTCACATCTTCCTTACCATAAGGGCAAGAAGTGTACACCAGGAAGTTCCCCCCATGCCGGGTAAAAATCCTGTCTGGTGTTGTATTGTCCTCACTGTCGCCGTCAAAGCAGTCCTTGGGGATTGGCCCTAACAGTTCATTACCTAAGTCTATGGAAAAATGTCGGTCATCAACCGCCATTCCAATAATGGTGCCTGCGGCTAGAGTAATACCCTTTAAGTCGCTGTTATCCACCTCTATTAGAATGGTGTCATGTTCTATGTTGACTAATGGTGTTGGGTTTACCCCCAACCCTTGCTGTTGGAGAGAAGCGCGTTTAGATGTATGTAAGCATCAGGGTTTTTCAAATGTTGTCCTCTTTTAGCTTTCACTTCCAGGGAGAATTGTCGGGTCCTTTCTGGGATGGTGACTTCCTC
This sequence comes from Ambystoma mexicanum, assembly GCF_040938575.1. Lineage (NCBI taxonomy): Eukaryota > Metazoa > Chordata > Amphibia > Caudata > Ambystomatidae > Ambystoma > Ambystoma mexicanum. The sequence continues at coordinate 290,460,564 of NC_090939.1, read as the reverse complement.
TTTGATCTGAATTTCAACTGCATAAGGTAGCAATTGAGCTGACCTAAATGCTTTTTCTGGATCATCAAAGCCCATGGGATTATCCGCTAATCGGGACCAAGCTTTGAAGTTTATTAGGTCCAAACTAATGGCAAAGCGATTGAGAATGTCACTGCCTAAGTAAAAGGCGGCAGGGACGTCTCGCACGACCCAACAATTGTGGACTATGCTCTTGTTGCCAATGGAGATTTTGAGCATACACCTGCTTGGCAGGAGATGTTTGGAGTTAGGTGCTTCCAGGTCCATTTCCCATTTGTCTATCAGTTTGAAGGTGGGAATGGCTGGATCTTTTGGGAGTTGGCGGAACATGGCTTCGCTGATGAAGCTCTTACCGTTGTTCACACACACTCGAGCGAGAACAGAGTCCTTCCCATCATTTAACTGGACAGGGATGAACAACTGCTCTCCAATTTGCTGAATATCAGCCAGGCTCTGAGCTGATTTCACATCTTTCTGGACTATAGGAGTGGGAGTTTCTAATTGTGGATTAGTATAGAATTTCAGAGTGTTTCCTTCCAGTGTGGAATACCACCTTAAACTGGAAGGGAGGTTGATTTTCAGAAATAGAGGGGACCCCCCATCACCAGTCTGTTGTCCTACTGCTATTACTGTCACGTCTGGAATTTGGTTGTTCTGGAAGTGAAATTCTACTTGGTCAGATTTTTGTTCAACCATGTGGCAGGTGCCGTTTAAACTAACATGGTTGACACTCTGTTTTAATTTTATTGGTCGGCTACTCTGGGTCCAGAGGACCTTGTTTACGCAATCTATTAGGGGTGACAACCTTCTCAGGAGGTCATTCCCCAGTAAACAAGGGGTGCCCTCTGGAGTCACAACTATGACCGGGTGTTTCAACTTGTGTCGCCCAATTTTAATGTCCAAATCTGCCGTCCCCTCGACGGGAATTTCCTTCCCGTCAAAGTTCTGGAGTTGTCCAGGAAGAGAGGTGAGAGGAATTTGGTAATTCTCTCCCCTTCCTGCATTCAGTTCATCAAAGGCCCTTCTGGACAGAAGGGTAGCTTGAGATCCCGTGTCCACCAGCGCTAAAATTGTACCCTGCCCCTGTACTTGTACCGGGGCATAATATCTTCCCTCCTTCTCCTCAAGGGGGCACAGATAATGCACATTTTTGGACAACTGGTGGGCTAACTTTCTGGTTTTGGACATCGCTAGCGAAGAGATTTGGGCAGAATTCTGTGGAGAGCCTTGGGAATCTGAAAGAAAAAATTGGCAACTGGAGATCAGAGCCATTGTGGGTTCCCCTGGCTCCGGTTCCGGGCCACCTCCCCTTTTTGGAGGCAGTCACCAGGATGGGTTTGAACCAGGGGATTTTCTTGCTGTTGGTTCTGGGATGAGATGGTGGGCGGCGGTAGCTCAGTCTCCACATCTCCCCAGTCTGGGTTTGCATCCCTAGGGACCCATTTTTCTTTGGGAGGAGTTCCCCCCTCTCTGAAGGAGAAGATCATTTTCCCAGGATCCTCTGAGGATCCCTCTCCCTCAAATTGGAAGATCTGTACCTCCTCCTCAAACTGAGTCTGTTTGGGTCTTTTGTTTCTCCTACCCCCCCTCTGCTCCTTAGGAGGCAGACTTTCAGGGGCAAGAGATTTTGTTTCCGGTTCCTGGGTTTCCAGGGGCTGTTTACAAGTGAGGAAGGAAGCTTCCTCCAAGGCTTTACACCCCCCTTCCCTTTGTGCCTCTTCCCTGGGAACCGGTGAGTTATCGGGGTGCTGCCCCCGTCATTGTTCTGGAGCACCAGGTCCAGAGTTGGGTGCGTTCTGCGCTGGCATGCCGATCTGAGGGTTCTGCTGAGCCCTCAGTATGTGACCCAGATCCCGCGCCATGTTTTGAACCTGGAGCTCTAACTGGGAAACCCGCTCAGGCTGATACGGGGCCCTGTTTTCTCCCCTGGGCTGATTCCGGGAAGGGTAGCTATCCCTTCTTTGGTAGTACCCCTGGTTGGGAAGATTTGGATACCCCTCCACCCTTGGCCTCCCCTCTCCCGGATTCGGTTGTCTGGGCTCAGGGAATTGGGGAAAGAAGGATGGATGATTTTGGGGCTGGAAATTGGGTGGATACCTGGGGAAGAAGTTCTGCCCAGGATTTGGAGAATTTCTGCCCTCCGGTGGGAAGTTAGGAGGGAAGTTCCCTGGGTTAGGTGCTTGGCTGGATCCCCCCCTTGGGCTGGAGGAGTCCACACATAACCCAGGATGGGTTGATTACCCTTGTAACGGGGACTTACATAGTCAGGAGAGCGAGGGACCCCATTTGTGGGACTTCCTCCTTGACTCCCTGTTTGTGACTGGCCTGAGGACCTTCTGGGCCTAGCATTATTAGGTGCAGGTAGGTTTTTAGGCCCCCCCATCTCCAAATCCAAAACGGGGGTGACCTTTACCTCTGCCACCTTGGCAGCAGCAGGGGTGCTGTTGGTTTTGGGATTTTTTGGCTGGTTTTTGTTTTCCACCGGTTTCTGCACCTCATAGATCCGGGTCGCCTGTTCAATGACCCAGTCTGAAGATCTTTTCTCGTGAAAATCCCTCACGAGCTGGGTCATTATATATTTGGGCAAGGCATGGAAAAATGTATTGACAAATTCTCTGCTGTCTGTGCGCACCCTTCTTGTGGTCTGTGCAAAAGCACGCTTTAACTCCTGCACACATTCTTGTGGGGCCTGATCCTCCCCACATTGTAAATTGTAGGCTGCCTTGCGAGCCTCTTGAGGATTTCTATGAGTAGAAAAATGTTTCAAGATGGCCGCCTTATAGGTGGACCACCTTAAATGATTTTGGTCCTCCAGCCCCGCAAAGAAACTGGAGTATTCCGGGGAGAAGGTCCACTTTACATATTGAATACAGCTTTGGCTGTCTTTCAAATGGAAAGTCTCCATCATTTGCTCAAACAACTCTAAGTGCTCCCAAACAGGCGTTCTTATGATAAGGCGTGATGACGCTCCTGATTGCCTTAATCTGCTTTAAGGGGTCCTTAAGCAAGGCCCTTTTTGTCTTATTGGCCCTTTTGGTCCGGGTAACCCTGGTCCATTCATCTTCTGACTCAGAGGCACTGCTCCCAGAGGTTCCCGTCTGTTCTTCCAGGTTTTCCCGGATTCTGCAAGCCTGGGAATGGCTGGCAGAATGTGGGGACCTGGTCTCCTGTGTCCTCTACCGCTCAGAGGAGTCTTCAGATCCCTCCTTGCTGCCAGGATTTGATGAGTACCCCCCCACTGACCTAACTGGGCAGAGGTTTTCAGGATGCCCTTAATGGGCCTACTCACCTGGGGTCCCCATCAAATTTCACTGTGCTTAGGTACACATACCCGGATGCCCGCCCCTCCATTCCTGGGTGGTACTGGCTTATGAGCCCCATGCTTCTGGCTGGATAGTAATCTGCCATCCCTGTGGCCCTGTGCTCATGTGCGCCAGGGGACATGGGGGTGGCAGAGTCCAGGGACTGAGAGAAATAAAGGCCTCTGGTACTAGGGCTCCTGGGGTTATGCTCAGGAGTTTATCTTTCCCAGCGAACCTCATCTCTATCTGCCCCTGCTCCCTGTTGCAATGCAAGAGCCTGCGCCTTCAGTTCCTCAGTTAAGGCCTTACTAGACTCTATCAGTCTCTCCTGCATCGCTACCTGTTGTTGGAGTCTATCATTGTGCTGGCAGAGAGCCTCATTCTCTCTCTGTGCCTCCTGATTGGTCCTGGAGCACTGGGCCAGTCTTTGCTGCAGGAGGGTTACCTCCTGAGCTGTGTCGCTATTGGCCTGCTCCTTTCTTGCCAGAGCATCCTCCACCCTCTTGGTGTGTTCTAACAAGTTCTGGTGTTCTTTTTGGAGGTCACCCAGCCCCTGGAGGGCCAAGTGATTTTCTTCTGTTTTTCTTTTTAAATGGCAGACTTCCTAGCCTAAGGCGTCTCTTTCCTGGCTAAGAGCCTGCATTTGTGCCGCCAGGTGGTCTCTCTGCCTTTGAAAGGCACCAGCTTTCTGGCGTTCTTCATCAAACTCTGCCTGGGTATCCAGGTCTTTCAAAATCAGCTTGTTGCTCTCTGCCTTCACTCTGTCTAGATGACTTTGCAGGGTGGCTACCTGCTCCGTGCATGCCCTGTTAAAGTCTAATTGTTGCTCCAGCTTTTTCTGGCTCTGCAGTAAGGAGTCCAAACTGTCTTGGTGCTCCTTCTGCAGGGCCAGAAATCTAGTATCCTGGTCAGCCTTTTCCTGTTGCAGTATATCCATGTCCTCTTTTATTTTAATGATATACTGCCTACTATCATTTTCTGACTCCTGGCTCCTCTGCAGCCTCTGCTCAGAAGAGTCCAGATCAGACTGGGCCTTCTGTAATGCCAGCAGTTGCCTACTCGCCAGATCTTGGCCTTCAGCACATTTGTCCTGCATGGCTCCCATATGTAAATATAAATATGCCGCTACCCTGGCAATCTTGTTGTGCTCATCCTTGGCCTTAGAGGACATATATAGTTCACTCAGGGCCACATGTAAGGGACCCTGGTCTCTCCATTTATCCGACCCTGTTTACGTGATCTGGGGTGCGATTGCTTGCAACCAGACCGTCTGGTCCTGATGAGTCCACTCACCTCTCACAAATAACTTATGTAAGAAGTGCTCTCTGGCTATTTTCATGTCTACTAAGGTCATCATTCTGGAATTTGAGTTCCTTCCTGACTTACAGAAGTTTGTGTTTTATTTTTGCAAAACAGACCTTTTCCTTAGAGGGTTCCTTTGAGGAGTGCTTTACAGCGTAACACAGCGTGGTGATCCGACCGGATATGTGTATCTGGTCAGCTGGCACACTGTATTAATCTGCACAAGTGATAGATCTAACCCAAACGTCCCGGACGAGCCCCCAATTTGTAAGAGGATTCAATTCAACACTACAGCTAAGTCAATGCCTAGTCTGGGATACTGAATGGAAACCCTTATTGATATATCTTTATATCCAGTTCATGCGTTCTGGATGACTACCCCTATATAACACCCCTCTCTTGGAATCCTCCTGACCCCACTGAGCCAAGAAGTAGTTCTGTTTTGCAAGTTAAAAAGGTTTATTTGATAATGTAAACAATATATATATATATATCACACTTTATAATAATTTAATAATTGAATATGACACTTAATATGAGCAGTAATCAATAATGGATAGTCTGGTACTGGCACACTTGTGAATAGGAACAGAAGAATAAGGTGGTAGAGAATGCTTTATAGGGTTCAAGGAAATGCAAGTTTGAATGAATGAAATGCAGTATAGAAATACTCAATATGACTTCAACAAAACAAGGTAATCACTTTTCTCTGGCAATCCACCCCCCCCCTTTTATGCAATGCAAGGAAATGGAAGGAAAGCACACAGTTCTCAGAAATGCAATCAAATGTAATTCAGTTCACCCCAGCAAGCTTACACTACAGAAGTTGGAAACACAGGCCCAAAATGCTTTTATATGTGCTGGCAATGAAGTGAAAAATATGCTAAAATGCTTTTAATTCCCTCTAGAAGTTCAGGGTGAGTGGTATCAAGTTAATATTAGTCCAGGCTCACTCTAGCAATGATTCAGGGATGGTTCTTAAGAGGCAAACGAATTTTTAGCAAAGAAACTGCTGTTTTCACACGTGGAGAATTTTGCAAATCGCGGTAAATTCGCGAGTGCGTTTTTCGCGATTGCGGCAAAAGTATCGGGGGTAAGAATGCGGTTCTAAGTTCGTAGGAAAGCTGAGATTCTAAGCTTTCAGAGGAAAGTTACTGCAAGTCTCTAGGACAAACGGTCACGGATATATGAGCGATTAAATAAAGGTAGTTTTTCGGAGTTGGAATTTTAAAATTCAAAGTGACAAGTGCAGCTTGCAACTAGAAAATGACAGGTGACAGCTTTACAAATGACAGGTGACAGTTAGGAGGCAGTTCTACTTAGATTAAAATAGATTGAATTATATTATTTTAACTAAGAGATTGGTTCTGAACAGTCTTGCTAGGTACTCACACTATACTCTTGAATTAGAATGGGCCTCGCCCCGGATGTGGTCAGGTTTTAGACTGGACTCTGGTCTGGTCTGGGTCTCTTCACAGTGATCTGGGTCAGCTCTCTGGTTCTGCTACCAGTGGTCTGGGTCAGCTCTGCTCTCTCTCTGGATCTTTCTGCACAGCTTTCCCTGGAGATTGATGGATTTGAAGTCTGGATCTCTGGATGTGGTATGGTCCGGCAGAGCGCGTTGCAGCAAATGGAATTGAATGTCCCTATCTGTCCTGACTGTCTGCTTTTATGTGTTTTGAAAATGGGTGTGTGTGCAGCATCACTAGGCTCTACCCCTCTCCACTTGTCATTGGCCACTTCATCCTCTTCCCCTTGATTGGGGGAATGAAATGAAGTGTCATCATGATGAGGTCTGTTTATGGTACAGAGGACCCACCCCTGTCAAATTACACACAATCTATATTTTGACCCAAAAGACATATTTGCACAGGTACACATTTGTTTAAAATTACATGCACCCATCACATATCACAGGAGGTATACCCTGTCCAAATCTGCTCTTCCTGGGAGCTTGCATTGAGAAATGGCAACATATTTCACTTTTTGGTCAGGTTACCAATATCAGATTCTTACTCAAATTTATACCCATGTGTGCAAGACATGCAGACATTAATTGATGAAGTATCAGACTTTTAACATGCATACATTTTAAGTAATACCCTCTTAACTGCTAGTTTGCCCCCAGATCATGCCACCGGTTCTAAAAACCTCTTAAAATGTGGGCAGAAAAATCACAAGAATTATGGTATCATTTAAATAATTATGACAAATCCGTACTATGAGTTATTCATCTTTTTCTAAAACCATATTCTGGCTACAGGGGTGTGGTTTCCCCCCAGCACAAGGTTGAATTTCTGGTTTTTCCAGTTCTGCCAAACCAGCTTGCTCTCACAGGCAGTGCTCCTCCCCTTTCCTTCCAGGAGGAAGCCACTTTTTACGGCCCCCATAATAAAACATTTGCCTGAGTCAGGACAGGGCTTTGTTCAATTTCCTGCAGAGCCCATGTAATTCAATCAGGGAAGTGTCATATCCCTTTTGGTGGGAGCAGCAAAAGGGCAGCTAGGCCTGGGAACACAGCTGTTGTGCAAGTCTCATCTCCTGTCGGGGGTAGCTGGTGGGCAGAATTCAGTTTCATTAAGCCATGTTTCAGATAAAATGTCACTTTTTGTTACCCAGTTTCAGTCAAGACAATGTTTACATATGCAGCTAGAATGCAGATTCTAAGTTCAAAACTATGACATTTAAACAATTGCAACCTATGTGACACTCAAAAGTAGGTCACTCATTTCTTTTAAACATTTAGGTTTTTAGTGTCTTTCAGTCCAAATTTACTTAAACTGCTGAAATCCACAGCTCAGCCAGTCTTGTTATAAACCTTCAAGTCACTTCAGAATATAACTTTACATTGGATCCACCTCTCGGTAAGTCTTTCTTTGGCCTGCTTTGGGTTCATTTATTCAGTTTTACACAAACTCTGGTGTTGTTTTAAAACGCCGGCTTTCTGATAGTGGTGAGTACTGGTAATGCAACCATTTTTGGGATTTAAGAAAATGAATTCCCCACAATTCTAGGTTGCTTTTGGCAATCAGAATTGCCATTCCCAATGCTTTCAGACTACTGTGTGGGTAGTCCAAGGGTGGTTTTAGGCAGTGCCCTTCTGTGCCCATAACATCGACAAAAATGAGTGGCAGCCTATTCTTCATGCATTTCCCTGGGCATTTTCTGGGAATCTCTGGCCATCATGATGTTTTCCATGTCAGTACTGCACAGTTTTTGAGGTAGGGCTTGGATGCGTGGATAAAAACATCCCACAGTATTCATATGTAGTCTGCAGTAACCACTTGAAGAAAAACATGCTTCTCTAGAGGTTTTCCGATTACTGTAAATAGTATAGACAATTTATGTGCTTTACACATTATCGGGACTGATGACTTGCTCACATTAGTCTAAGTTTCTTGACTGACATAAACCTTGCATAGTCATCCTAAGAATTCTTCTGTTGAGCTCTTGGTGTCCGTGCAAGGAGCATAACAGCATAAACATAGACCAGCAGGGGTAGTCACCTTATCCCCCCCTCACTGGTTAACTGGAGTGGTAGTAGTCTCCTTGTCCCACACCAGGGTTCAACTGCTCTGAGATATTTTGTAAAGGATTCATATAAAAGTTAAATAAAACAGGTGCAAATATGCACCCATGTCTTAGTCCCTTATGCATCATTAGTGGAGCTGTACAATTTCCCCTGAGTAAAATCATTCGACACATTCAGTATGAATATGTAACCTAGCTATAATTTTTATCAGACCATCTGGAATACCTTAATATGATAGAATTTACCATAATGGTCCTATGTACACCAAGTTAAAGGGTCGCAGACTAATACCTAAAGGCTACACACATTGTGCCTTCTTTAACAATTGTACAATATGATGTAAACAGTATGAGGTTTAGTGGCTGGTCGGTTGTTCCCAAACCTTTCCTGAACACAAGTTGTGTGTCCCCAGGAAAAGTAGATGTGGTCACCCAATCGACTAAATGTTTTCTTATCAAGCTCCCCAAGACGTTTGAGGTGCCTCCCAACAGTGAAGTTGGGCGAGTAGATTTAAGTAGGAATGTGTCACACTTCTTATATATGGGTACAATTATGAATACTTAAAAATGATTAAACTAACATCTAATATTAGAGAATGTAGGCTAATACAAGATCATTCTTAAAAAGACAAATAGCTCTTAGGTTAAGCTCTAACGTTGTACATCAGGGGAAAGGTATCAGCTAAAAATAAAGAGGCAATGAGCAGGACAGCACAAGATTCAAGACTCTGAACAAAGAAACTCGAGAAGAAGTACGCCATAAATAATTGATGTAACGAGCTGAAGTCAAGGATTGTCTATTGTAAGTATGAAATAAATAAATTCCACACAGAACAGGTGGAGAGATACGTTCACTTTCTGTGCAGAAATATTGGGACATCAGTATGAATTATTGATGACTGCTAGTACATAGAGTCAAGGAATGGATGAATCAACACCATATCAATCTCATAAACAACACAGGGAGCCAACATTACAAAAGCAGTACAAGGAGATGGCCCACAATATTGGTAAATAATACTCGAAGCTTTATGCAACTAAAACAACTCTTGATGCACCCATGGCTAAAACAAAGATCCCAGGATTAAGTGGCAAAACACAAGGTACTTGATCTCACTAATTACTGAACAAGAAATGCATACAGTTATCTGGGCAATGCGGCAAGGCAACTCCTCAGGGTATGATGGCTTTCCAACATAATGCTATGCATGGTCTGTAACTAACCTGAAAACCCTGCTATGTTTGGTACCCAATAATTCCAGAAATCAGGAACAGCTAGGCCATCTCTCTAAATAGACCATCATAAATGTCATACACAAACTAGGGGGATATCATCAGAGTCCTTAAAATAGACACCCACCCCCCCAACAGAAATGCTAAGGATGCAGGCATTTCGAAACGACAGGGTTGTTTATCAAAGTAAAACAAATTGAACATTAAAGCAGATTTCTGGCAGATGCCCTGCAAAACCGCAAAGAAAGCAAGGTCCACTGTGGAATTTGACATGTCAATGTGGGGAAAAAGGTGTCAGTTATGTACGTTGCTCACTCCTGTTCCAAGCACTGAGAAGAACTTTGGTGTGACATTTTTAAACACACTGTGCAGTCTGTTCATTTGATCAAACCCTAAAATACATGTTCTGCCAACCAAGATGGCATTTTATAGTGAGACAAACGAAGAATGCCTAGTCTCCCTGCTTTTGCTCAACCTGACATTTGAAATGCTAGACGTCAGACTAAGAGGGTAAGAAAAGTATCAAGGATTTCAAACAAGCTGTGTTACGCGATGACATGCTCCTGTCAATTAAACAATCCTAGCAGTCACTACAAACCACACTGTGGATAATTCCTTATTATAGGGACATGTGCAGCTACAAAGTAAACTACAATAAATCAACATTAAAGCTAACAATGACAGAGACTGCAACTACAGAGGACTCAATTTACAAGCCACCAAAGCCTTCATTCGATGCCTGCGAATTATCTTCCCCAACAGTATGGAGGATATTATAAGCTTAAGCCTAGAACCAACACTAAACAACATATCAAATGACATTGGAGAAACTGCTAATGTACAATTCCAAATACCCAGATAGAAAGTTATAGAAATTACTGGCCATACATGGTTTTCATTTACCCTTCCTGCCAGAGCGTAACCTCCAACCAGAGTCAGTAAGAATGCCTGTCTTGGGCTGTGGCAGATTTTGCAGCATAAAATAGTTGTATATCCTATGCAAGGCACTGTGAGAGAGTTAGGTATCTGTGCTTTATAGCCAGAGAACCAGCTACCCTTGAGCTTATCGACGGGTTTACAAATAGGCAGCAAAATTGTCATAGGCCTATTCCCTAAGGCCCAATTCCTATTACCTGTGTCTAAATAATCAATGTGAAATGCCATCAAACTCCCATACACAAATACATTGTTCTCTCTGGTCTGGTTAGCATAGCACCACCACCACTACTTTGCTGGTGTTTGCTCAACATGCCACATAGCTCCAACCACAAAGGTGCTGTGACAAATTGGCTTCTGCCCTGCAGGAATTCAAGGATGAGTACATGCTAACGTGTGCTCTCAGCCCTCAAACGTCTACAAAACAGAGTTACTCATAAAGGTAAAAACGGCACTGTTGAGATATATACCTCATTAGCCCTTTGTGGTAACATGGGTTTAGGGAAGGCCATACTGTCAAGAGGGGTGTGAATGTGATTCTGTAGCAACCCAAATAGCAAAGTACAACAGTCCAAAATAAAGGATTGCCAAATCAAGGCTATATAAAAATATATCTATACTTTAATTAAACACACCACATGCAATAATAACTAAATATAAAACCCTACAAAAACCTGCCAGTGCAGAAAAAAAAAACTGAATATGCACGATAAGTAGGTGCAGGACTCTGTGCAATGAGACAGGGGGAGAAAAGGTAATAAACACCAAAACCTTCTTTGAAAAGGATATCTGTTTGTCCAAAAAGGGATTTAAAGTGACTTATGAGCCAAAAATGGACAAAGGGAGCAGTTATCATGCAATAACACCTTTTCTGTGTCTTGGCAGTTCAACAATGGCAAACCAGGCTTCTTAGAGCTTTTCAGTGATTCAGTTTGGCTTCAAAATACAGTACTAATGGTACACCAGCAGCAAATAAATGTTGAGGCAGGGTAAAATTGATGGATGCTGTAGTTCGAAGCATTACCCGAGCAATGCAGATCGTGTTGATCAACAGGTTCGGCTTGATGTCTGAGGCTCAACAGCATACGGACTGATGCCAGGATGCACAAGGCAAGTCGGTTTGATGATATAAGGTCGTGGTTAAATGAAGAACACCACGGTTAGTTCAAATATCAACTGACAATAAAAATACTGCCCATTCGAACAGCGGTTCGAGAGCTGCAGGTGAAGTGATGCTTCATTGTTGGAGCCGAGGCAACAATGTGATTGCAGATGGCGCGGTGCGACAGAAAACTGGCAATTTCAAAAGGCAGCTCTCAGAGGTTCTTGTTTTAAACCGGGTTGAATGATTAAACTGCAGTAATCCTGGCTGTCTTCACTCTAATGTGTTCTTAGTCTTACTCCAGCGTGTCAGGGGAAAGAGTAATCCTTTTCTGGGCCCAACACCTGGCAGGCTGGCACACACCTGCAGAAGTCCTTCAGCATGGTGAGGTCCTGGGTACCGGTATAGCTGGCAGAGAGACAGATGTTGCTCCAGCAGCAGGTTACCCCAAATATGCCATGGGAATGGTTAGGGGACAGAGCTTGCCTCTGCCTTGGACTGCCTGTCTTCATCACACAACTGGCAGACTTTGGAAAGGAGTGCTCCCCCAATAGGGTCCAAACTAAATATTCTGAAATGTTTGAAGTCCAAAGATGATTCAAAGAAGGAGTGGGAGACCCCTTCTTTTAAAGGCAAAGTACTATAGGTAATTGGAACAAATCAAGCCAGCCTTAATGGTTCAAAACCTGTTCCTTGAGAAATTAAACCTTGCCTTCTTACAGTACACCCAAAGTGCTCTGTATTGAAGTAAGTGGAGGGGACAGGAAGGAGGAGAGGTAAAGAGAGAAACAAGATGGTAGAAACTTCCAATAGCATCAGATGCCCTTTTGCTAGGCAGCACCCTGGTGTGAGGCTAGTCCTTTTGTAAAGGTTGTACCCATTAATACCTGTTCCCAGAACAGGTTACTGTGGAGCGGCTGTGTCAATGGAGACGGTGTTACCTGCTCTTACAAAGGATCAAAGAGAAACAACCTCCATAGCTGCAGTCTTTCTTGGAGCAGCAGAGACAGCCTGGCTGGAGGGAATACACATAACTCTTCCACAGCCAAGCTGGGCTCAGAGGGCTAACAAATCTGTGATATCAAATAAATATGGTTTTGATAATTATGAGAGATGCTAGCCACCATACCAAAAAACTTAGGTATGATTTATATTCACAGTTTAACATGTCACCAGATTAACAACTCTCATAGTTATGTAGTTCTTGGAACATAGGTGCATACATTAAATGCACCCCCTTGGCTTCAGCGGCTTGGCTGTCACTGCAGCTGTCACAGGGCACTTGTGAGCCCTGAACCTTCTTGGTGGCAAAGAAGACCAGTCACTGCAGATCAGGGTACTGATACAGCAGATCACAGGTATAATCTATGCTATTGGCATGGAGTTTCTGAAAGAGGGACCTAGTTGGCAGGTCACTCTTTCAGAGATGGAATTACTCACATCATGTTTTAGTTAATACAAATAAACAAAAAGTCTGGGCTTCTACACCCTTTCCCGGTGAAACAGGTGTGCAGTTGTCTGAATCCCTGAGAGCTGTTGACCCCTTGGACCTGGGGCCCTTTAAGATGAGGTAGCAATACTTAGAGATGGATGGGGATGCAGAACTTACTCAAAAATCAACAATTAGACTGATTCCGGAAGTTGGGAAAACACTGTACTGTTTTATTAACAATTATCTAAAACAGGGAGTTTCAGCGGACATGAACGGATGCTCGCTCGATTTCCCTCAAAGCATTACCTGAAAAAAACAGCATTCGTATACTGAAAATGTGTCACTACTGATGTCATCCTATGTGGCAAACTAAGAAAACCTACTAGGAGATGTGATAGGCTTAAAGGGAACATCTAGGTATGCGTTCAATAATGACGGGAGTTGTGATTGGGTTTCTTAGATCAGGTGGACAACTAAGCCCATCCCAAGTGCAAGTCATCTTCTGTGTCATACTAATACACAACACCCTATTAGTTACACAAACTACAGGGCTCTTTAATACGTGGCCCTCTATAATTGGTTTGCACGCTTGTACCCTTCTTGACTATTCCACTTGCTAGCAGCACACAAGCTGGTTACCCCAGGTGCTGGGAGGGTTGGCCTGGTCATGCCTCCCCACTCAATTAGCCCTCATCTATCAGCAATCCTGCGGTCTGCCATTCAAGTAAGGCTTTGAACTCAACCTTGTAGAGGCTCACTGTGCCTGAGAATAAAAGGGAGTGTGGCATGGTCTTATCTTCTGGTTTCGGTGTAGCTCGACCCAAAGTCTATTTCCATTTTGACCATGTGACTGGAGACCACGTTTTCGAGCTCTTTAATGCATACAATACTATTAAATTATTAACTCTTGACACTTTCAGTGTTTTTCCATTACACCTCAAACAGGAGTTTGCTTCTTTCTCACGTTCATGTAGCTTCTCAAGTAGATAACCAGGCTCACAGTGACCCCAATTCTTGATACTGGCCCAGCCTTTCTAGAATTCTCCTTTGCCATTAGTTATTTACAACCGTGCCACACTTCAAGCCTTTTCCATTCACGGTGTATAAGTTTTCTAAAGTGCATTGTGGAACATCGAGATTCTATACATTCCTATGAATATACACATTGCCACAATCTATTTACTCTGTAGCCAGCCTGAGGATTACCTCATCTGCTTGAGTTAAAGCATCTGTACAATTGTAAAATGACTTTCTTCAGTGTTTCTTTGCAGAAGGCATCTTGATTTCTATCCCAAAATGTTGCTTTAGTTTGATACTTCATCCTTAATTCCTATAGAATGTTTATATTCTTTCTTCATTTGTGTCTTTTCTGGGTGCATCAATTCTGCTTAGTATGATGTCTTTTTTATTCTTTTTCACACTTCTTCCGGAACCTTCTCCGGAAGTCCGTTATTTCTTCATGAATGCATATAGGGTTTTCTCAATGGATACCTTGTTTCAAGGATTCTTTGCGGTATAGGCATCCTCACTGGTACTGCATATAGGCAACATGGGGGCGGAGCTTCTGGTAGGGGGGACTTGGCTCCTCCTCTACACTCCCCCCTCTGGGTGATACTTCGACCACTCTCTCATCAGTCTTCACATCGAGATATCCTCGTCTGAAGAAGTGCTTCTATGGGCCTCATTACACGGAAGGCGGTAATGGTTAACGGCCACCGTTAATGGTAACGGTGACCGTTAACCATTACCGCCTTACTACGAGGTCCCTTAGCGGGTTGGTGCTTTAACGCCTGCTTTTTGCAGGCGTTAAAAACCAACCCGCTAAGGGACCTCAGAGCTAATTACGGCACCGCAAAATTGCGGTGCCGTAATTAGCGCCTTCCCCATTCCCATAGAGCCCTATGGGGCAGAAATGGGAATGGGGAAGGGCAATGGCGGAAGGGGGATTTACCGCCCGTCCAACCTTGGAATGGGGCGGTAAATCCCCTTTCCGCCAAGGCGGTGCCGGTATTTTACCGGCATGAGCCATGGCGCTAGTAGCGCCATGGCTCACCGCCTTCCGTGTAATGAGGCCCTATACCTTTATGACTCCTTTCAAACATCCTGCTGATTTCACATGTTCATCAACACTCAAGGTCATAAGACTGCATTGTCTATTTGGGCTGCAGTAGATCCATCTCCCACATACTTCCCCACATACTTCTTGTGGTTCTTCGGAAACAGGAGCTTTGTTCCTTCCAGTGCATGAATACTCGCCTTTACGTAGTCTCTGATTTCTTCATCTGTCAGTTCCTTGGGTTTGAACGCAGATTCAACATCAATCACAATCTTCATTCCTACTGCAGTCTTCTTGTATTGTGTGATTATTATCCAGATCACACAGTATCCAAAAATGATCATCACCAACAGGTCTCGAAGGAACTTGAAAATGTTTGCCATCCATTGTGAAACCCATGAGAAGATTGACACAAACCAACTGTCATCAGCAATGTTTTCTACTTTGTCGTCCATCTTGACGTGCAAGTTTGTCAGCAGCGTTATGGCCTTTGTTAAGGTGTCATTGTCATTGTTGTGAGAAGGCATGAATGTGCAACATGATTCTCTGATTTTGGCACAAACACCTCCATCCATGGTTATAATCATATCCAAGACATATCTGTTCTGGAGAGTCATCAGGCGTATGGCTCTCAGCTCCTCTTTAATGGTGTTGAATCCTTTTATGGTGGTGTTAATCATCTGCAGGAGCTCCCATCTGATAATCTGCAACCATTTGGCATTTGCCATTTTCTGTATCCCAGGGATAAAGATAAAATTAAAAACTATAGCAGGCTTGCTGAATAGTCTATGCTCATATGGAATAGTATTGTTGGGTATTTTTGTGGAGATTTGGGGCCTGACGGTATTTTCTTACTGCCAAAATAATCATTCAGATTGGGCTATGTATAACAATAACACAGTGCATAAGCATTATTTCAGCACACAGATCTATTTAGATGGCATGCGCGGTTGTCATGTATGTATAGTGGTGAGCATAATTCCTTTGGTTTATTTGTGACCCCAATATCCAGAACCCCTTGTTTTCTTTAGACTTTTCGTGTGATCACTAGAGACCTCAGGCTTGCATTTCAGGAACACCACATTTTCACTTTTAGTGTGCCGCCATGGGCAATTTCTCGCTGTCTTATCTACGGCAGCGAGCTATCATGTGGTATTTTTCACTAACTTATATACGTTAGTGAACTATGTCCCGGGTCTCTGTTTTTGCTGACTCATGTACCTTCAGCAAAAAGGCTATAACACCCACAGTTATTTATAATTGCTCATACTGAATGACATTTGCTCATACTGAATGGCTGCAGCCAAATCTTATTTTTAGCTACCTTGAAAATGACAATTGCACTGTCTAAACAATTCCCCACATCATCAGCACTGTATTGGTAAATGTAAAACACACCACCCGTCTGCTTTCAGATATTTTTGTGTATTATAAAAGTTGCATTTAAACACGATCTCACTCTTTACAGAAATAAATGAAATAGCACAGTAACAGCATTATTTGTGATACACTGAAAAGAGAGTGGCGGAGACAAGAATTCAATTTGTAACATTAAACACGTGGGTAAAGCACAGGAATCTCCTTTCCTACACTGACTGAATATTTTCGTACACACTCAGCCCCCACACCTCAGCGAGATAATTACCAGGCTTATTCAGTATATAACTTCTTTGGATGGTCGCCTTCTGGAGGGATTCACCAAGCAAGGACAAGCATCTGCTGTCACTCAAACTGGGACTTGTTGACTGGAAAAGCCAGTCTCTGCAACCAAGTTGAATCTGCTTTAGGAATCAGGCATCCCCAGCTGTCAACCCTGTCCTTCTTCGAGCTGTGTCAAGATCGTCTCCCAGCTCCTTCCTAGAGATTAAACAAAAACAACTCTGGTTCCCTCCTACCAAAGGATCCTAACCAATAAAATTCTATCATGCCCTAACCACCCTCTGTACACAATGGCTTAGCTTATACAGTTGCAACTGTAATCAAACTGATTTCCTGCTTATTCAAAGTCTTTGCTTCCTGCAGTTACTGTGGACAGAGCACAGAAAGGCAAAAGAAAAAAAACTTGAATGTGTGTTTAAAACTGATTTTCAGAGTAGGCCTCATTTTGCAGTGAAGACACTTTCTTTTATTAATGAGTTATAATTATTAGTCTTGTTAGTGAGATTAGTTTGTTAATTACCAAATGTGTCTCTTGCAACATAGGCATTTCAGGTGAGAAAATGGTGTGCATTTTGAAGGTACAGATGTGTGCTTTTAACTGTGAAAAATGTATTTGCATTTTATATGTAAAAATCGTTTTTGACTGAATAACCTGCCCTTACTTATATGTCCATGTTACACTGGCAACACATAGCTTGAAACAACTGCATCATAGCAATGCACCAAACCCATGCAGTGGCGCTGCATATAAATGCTCAATAACACATGTCTTGCTGTACCACATTATATCAATGCACCAAACCCATGCAGTGGCGCTGCACTTCAAAAAAAAAAAAATACATGCTATACATTGATCCTGTGCAGTGGTGCTTTACTCTGTGCTCCCAAAACACGCTAAATAATCCTACATATACCCTCCTTTTTTTTTTAATTTGGCTAATCCGAGCCACAATTGGAAAAAATCCAACTTGTTCCTTTTCTTCTTTCAAAAATGTAACAATCCAATACAATTAACATTCTTGTTGTGAAGATGAAAATTGAAAGTCGCTGTTCAATCAATATAATGTTAAAGTTCATCTGAATTTATCAATTCTTATAAAATGTTCTAATTTTGCCTTCCCAATGGAAGTGTCCAGTCCAGTATTTCAATTTTATACTTGAAGTCAATTGAAAATAATAAAATAAAACAACTAACTATAACAAATAATTAACATAACAGATTAAAACAATTAATTAAAATAATAAATACGTGAAACTCCATATGTCAGGACTCTTGTCTGCCTCTTTTGTTTCATTCGGGTACTCTTTCATCTTGGTACTCTTGGATCCTTCTCTATAGAAGTCATCTTTTCTTTGGCATTCCGGCTATTTTGTCTTCACCTCCACCTGGAGGCAGGCATCTTTTGGTCTTCATCCAGGGGACTCCATATTCCATCGTCTCCCGTGACCTCCGGTATAAATAGTTAATGTTCTAAACCAAAATAGAAAAGAAACAGATTAAGTATATAGCACAATACTAACCACCCTTTTGCCAAAAATAAAACATTTTTTTTTTCTGAAATTAAACACAGGTTAAAAAGAAAATAAGCATACATGAAACAACATTTTAAATTCAATGCATTTTCATTCTGCACATCGACCATGAGCTTCCAATATATTTTTTTTTTACTTTTTATATTATTTATTTATTTACATATATTACAGTGTTTATGTGCCATTATAATAATCAACTTTTTAACTTCTCTGTCACTGCCTCCTGACTGTATCCATTTATTTTATCTTTTTGTGTTCAAGGGACTTTCTGTTGTATTATGTGCATCAGTGGGCAGTAGCCCCAGGGCTTTCTGTTTCTACATGCTCAAGCCGCCTGATCTCGTGTCTGGGATGGCATGGCTTGATCTGATTTACATGGACAAACTGCTCTATCGCTGTTTCACCTTCATTCTTCAACATTTTATACACTACACGAGAGATCTTATCTATAATTCGAAATGGCCCCTGCCAGGCTGCTAGAAATTTAGAATGTTCCTGTTTACTTTTTCCAAAATGAAACTTGTACACCTGATCCCCTACACTGTATTCTCTCACTGATGTTCTTTTATCATAGTATGTCTTAGCACTATCAGCAGCCCTTTCCAGATTTCTCTGCACAAAAGCAGATGCATGTTGCAAATGCTTCCTCAGTTCATCAATGTACTCATGAACTGTGGATGCACTCACAAGTGTCTGCTCATGTGTTCTGTATAGTAGGTATTGTGGTAACACCATTTTCCTACCTTTCAAGACCTCATGGGGGCTAACACCTGTTGCATTGGCAGGAGTTGATCTGATTGCCATCAAAACCAACGGTAAACGTAAATCCCAGCTGGAACCTGCATCTGCCATGAATTTCTTTGAAATATCCACAACAGACCTATTGCTCCGTTCAACTCCACCTGAAGAGGCTGCCCGATATGCGATATGTAGTTTCCTTTTCACACCCAGTATTTGCCATACCTTACTCATTAGGGTACTTGTGAAATGACTTCCTCTGTCTGACTCAATTCTTTGTGTCAACCCAATCCTTGAGAACACATGGTTCACCAGCAATGTGGCTGCTGTTTGCGCACTACAATCTGGTGCAAGAATACATTCAATCCACTTCGACATCAAACATATCACACTTAAAATGTAACGGTGTCCTCTGCTCAACATTTTTAAAGGGCCTACATAGTCTATTTGCAAATCTGACCATGGGAGAGTTAGGCCTCTTTTCATCAATGGTGCTCTATGCATTGGTGAAGCAGGTTTAAATTGGGCGCATACTAGACATCCTCTAGTATATAATTCCACATCTTGGGACATATAAACCTTGTAATGCCAGCGTCCATGAAGTGATTCTGGACTGCGCCAGATTACCTGACCTAATTCTTTTACTCTCTAAAAACTGCAAAGGTTGATGATTTGTTTCAATAATCACCTTTTCTCCCTGAACAATGGGGCGGAAATGTTGTAGCGCCCACACAGTGGTTAATAGGGCCTTTTCACATTCATTAAATTTCATTTCAACTTGGGAAAATGCCTTTCTTGCATAGGCAATTGTTTTGTGATTCAAATCATGTTTTTGTGATAACACTGCTGACATACAATGTTCAGAAAAACCTATTTCTATAAAGAAATCCCTACCTTTTATGGGATATGCTAAACATGGTGCCTTTACCAGACATTCCTTCAGTTTAGCCACTGACTCAGACTGCTCTTTTTCCCATTTCCAGGGAGTATTCAGTTTAAGCTTAAGCAGTTTAGTCAATGGTTGAGTGATTTCAGCATAATTTTCAATGAATTTTCAGTTATACCCTGTCATTCCTAACAAACTTTTTACTCCTTTCACATTCTTAGGATCTTTTAATCTTTGTATGGCCTCTATCTTCTTCTTTTGTGGATTTAGCCCATGTTCAGTCACTTCATGGCCTAGAAAGTTCACTTTTTTCTTGCACCATTGTGCTTTTTGCAAAGATACTTTGTCGCCTGCTTTCTGCAATTGGCCAAGCACATGTCTTATTTCATCAAAATGGCTTTTCAGGCCTTCATTTTTTATCAAGACATCATCCACGTAAACTATGGTTCCTCTTTCCGCTGCATCAGGCATGGCCTTTCTCAAAAATATGCCAAATTCACTCCCACTATTGATGTACCCGAACGGCGTTCTAAGCCAGGCGTATTGAGTCCTGTCAAATGTAAAGGAAAATAATTTCTGTATCTCCTCTGCCAATGGCACGCACCAATATCCAGATGTGAGATCTAATGTGGTAAACACTTTTGAACCATGTACCTGAGCTAAGCCCTGATCAATGAATGGCAATGGCCATCTGAACACTGGTACTCTTTTATTTAACTCCCTCAAGTCTGCACATAGCCGCCATTGACCATTTGGCTTTAACACACCTAAAATAGGTGTATTGGATGTGCTATGAATGGGCCTGATGATTCCCCGCGATTCCAAATTTTTAATAATCTCTGCCAATGATTCTAAACATGCCAGCGGTAGTCTATACTGGCGTACAAATGCTGGACTTCTGCTACACCCTTCTGGTAGTGTGGCCACATGTAAATCAGTTAAACCGCAATCATAAGCATCTTTTGCAAATACATCCTTAAACTCCATAAATATCTCCCTCAGATTGTTTGTATCCTCATCGCTGTCATACGCATCCGCTAAGGAGATCTGCTCTTCTACCATTTTGGAAAATTCTGGAAAATCTTCTGGTAAGGGAATCTCGGCGCTTTCCTCTAACTGTGTGGCTGTGTCTTTTTGTAAAGCTGCCACTTTTAAATATTTTGGCATATCAGCTTCCACTTCAATGGGCTGATTTTCTGTTTCATTTTCATTTAAATCAAATATTATGCAATCCTCACACTGTCTCATTTGAATCATAAGGATACACAGAATTAATTTTAAATATTCCTTTGGGCTGAGAGTTCAGGTGTTCTGGCAACTCACCCTTGGCATCTACATACTTTTCAGGGATATTTCCAATCACCATGTTATTTAAATCTGCTGTATAATGTGATTTTTGTATGGCCATTCCTAATGGGGAGTTTTCCTCTAAATGAATATCCTGACAACCTTTATTATTTACCATAATTTTTACAGATCCTTCACCAATATCTACCAATGGAGTGTATTCATAATCCAGGCCCTGCTGTTTTATGGATTCATTCAGGCACACAAATGCATCAGAATCTTTCATCTGCTGTCCATTTTTGCACTTCAGTGTTATTGCAACCTGTTTGGTGAATGCAGGAATAATAGTATCCTTCCTCATCTGTAATTCAACTGCATATGGGACCAGCTGCGCGCAATGAAAAGCTCTTCTTTTGTCTTCAAATTCAGGTGCAGGCCCACCTAGGCGTGACCATATTTTTTGATTAAGGAAATATAACACCATACACATTCTGTGCATGATGTCATTGCCCATGTAAAAGTCATTTTGTGCTCCACTCACTATCCATACATTATGGTAAATTGTTTTCTGCCCAATGCTAATTTTAAGCATGCATCTGCCTGCAATTCGGTTTTCAAAGTCTGGACTGTCCAACCCAGAAACATATTGGTTTTTAATCCTAAATTTCGGGATTTCCTCCCTCTCCATTATTTTTTGCAACAATTTCTCATTAATGAAGCTCCTCTCCTGTTCAAGCGCTAAAGTGGCTTTTATTGTTTTAAAACAGTCATTTATACCAACATGAACCCATGGTTGCTCATCTTCCATGTGTATTTCAGCAAGAGTGGTAATGTGTTTTTCTGAATCTGTTTTAGGAGCAATATTCTGTTTGATTGTTTTCTCTTTTAAATAAAAACGTAATGTGTGCTCATCTATGGCAGTCTGCCAATTTTTCCTTGGGTCCAAGTAGATTTGTACAGGTAGTCCTTCATTGTCGCTCTGCATTTCGTCTTGACACATTAATATAACAGTGACACTGGGTATGCAACTATTCTGGAGATATACCTCCACAGCATCATTTGTTTTGGCAACGTTGTGACATTCATTTATGTTGCTGTTTTGTGATTTTAGTTTCTTAGGCCTCAATGGTTTTTTGGTTAAGGACCACAGCACTCCATTCACCCCATCTATTAGAGGAGACAATCTTTTCAGGCAATCTGTCCCCATCAGAAATGGAATTTCACAAATAGATGTGATCAACACCTCTTGTTTCATTCTGTGCTTTCCTATTTTTATGTCAACCTCAGTTACACCTATGATGGGCACCTCCTCCCCATTAAAGTTATGCACTGGACCTTGATTTTCCTTCACTGTGATCTGACTCTGTGGGGGTCTCCCTTCATTGATACTCTTTACCAGCTCCTTGGACATAATTGTGGCCTGTGCGCCAGTGTCAATCGTAGCAAATGTGTGGCATTTTTCTTCTACAGTGATGGGTGCATAATATCTGTCCTCAACTTCCTCTAATACACATAAGAAGTGTGAATTCTTACTGATTTCAGGGCTCACCTTTCTCAGGCCTTTTTCACTTTTGGCTAAGCACATTGGTAAATGGAAAGACATTTTCCCTCCTTTTTACCCATTTCTGCGCGAGAGACTTTATTCATTTCTCCATGATCAGAGGTTTTTTGGAGTGTGGCCACTGTTCGCCCATCCATCTGGGTAACATCAGAGACCACATTACAACCTTCCAACTGAACATGTGTAACAACATCATTCAGCAATTTGTCATTGTTTAATTATGTGCATTTGTGATCATTTAGTGTGATACCAGCCCTTTCAGCCTCTTCAAAAATATGTGGCTCAAAGAATTCTTCAGGTGATGGATGTCTGTTGGGATGGTTTCTGAACTCTTGATTCATTTGTGGAGGGGAGCGGGGTGCACCCATCCTTTGATTATAGTCCCCTGGTGGGGAATCATTGTACTGATGTGGATTGTAGTTCATGTTTTGCCTCATGTCCTGTCTCTCAGATTGTGGGTACTGGCCCCTATGTTGATTTCCATTATCAGTAAATCGATCCACATATCGTGGTTTATCCTGATTACCATATATCATGGTGTTGGGATCAAATCTGCTCTGTGACCCCAATGACTAGTAGGGACCATCATTTCTTTGATCTTGATTTTGTCTCTGGTTATTGTTCATACCTGCCATATCAGGCCGATATTCTACCCGGGGTCTGTCCCCTAAATACCTAGGGCTGATGTAGCTCTCCCTATTACTAGGATCATGTGATTGAAACATTGGTACAGGAAAGGGCGATCTTTGTTGATTACCCCTTTGTTCAGGTGTCACATTATTTTTACCTTGGCTTTGAGGGTTCTTTAGACTTAGGTCTAGTATCTTTCATTTTATCACTTTCTCTACCCTGACAATAGAGTACCTCATATAGTTTTGTGTTTTGATGTACAATCCATTCAAGAGACTTGTCACGGTCAAATTCACGGACCAATTGGAATATGATGTCTTTCTGTAGCCCATAGAAGTATGCAGTTTTAAACTCATTGGAATTTGGGTCAAAAGATACATCAAAGCGAGAAAATGCTCTTTTTAAGTCTTGTAAAAATTGGCGAGGGGATGTATTAGGTCCAGCAGTGATTGTGTAAGCGACTTTCTTTGCCTCCTCCAATGACTGAAAAGGAGAAAAATGACGCCTAATTTCTTTTTCAAACTCCACCCATGTCATATTCTGCTGTTCATTTAATCCCCTTATGATGCTGGCCGTCGGGGCATCTAAAGTTAAATGAACATATTGGGCCTCATTACGACCCTGGCGGAAATCGAAAAACGATGGCGGAAATGCAATACCGCCATCGAATAGCGCTCGGTGCGATTATGACCCGTCACCGCAAAGTACGATGCCATTAGCGACACCGTAGTGAACGCCAACGCTAACTGCACCAAGTACGCGCGCGCGCGCCATGCCAAACCGTAAATACCACCATGGCGCAACGGTACGCGAATTCTGACCCTAGCGGACATGCACCTAACGCCATCAAGCACGGCGGAAAGTACCATTCCGCCATGGTGAGAAGTACGGCATCGCGAATCAACCGTAAACGGCCCCACTGAGTGCCTGTACACCGCTCCCTGGCCACATTGTACAACTCCCCGTAGGTGCAATGAAGTCACAATGCAACCAGTGAAATGTACAAGTCACCCATGCATGCCAACGAACAAAAGAATCTCAAGAGGGGCCAATGGGAGCTGCAGGGCACAGATGGCACGAATACAGAAGCTATTCCAATGGACATGACCTCAGTCTCCCACCAAGAAACGCACGCAAACACAGGCACCTGTGACCAGCAATATTCAGAAAATCACATCATTCCACCAATCCACCTGGCTGACCGGCATCTGTTACACAAAACCCAATCCCCCGCCCCTGAGCATGACATCATTCAAACAGTCATATTGGCAGCCCTTATCCCTGACCTCACTGGGCTTCGTAGGCAAACGCGCCCAGCACTGTACCACGCAACTATACTCCGAAGCTGGAACCCAATGCAGATCTCCTCACAATACATCGCTCCCCAAATAGGAATATGCCACATCACTTGCAAAGAAGAACGCTACACGGCCCATATCAGAATAGAAATTTAATGCACAACAAATTCACCAAGCCCATACAGCCATTAGGCCATGAACTCCAAAACACATTTCACCATTGTGGGCTGCATCCGCAATAAATGACCAGCTACTTCTTGTGTGACGCCCTGTTCCTTCATGGTACACAGGGCCACATTCTCGTACGAAAAGGCAACATGGAAGCGCCCAGAACCGCAGGGCCGACCCAATGGGGAGGCACTAGTCCAGCTGAAAGGCCGAAATGTTGCTCCGAGCCACTAGTACTGCGTAAGGGCATGTGGCCCATTGGCGATCGTCCCATAAGATCGTAATGCTGCTCCACTGATTAACACGAAGCAGCAGGTGTCGGGAGTAAAATCCATCTGCAGGAGTGGCATACAGATGGCAGTGGCAAAAGGGGAGGAGATACCTGTCAACCAAATGAAAAGAAAAAGAATAGAATGGCCATCAGAACTACATTTGAATTACTCACTTCAATGATCACACCAAATCCACAGCCATATGCATGCTAGCCCACTCCAAAGGATCATCACCACCCAAAAACCACTTGCGACTCATAACTATCCATATCGAGGTGAAAACACCATCACAAACGAGTGTACCTGTGCATGCGTCTGTTAAAACAGAATCCATCAGATGGGATTGGTAACGTGCATGGACACAAGTGTCTGAAGGCGCGTCGAGACAGGGAGGGCT
This sequence comes from Ambystoma mexicanum, assembly GCF_040938575.1. Classification (NCBI taxonomy): domain Eukaryota; kingdom Metazoa; phylum Chordata; class Amphibia; order Caudata; family Ambystomatidae; genus Ambystoma; species Ambystoma mexicanum. Next base: position 290,435,223 of record NC_090939.1, on the reverse strand, counting down.
CAACAAGGCCAGATAGACGATGGTCCCACTATGGCAGCCCTGCATCACATAGCGCAGGGGAGGCGGACAGATCCCAAGAAGCCCTGTACATGGCAAACTCTGTATCAAATCATCTGTCCATGCATCCATTCATCATTCCCTCATCCCGTAATGATAACGCCTGTTTCCATACTCACATAACATGTGAAAATTCCATTGAGTCTGTGCGTTATGCAGCCTGCATAATCCACTGTGCCCCAGCCCGTAATTCCAGTGTTGTGAAGTAACATGTATTTGGGAACGTCCGGCCTCATCGTCCACTTCGCTATTGCGCATCCCAAACTATTCATATCAATCATTGCATCCTCGCCATGGCCCCTGTCCCAAGGACATTGAACAATAGAACGTTATATTTGCAGTCAGACCTGTGGGCATCTCCTCGCCGCTAGCTGAAAACCGAAAGCGCCGCCCTTCGAATTCCTCATTTGCAACATCACGTCGAAAAGGCATCTGTGGCCGCTTGAAATCACAAATTAATCCATCTAGTGCGGCTGTGTGTGTAAATGGCAACTGCCTTCACTCACAAATGGGACGCCCCGCCCGTCGTTGAAACTCGGTACAGTGATGCATGAGGGTCCACCGTTACTCGAGTACTACGTTCCACTGACCCTTCACAAGTCTGTTCGCGACTGCTAAGATAGTATGTGAAACAATGGGACCATAGCCGAATGAACATATCAACCAATGTTACACTGCCATCGGGTACAAATACATGATTGTAATAGCAAGATGCCATTCCTCGAATTGCAGCGTTGTGTGCGGGACGTGCTCGCCCAAAGGGGAGAGCAGCTTGCACAGGTGGAATGAATCACCACAGGTGGAGGCCATACAGCCTGAAAACACATAAATAGCACACCCAGTCTCCTCCCACAACCACACCCACTCCGAAATGCTACCGGCAGGACTCGCGATGTTGGCCCTGGGGGACCTGATAGCACTGCAAGTACTCCAACTCCAAGAAGAAGACGAACACCAACTACAACCGGCCACACGGAGGAGACGCAGGAGGAGGAGGAGGGCAAGGCAGGGCCAGCAAGGGCCGCCAGCACAGCCACTACCACCACGCAGGCAGCCCGCAATCCCACGCCTCCGAGCACATCCGTTCAACCTCACTGATGAGCAGATCCACACCCTCTACCGTTTGGACCGGGACACCATAGCCGCCATTGTGGACATGACACAGGCTGACCTTGTCAGCATGATAGATAGCCCAACCGCCATCCCACCCCTACTGAAGGTGGTGTCTGTACTACACTTCCTGGCCACAGGCACCTACCAGCACACAGTCGGACAGTTGCATGGCATATCACAGCCACTGTTCTCACGGACACTATTGCAAGTGCTCGATGCCCTCCTGAAGCACGCAGACGACTACATCTCTCTACCACGCTCGGAGCAGGAAATTACCAACACAAAAGTGGGATTCCATGCACTTGCCGGCATACCGGGTTGCATTGGTGCCATCGACTGCACCCATGTGGAATTGGTCGTCCCACATGCCATGGAGGCCCAGTACCGCAACCGAAAACAATTTCATTCACTGAATGTACAAATGGTGTGTGACTCCAACAGGATCATTACACATTGTTGTGCCCGATTCCCTGGATCAACCCATGATTCTATGGTCTTGAGGAACTCAACAATACCACGCTACATGGAGCGACACGCAGGGAACAGATCCTGGCTACTCGGTGAGTCTCATTTCATGCATGCTGATGTGGGGTATGTGATGCGGCAATGACCTGGCAGGAAGGGGGGGGGTGCGTACGTAGCAATGGCATTCCACATTATTCGTTTATCGTCCACATACAGGTGATGCCGGATATCCACTGAAGAGATGGCTCCTCACACCAGTCCGGAACCCACGGGACCAGCATGAGGAGGACTACAACCATGCCCACTCACGTACCCGTGTAGTCATTGAACAGGCATTCGGCCTACTGAAGACTCGTTTCCGGTGCCTCAGCAGGTCTGGCGGCGCACTCCTGTACCGCCATGTGAAGGTTGCAAAGATGGTGATGGCATGTGTCATGCTACACAACATGTGCGTACGTAGAAATGTGCCCATGCCCCCTGACGCAGAACTGCAAGCACCTGAAGATGGTCGTGATGAGGGTGGGGATGTGGCAGCACCTCAAGGAGTCTGCGAGGCACAGGAGGGCCGTGACATTCGTCAGCATCTCATAGATGCATGCTTCTAGCACTCACGCCTGGTGGCTGATACATGGACACGGGACTCGTGGCACTGTGTGTGTCTGGTACATGCACAATATGGACTGTACGCCTATGATGGCCTCGTACACAAAGATCAATGTCCACACATCTCATTGGTTGATCGTGCATTGTTTATGGCATATGTGATATCATGTTGAACACCCTATCGACCCGCCACCCAAGTGAGCCCAACACCCCCCTCCACCCTCCTACCTCCCCCCCGAACACCAGTGTCCAAAGATGCTCATTGTCAGTGGGCAGTCGCTATTGCAAGCCCCCTCTGCGGGTATCAGGGGCACCCCTGCCTGTGGAGCGCAGGTTCCTCCCAGATCTACGTTGGGGGCTGCCCTGGACGGAACTTGCAACGGATGATGTCTCTGCCTGCTCACGTCCATGCATGTCCCTAAGGGTTTGTGAGAGCTCAGTGAGCACACGGCGCACTGCGGCAAGTTCGGCACATACGTCTTTGGACGTCGCATGCAGTTCCCCCCTCAGGCTCTCGGTGCTTCTCTCCATTTGGACTCTCAGGCTCTCGGTGCTACTCTCCATTTGGACTCTCAGGCTCTCGGTGCTACTCTCCATTTGTGCCCTTAGTGTCTCTGTACTTCTCTCCATTTCTGCCCTAAGTGTCTCAGTTGATGTTTCTATGTCTGCCTTAGTGCCCCCACATTTATCGGCATGGTCCTTGAGGAGCGTGGCCAGTTGCTGCTGTTGCACGATTAACTGGTTGAGGGACTGTTGCCTCTGCTGGGCCATGGCCATTTGCGGTGGTGTCACAGAGTGGCTGTTCGCCTCATGTTGCCCTGCCACAGGGCTTGTGGGGGATGGCCAGTCGTCGTCTTGTGGGTGCCCCTGCGTGGTATCCCCATGGTGTACGGGATGGAACAGACAGGGGGATTGGGACAGGTCATGGATGGATCTGACTTCGACATCCCCGTCTTCTGTGTCGGAGCATGCTGCCATTAATGGAGTGTCACCTATGGTGCTGCTGCCACCAGAGGCAGTGCCTTCTGTGGCATCCATTGGGGGGACCTGTGGTGGTGCTGTTGTGGGCATGCTGGCTGCTGGGGTGCCTGTTGGAGTTCCCTCCTCTGTGCTGCCACTTGATTTGTGCTGCTGCCGTGTCTTGATGCGTGCAGCTGAGGTGGAGGGTCTTTGGCCGTTGGTCTTGGCCCTCTTTGCAGGTGTGCTGGTAGGGGTGTCCTGAAGCTCGTCGTTTGGATCGGACCCTGTGGTGGAGTAAAGGAGGGCGAGCGTTATTAATGGGTCTGTGGGAATTGGAATGGCAATGTATCACATGCATTGGGGTGGTACCTGAGGGTGATTTGGGTCGGGGCCTTGGAGGTGCTTTCATTTGTGTGTGGAGTGAGGGTGCAGTTGTTTGGCAGCCTGCAGTTAGGGTGTGCCTGCTGCACGTGTAGAGGGTGTTTTTGGGGTTTTTAATTATTTATGTATTTATTGTGAGTTTTAAAGTGCGCTGTCAGGCCAATGTGTGTGGACGTTCTCCTGGACATGTGTTACTGTTGCGCTATGTGGACACATGGTGATTCACATGATTGGACATTGTGGATTTGGCATGGTTTTATTTGGGCCACCTACCGGATTCTTCGGATGTCTGCACTCCTTTCTCCATCCCTCCGACTCCCTCTATACTCTCCATTCCAATGGTGGAGGCACAGATTTCTTCCCAGGGGGTCAACTTGATGGGTGATTCCGATCCTCCCCCGGTGGCTGTGGCAATGTTGCGGTTGGCAGAAAGTATGCTACGGACGCGTATCCGCAGGTCGTCCCATCGCTTTCTGCATTGCTGTGGGTTGCGGGGTGCGGTCCCCACCGCACTTACCCGCTGTGCCACCAGGGCCCATATGGCCTTCTTGTTCGCAAGTGCCGTCCTGGTCATTTGCGTGGAGAAGACGGCGGCAGCATTCTCCTGGAGGGTCTCTGTGAGCACGGTGAGTTCCTCACGGGAGAAGTGGACCTGCCGCTTGCGGTCGCACGCTTTCTTCGCTACTTTTCCCATTTTTCTTGGTTACACTAGGGTGGATGACGGGTTGGGATGTGTCTCAGGGTAGTGTTTTTAGTGGTTGTGTGGATTTTGTGGTTTTATAGGTGTACGGCGTGATGTTTCCCGTTCCGGGACCATGTTTTTACTTCCGTTTCCGTATATTTACGGTCACCGTACTTTCCGGTTGGCGCTCACTGCGGTGTCCGCTAAGATGGGTGGCGGTATTGCACCTAGGGCGCCGTACGGCGGCGGTGTGGGCCGTTTTGGGGTCATTTCCGCCATCGCGGACTTTGCACTTCCGCCATGGCGTGGTGCTCGTGCCCGATGGGTCGGAATGGGCCGCACTTTGCTCCATCGTGCAATGGCGGAAACGCTATTTACGCTGTGGCGGTCCGGTCAGTCACTTTCCGCCACGGTCGTAATGAGGGCCATTGTCTGTACTGTTCCTTAGGTATCTGGAGTGCTTTAAAAATGTCATGAACCGCTTCTAAGTGATCCTCAATGCAGCATTCACCTCCCTTTTTAAATGGTTTGATCAGGGCTTTAATGGATTTCATTATTTTTATGGGGCTACTTGTTGCAATGCATGGAATTGCACTACTTTGTTATTCAATCCTGTTTTCAGGTGTATGAGATTGGTGGCTGCCCCCAATGGGAGTATCAAATCCCCCAAGGGCGCTGCAACCAAGTTCAGTCACCGGCCCAGTCACTGGAGCACTAGCTCTTTGGGCAGAACTAGAATTCACCTCCACTCCATTGAATGTGGTATCCTGCCGCCTCTCCTGGGACCTGGGAATGCACATTTGCTGTTCTAAGTCCTTACCCTTTTTAAGGAGTCTGTTTGCTTCATTTTGCAAATAGTTGTTTTCATCACTCATCTTATTAATCACCTCCTGCATGTCGCACATTTGCATTTGGCATTCATTGAACTCTTTATTTCTCTTGTCTCTTTCTTGAGTCATTTTAATCATTTCTTGTTCTGCATTCTGGAGATCACATTCTTTTTCACAATGTGTTTTTTGTAAAATCTGCATTTCTGAAACAGCCTCATCTTTATCCTGTCTAATGTGGTCCACTAAGGCTTGTAAGTGTACCAACTCTTGCTCACTATCCAAAAATTGTTTCTTGCTTTTGGATAACTGAGCATCAAAGTCTCTGCATTTTAATTGCATGTCTTTTTGGCATACATCCAATTCTGCTCTTAACATTTCCTGATTTTTAATTGCCCCATCTAATTCAGTCTTTAACCTGTTAATTAGCTGGGTATCATTTTCCTGCATTCGTAGGGACCTATTCAAAATAAACCATATTTTGCCGCATAGCCGTATTAAACAGTCTTTCTCTGCACTTTTATCGGCTGCATTCAATAATCTTGTAAGGCAGACCTGAATTATGCTGCCTTCTGCAAAAATATTGTCTAGTTTTTCTTTCTGCACCTCACCCTGAATGCGGTCATGCCATTCTAAGGTACTGTTCGACGACCACGTCCCATGTGCAAACAACTTTGCCTCTAAATATTGCACTAGGTCTGAAAATGTGGTTTCCCTTTGTGACATTCTGAAATTCGTTTTTAGTAACACACTGCTATTATGAAATGGGTTCCCTTTAATGTACCGATGGCAGTGTGAGACACACTTGCCACGCCCAGTAGGTGCTCTGTGATCACTTTCCCAGCCTGCAACGTACCATAAATATGTTGGGTATTTTTGTGGAGATTTGGGGCCTGACGGTATTTTCTTACTGCTAAAATCGATCCACATATCGGGGTTTATCCTGATTACCATATATCATGGTGTTGGGATCAAATCTGCTCTGTGACCCCAATTACTAGTAGAGACCATCATTTCTTTGATCTTGATTTTGTCTCTGGTTATTGCTCATACCTGCCATATCAGGCCGATATCCTACCCGGGGTCTGTCCCCTAAATACCTAGGGCTGATGTAGCTCTCCCTATTACTAGGATCATGTGATTGGAACATTGGTACAGGAAAGGGCGATCTTTGTTGATTACCCCTTTGTTCAGGTGTCACATTATTTTTACCTTGGCTTTGAGCAGACTCAAGGGACATTTTGGCTGACCTGATTTCCATTACTGTGGCGGAGGGTTCTTTAGACTTAGGTCTAGTATCTTTCATTTTATCACTTTCTCTACCCTGACAATAGAGTACCTCATATAGTTTTGTGTTTTGATGTACAATCCATTCAAGGGACTTGTCACGGTCAAATTCACGGACCAATTGGGATATGATGTCTTTCTGTAGCCCATAGAAGTATGCAGTTTTAAACTCATTGGAATTTGGGTCAAAAGATACATCAAAGCGAGAAAATGCTCTTTTTAAGTCTTGTAAAAATTGGCGAGGGGATGTATTAGGTCCAGCAGTGATTGTGTAAGCGACTTTCTTTGCCTCCTCCAATGACTGAAAAGGAGAAAAATGACGCCTAATTTCTTTTTCAAACTCCGCCCATGTCATATTCTGCTGTTCATTTAATCCCCTTATGATGCTGGCCATCGGGGCATCTAAAGTTAAATGAACATATTGTCTGTACTGTTCCTTAGGTATCTGGAGTGCTTTAAAAATGTCATGAACCGCTTCTAAGTGATCCTCAATGCAGCATTCACCTCCCTTTTTAAATGGTTTGATCAGGGCTTTAATGGATTTCATTATTTTTATATGGCTACTTGTTGCAATGCATGGAATTGCACTACTTTGTTATTCAATCCTGTTTTCAGGTGTATGAGATTGGTGGCTGCCCCCAATGGGAGTATCAAATCCCCCAAGGGCGCTGCAACCAAGTTCAGTCACCGGCCCGGTCACTGGAGCACTAGCTCTTTGGGCAGAACTAGAATTCACCTCCACTCCATTGAATGTGGTATCCTGCCGCCTCTCCTGGGACCTGGGAATGCACATTTGCTGTTCTAAGTCCTTACCCTTTTTAAGGAGTCTGTTTGCTTCATTTTGCAAATAGTTGTTTTCATCACTCATCTTATTAATCACCTCCTGCATGTCGCACATTTGCATTTGGCATTCATTGAACTCTTTATTTCTCTTGTCTCTTTCTTGAGTCATTTTAATCATTTCTTGTTCTGCACTCTGGAGATCACATTCTTTTTCACAATGTTCTTTTTGTAAAATCTGCATTTCTGAAACAGCCTCATCTTTATCCTGTCTAATGTGGTCCACTAAGGCTTGTAAGTGTACCAATTCTTGCTCACTATCCTCAAATTGTTTCTTGCTTTTGGATAACTGAGCATCAAAGTCTCTGCATTTTAATTGCATGTCTTTTTGGCATACATCCAATTCTGCTCTTAACATTTCCTGATTTTTACTTGCCCCATCTAATTCAGTCTTTAACCTGTTAATTAGCTGGGTATCATTTTCCTGCATTCGTAGGGACCTATTCAAAATAAACCATATTTTGCCGCATAGCCGTATTAAACAGTCTTTCTCTGCACTTTTATCGGCTGCATTCAATAATCTTGTAAGGCAGACCTGAATTATGCTGCCTTCTGCAAAAATATTGTCTAGTTTTTCTTTCTGCACCTCACCCTGAATGCGGTCATGCCATTCTAAGGTACTGTTCGACGACCACGTCCCATGTGCAAACAACTTTGCCTCTAAATATTGCACTAGGTCTGAAAATGTGGTTTCCCTTTGTGACATTCTGAAATTCGTTTTTAGTAACACACTGCTATTATGAAATGGGTTCCCTTTAATGTACCGATGGCAGTGTGAGACACACTTGCCACGCCCAGTAGGTGCTCTGTGATCACTTTCCCGGCCTGCAACGCACCATAAATATGTTGGGTATTTTTGTGGAGATTTGGGGCCTGACGGTATTTTCTTACTGCTAAAATAATCATTCAGATTGGGCTATGTATAACAATAGCACAGTGCATATGCATTATTTCAGCACACAGACCTATTTAGATGGCATGCGCGGTTGGTATGTATGTATAGTGGTGAACATAATTCCTTTGGTTTATTTGTGACCCCAATATCCAGAACCCCTTGTTTTGTTTAGATTTTTCGTGTGATCACTAGAGACCTCAGGCTTGCATTTCAGGAACACCACATTTTCACTTTTAGTGTGCCACCATGGGCAATTTCTCGCTGTCTTATCTACGGCAGCGAGCTATCATGTGGTATTTTTCACTAACTTACATACGGTAGTGAACTATGTCCCGGGTCTCTATTTTTGCTGACTCATGTACCTTCAGCAAAAAGGCTATAACACCCACAGTTATTTATAATTGCTCATACTGAATGACATTTGCTCATACTGAATGGCTGCAGCCAAATCTTATTTTTAGCTACCTTGAAAATGACAATTGCACTGTCTAAACATCTCCCCACATCATCAGCACTGTATTGGTAAATATAAAACACACCACCCGTCTGCTTTCACATATTTTTGTGTATTATAAAAGTTGCATTTAAACACGATCTCACTCTTTACAGAAATAAATGAAATAGCACAGTAACAGCATTATTTGTGATACACTGAAAAGAGAGTGGCGGAGACAAGAATTCAATTTGTAACATTAAACACGTGGGTAAAGCACAGGAATCTCCTTTCCTACACTGACTGAAAATTTTCGTACACACTCAGCCCCCACACCTCAGCGAGATAATTACCAGGCTTATTCAGTATGTAACTTCTTTGGCTGGTCGCCTTCTGGAGGGATTCACCCAGCAAGGACAAGCATCTGCTGTCACTCAAACTGGGACTTGTTGACTGGAAAAGCCAGTCTCTGCAACCAAGTTTAATCTGCTTTAGGAATCAGGCATCCCCAGCTGTCAACCCCATCCTTCTTCGAGCTGTGTCAAGATCGTCTCCCAGCTCCTTCCTCGAGATTAAACAAAAAAAACTCTGGTTCCCTCCTACCAAAGGATCCTAACCAATAAAATTCTATCATGCCCTAACCACCCTCTGTACACAATGGCTTGGCTTATACAGTTGCAACTGTAACCAAACTGATTTCCTGCTTATTCGAAGTCTTTGCTTCCTGCAGTTACTGTGGACAGAGCACAGAAAGGCAAAAGAAAAAAAAAACTTGAATGTGTGTTTAAAACTGATTTTCAGAGTAGGCCTCATTTTGCAGTGAAGACACATTCTTTTATTAATGAGTTATATTTATTAGTCTTGTTAGTGAGATTAGTTTGTTAATTACCAAATGTGTCTCTTGCAACATAGGCATTTCAGGTGAGAAAATGGTGTGCATTTTGAAGGTACAGATGTGTGCTTTTAACTGTGAAAAATGTATTTGCATTTTATATGTAAAAATCGTTTTTGACTGAATAACCTGCCCTTACTTATATGTCCATGTTACACTGGCAACACATAGCTTGAAACAACTGCATCATAGCAATGCACCAAACCCATGCAGTGGCGCTGCACTTCAAAAAAAAAAAATACATGCTCTACATTGATCCTGTGCAGTGGTGCTTTACACTGTGCTCCCAAAACACGCTAAACAATCCTACAGTATCGAAAGCTTCTATCGATTTGGCTGAGAAATAGTTTTCCCTCTTCATTTGATTAAGGAGTTCAGCAGATCTCTTCTTTCTCAGGTGAGCATCTGCTTTGGGAAATTCACCAATGTTCAGGGCACTCTTTGGAATTATTAATGCTAGAACATGAACAATCACTATAGAATACCGTCCTCCCCTATCTCTGGCCAGCTTCATGTAAGCTCTGGATCCACAGGCCCAGTAGTGATCCATTATCATCACTGTCCCATATTTCATTCCTGGTACATTGAATATTTGACCACACTGCTCATTCTCTCTAACTTTTCCCATGCCAATTTTTCTGAAGCATAGCTCCGCACTAGCCAAAGACACTATCTGCAACAGACCTCCTTTGTCTTCAACCCACGTGAGCGATTTTGCAAGCCTCCGCCACAGAGGTTTGCATCCTTTTTCCCCTCATTTGATAACTGTCTTGTGATGACCGGTTGCTGCCACAGCTCTGCATACAACTATGCCTTCTTCCCAACCATCTGGAGAAAGTACTGTCCCCCAGATTCACATCTGGCCTCTTTCATTTCAGCTTCTAATGTATTCATCAGTTTTTCCTTGACAGTTGAGTTTCCTGTTTATTTACCATTGAATTCCATCTCCCTTCATTCCAGGATGTTGGTGTCTTATAACATTTTAGGTAGAATTCTCATTTTATGGCTAATTTCCCTTACCTATAGAGTCCCCCAGCAGCTTTGCTGGAATTGAAGGGTTTGTTTCTTTATACCTGCTAAGAGTGAGACTCTTTTTTCCACTCTTAGGCATTTTTACTATGTGTGTTCTAGGCTATTTTTGTGTTTAATGCCTATGGGATTTTCTCTCACCCATAGGAACCATATTTACTCACATGTGTTACACAGCACCCTCAGTGCAGTGACACAGGGGTGTTGTAGCGACCCCCACACATGGACTCCATACCCTGGGACTGACTACTGTCTCCCAGAGTATGTAAAGTCCCCATTGACTTTACTAGTCAAATCTTATGAACTTAACCAGTCCAATCCATCTTACTATGGAGGTACTGAAAAGGGTTAATAGTTTGAGGGTTCATTTTCAAGGGGGTACCTTAAAGTCCCACTCTCTAAAGTTTTTGGCTGGTGGCAGTGGTTACTACCATAAATATTCAACCGCAAATATTTTCCTATGGGATTTTCCCATTTTTCGAGGCTAACACTTTTACTGACAGCCACTAACATACCGCCGGTTTATTTTATTATTAGCTTTACTCCGGTAGGTTTTATTTGCCAGAACTTCAATATAAATTCTTTCTCGTGTCTTACTCTAAACTCCTAACTCGAGTAGGGGATCCTTTGTTCGCTCTTTTGGCGGGCTTCTGCCAAGAAGCCCTCCTTTCGGCACCTCTGAGTCTGGGGTGGGTCTGTTGTTTGGGAGGGGGAGTAGAACCCCTGGACAGAGTTGCCGCAGCAACTCAGGTCGCACTCTAACCTGAAATGCTAGAGGGTCTCCCGCCAAGAAGACCACTCCACTGTGTGAGTGACAGCTAGGCTGTATGAATGGGTCTCTTTCTGCATAAAGCAGGGTCCTGAGGACTGGAAGGGAAAGAAGTCGCCACTGGAACTACGGAACCGAAGGGGAGAGAAGCTACAGACATCTTCAGCATCTACACCACCGGTGAAGCCCTGCCGGATCGGCTCACCACTTTTCTTCCACATGACGAGAGGAGATCTTCATCGAAAGAGCCTTCTTCCCTTGAGCTGGTGGGAACAATTAGTTCACCCATCACTTCCCCAGACCTGCCTTGGTCGAATCGACAGTGCCCAGCACTTGGAGACCAGATAGCCAGGCAGCTATCGACCCGGACCACGATTAAAAGGAGTGTACCTTTTAAACTTCGTTTGGCAGCACCGCGGCTGGTTTCATCCCTGGGTAGTGCAGTGTCTCGAACCTTCCTCCATGACGAGAGCTTCTCTTCCTCTGCTGGACCCCTCGACCTGTAGGAACTGCCAGGAACAACCGCCACCACAGGAGCCACTTCTTCACGTTTAAGGTACATTGTTCCACCAGGCCTCCCTTTCCCCGTGGTAGCCATAAAGGTGTTTTAAATCCTTTATCTCTTGTTGGGTTGGCCGCCCTCTCTCTTAACATTGTCTTTCACCTCGCATCTACCTTTTCAATATTCATTTACCAAAGAATTGTCTGCAGCTACAAGAACATTTTTTGCTCCTAAACTCTTGGTCCTGTACCACTGACTCTGGCTCAGGCCTATTGACTCTGGCTGATTTGTTAGATCTGCTCTCACTAGATTGATTTTCAATGAGAAATGTGTTGATGCACCTGTATCTTCTCAACCCCTCTTCCTTCCTACTGTTTTAACTTGTGGAGTGCCATTTTGCTCAATTTTCATTCACTTATCTTTCGGCTAAAGTGTTACTGTGCATTACTTGTTCACAAAACTTCAGGGAAGTGTTGCTGGGGGGTGTCTGAAGATATTTCGGTTTAACTTGTGCTTTCCCTCCCTTTCGTTAAATTGATAGAGTGCCATTTGTAGTTGGTTTTCCCTGTGCCGTTTTGCTCAGTTTTCACTCTACCGCAAACTTGTCTACAATTAAATAGGGAGTTGTATATACTTTTCCTTGACTAAACTTAACTTACTTTATTAACTGTGATTCATGTGTTGAACTAGATGTGTATAAAATAAATGTATATAATCTCGTTTGATACAAAGCTTTGGTCAGTGTTTCCTTGTTCCATAGTCATGTGATACCTATTGTGTAAACCCTGAATACTGCTCATCTCCCTCTTGAGATAAGTCTGACTGCTTAGCCACAGTTACCAACTAAATCTTTGTGGTACAGACTGATACCAAAGGGGATTTACTGCTCTCACCTGTAGTCCTAATCCTGGGTAGTGTTCCCTGAGGGAACTGCACAGGATTCTGTCAACACTGGTGTACAGCAGTGAGGATAAAAGTATTGGATTTACATTTTAGTGTGCTACTAGTACCTTGGTTCAATTAACCACAAAGTTATCAATCACAATAAGTTATTTTAACAAAGTCAAGCATGGAAAGTTATAGTCAGGAGACCCTCCTTGCAAAAACTGCTGATTATCTTAAAGATTTGTGCAGACAGAAATGTCTTCCTGTCAAAGGCAAGAAAACAGAAATGATTGATAGTCTGTTAGAGAAACAAAGTCTGGATAGTGGTGCTGTAGGCCCTAGTACTCCAGCAAATGTGGCAAACAGTAATGAGGATAATGTTGAAAATGTTATTGTTGAGTCAAATGAGGAAGAGGAGGATAACAATGTAACCCCCTCTGGTCCTCTGCCTGCTCAAGGGCCTCAACCTGTAGCTACTGGACCCTTACCAGGTCCCACATTAAGTCCTGAATTTATATCTCTAGAAAAAATTTGACTTGAACTTGAATTCAAACAAATTAGTGCCCAAACTGAACAGAGGCATCAGGAACTAAGGCTCAAGGAAATGGAGCTCAACCATGAGCTTGAGATGAAGAAATTGTCTTTGGAAAATGCTTCTCTCCCCGAATCTTCTAGATCTTCCAGTCCAAAAAGACCCTGGATGCCTAAAGAGATTGTGGGTATGTATCAACCTAAGTTGGATGTATTAGATTGTCTTGAATTGTTTGAATATAATCATGAGCTCCTGGATATCACAGGGAATCAGTTGATCCCCTGGTTATTCTCTAGGCTCCCCCCTGTTGCATCTGATGTTGTAATGGAGTTGGGGGAGGTGGATAGGATGGACTATGAATGTGTAAAGCTAGCTTTAATAGCTAGATATGAGAAGACTCCTTCCCAGTACCTTAAGAGGTTTAGGACCCTCAAAAAGTGGAATAGTACCCCTTGGGCTACTCGGGTGAATGAATGTTTGAAGAACTTAGAGGGATGGATTAAGGGTTACAGAGTTAACACTTATGAAGGAATGAGAAATCTAATGATGGAGTCTATCTATGATGCCTGCTCCGCTGAGCTCAGACTACACTTGGCTGATTCAAAAGAATTAGATTCTAAGAAACTAGCTAAGGCTGCTGACTTGTGGGTTGCTAACAGAGCCACTCACAAGGATTCAGGGGTAACTCAGAAAAAGGATGAGGGAAAGCAGCCTAAGAAAGACAACAAAGAGAATTCAAATAATTCCAATTCCAAAGAGGGCCCCAAACAAAATTCTAAGGGTAAGCCACAAGGGAAACCGACTCAGGCTAGTGTCCCTTCTGGTCCCATACCAGAAGGAGGTCAGAACAAGCCACCATTCATAAAGACATTTGGGAAATGTTATGTTTGTGGCTCTACTGATTTTACTGATGTGAAAGGGGATCCCAGATGTAAGGGTAAATCTTCAGGGGTCCACACTGTCTTCTTAGCCTTCACTCCAGAGGAGGAAGTACATATGGTCAGTGGGAACTTTCAACTACTGGCTGAAGATCCCATTGGAGTCTCAGCCAGTGTATCTTTAGTATCTCTTGGGTTGTGGGAACAACAGAATGTAGATGTGTATAATTCTATCCCTCCTAATACTAAAGAGTATTATAAAGCCAGTGTCCTAGTCAATGGTCAGGAGACCCCTGCCATTAGAGACACTGGGGCCAGCATAACTGTGATGGACAAATCTTTTTTCAAGGTGGAGGATGTTGTTAAGGCACCCAAACACCTCACCAAGTTAGCTGGAGGGCCTGTGCAAATGTTTCCCTAATTACCAGCTCTCATCCAGTGCGATGAAATTACTGTCAGGATACCTGTAAGTGTACAATTTGAAGTACCAGGAAGGGTGCAGTTTGGCAATGATCTGAAAGACCTGGGAGTAGTGTCAAGTACACCCAGGCCTCCTAGTAAAAGATTACAGGAGCTTACCAGACCTGCAAGGGAGAGGACCTTAAGAGGCTCTCCTGAGGAGATGATAGACAAAGACATCACTCCTACTCCACTGGAGTTACTTACTGCTATTTCTAAGCAACCAGAAGCAAAGGGGAAACCCAAGACATCAAGAAAGAAGACAGCAGAAAGCACTCCAGTGCTGCCAACCAGGAAATCTCCTTCCTAGGTTTGCCAAAGTCACACCTGTGATTCCTCCTCCAGCTGAGACTGAGAGTGAGGTACCACCCTCTGTGGTTGAACTAGAGCCTGAGGACTCAGATCTAGTAGGAGGCCAGGAACCCATTGCAGATCTTGACCCTGTGGACCATCCTGAGCTGCAGTCTTTACTGGCAGAAGGTGGACCCCAAAGGGCAGACTTCAGTAAGGGACAAAGAGAATGTCCAACTCGGGAAGGTCTTCGCCACCAGGCAGCTTCTCAGCTTGAAGGTCAAGAGCCTGGGAAGCATAGATTACACTTGGAAGATGGCCTCTTCTATAGTGAACTGACAGAGTCAACCTCTGGAGACTACAAGAGACTTGTAGTGCCATAAGCGAACAGACTCCAATTCTTGCAACAGCCCATGAGATACCTTTGGCTGGTCACTTGAGCTTCAAGAAGACAAAGGAAAGGCTCTCTCTCTACTTGTATTGGCCTAAAATGGGGGCTGAGGTAGAAAAGTATTGCAAGAGTTGCCACACTTGCCAAACTTCTGGTAAAAGTGGCTCCAAGAACGTGGCACCCTTAGTGCCTCTTCATGTGGTGGGAGTACCATTTGAGAGTGTAGGAATCGACATTGTTGGTCCCCTTGATCCTCCAACCTCTTCAGGCAACAGGTTTATACTTGTTGTAGTAGATCATGCTACTAGGATCCATGAAGCAATTCCTATGAGGACTGTTACAGCTCCGGCTGTGGCTAAAGCCCTCCTTGGTATTTTTACCAGGGTTGGGTTTCCTAAGGAGGTAATATCCGACAGGGGGTCACATTTTATATCCCACTACATGAAGGCCATGTGTAAAAACTGTGGGGTTACCTACAAGTTCTCAACAGCATACCACCCTCAGACAAATGGATTGGTAGAAAGGTTCAACAGAACCATGAAGAGCATGATAGGTGCCTTAGAAGACCCCCTTAAGAAAAAGTGGGATCTTCTACTGCCATGCCTTCTCTTTGCATATAGAGAAGTACCTCAGGAGGGAGTTGGTTACAGTCCCTTTGAACTTCTATATGGCCATCCGCTTAGAGGTCCATTGGCCCTGATCAAGGAGGGGTTGGAGAGTGTTCCTTCCCCCACACCAGTCAGAGTCACTGACTATGTGATAAGACTCCGGAGGAGAATGTCACACATGATGGCTGAGGCAAGTGATAACTTGAAAGCAGGTCAGGCTATGGTCAAGCATTGGCATGACCAGAAGGCCAACATGGTTGAGTTCGCACAAGACCAGCTAGTTCTTGTTATGGTCCCCACAAGGCAGAGGGCCTTGCAGGACAAATGATGGGACCCTTCAAGGTTGTGGGAAAACTTGGAGAGGTGAACTATCTGGTGGACTTAGGCAATCCTAAGGAGGCTTCTAGAGTCTTTCACATCAACCGTCTAAAAGCTTATGTCTCGAGACCAGAACTGGGAGCTTTGCTTCTAGCTTCAGTTCAAGAGGAGGAGGAGAGCGAACCTCTACCTGACCTCCTCAGAGGCAAACCTTTAGATGAGAAAATAGATGGAGTCAATCTCTCTTCTAATCTGACACCTGAGCAACAGAAGGAGTGAAACACCAGGTTTGACCCCTTGGGGCCAACATGATATCCAAACTGGTGACAGTGTACCTGTCAAAAGCAGGGGCTACAGGATGTCAGAAAATGTAAGAACCCACATCAAAGGAGAGGTCCACAAGATGCTTGATCTCGGGGTAATAGAGCCCTCTATTAGTCCATGGTCTAGCCCAGTTGTGTTAGTACCAAAGGCAGGATCCGAAGAGTTGAGATTCTGTGTGGACTATAGAGCTCTAAATGCAGTCACCAAGACTGATGCCCATCCTTTGCCAAGGACAGATGAGCTGGTGGATAGACTTGGTTCAGCCAAGTTCCTCAGCACATTTGATCTCACGTCAGGCTATTGGCAAATAGCCCTGACCGACCATGCCAAGGAGAAAACTGCATTCTCCACCCCAGTTGACCTATGCCAATTTAAGGTGATGCCTTTTGGACTAAAGAATGCACCTGCTACATTCCAAAGGATGGTTAATCAGGTTCTGAATGGGATGGAGGACCTCTGCATGGCATACTTGGATGACATTGCAGTGTTCAGCCCTACTTGGAAAGAACATGTTGACCACCTAGCATATATTTTGCAGGCTCTTGAGCAGGCCCATCTGACCATAAAGGCAAGAAATGTCAAATTGGTCAGAGTAAAGTGGTCTACCTTGGGCATGAGGTAGGAGGTGGTGAAATAAGGCCTTTGCTCAGCAAGATTGAAGCTGTGCAACATTGGACAACCCCTTCTACTCAAACCCAGGTGAGAGCCTTCCTAGGCCTCACTGGGTATTACAGGTATTTCATTGAGAACTATGGGTCCATAGCTTCTCCACTGAATGTAATCTCCTTTCCTAAATTCCCTAAAAAGATCAAATGGAATGAGGAGTGCAATCAGGCCCTTGAAAGCCTGAAGAAAGCCCTTTGTCAAGCTCTAGTTCTCAGAGCTCCTGACTACCACCAACCCTTCACTGTACAAACAGATGCTTCCAATATAGGTATAGGTGCAGTACTCAGTCAACTGGATGAGAAAGGTAAGGAGCACCCCATTTGCTTCATCAGTAGGAAACTGAAGGAACCTGAGACAAGGTGGGCAACTATTGAGAGAGACTGTTTTGCCATTGTGTGGGCTTTGAAGAAGTTTAGACCATACTTGTATGGATCTACTTTCACCATTCAAACAGACCACCAACCCTTGAGATGGTTGATGCAAATGAAATTGAGCGATTGTCGGAAGCGGCCAGCGTGAAACTCACAGAGAGCGGAGAGCAGAGCGGCTCACTGGTGCGGCTTGACAATCCTCTAAGGTTCTTTCCTCTATCAGGAAGTCAGCACCGTACTGAGGCGAGCTGCAGGAGCCGGTAGAGCTGAAGCGGCTGGGCATTGTGGCGTGTGCCGGGTGTCGAGCCGGGTGTTGAGCTGTGGGCTGGGCACTGTGAGCTGTGAGACCAGAGTTGTTGGGGAAAAACCTCAGTGCCCCAGTGCTCCAGTGCTCCATTGCTAGCAGCCCCTAAACAACGCCTGCCCGAGCCTCACACTGTTTTACGCTACGCCTGTGAGAGGAGAGGTGAGAGGTGAGAGACGAGAGGCGAGGCGAGGTGTGGCGAGGTGTGGGGGAGGGGTCCCGTGGTAAATTCGCACATGCGGAGTCGAGCGTAGAGTCAGTCTACGGCAGTCGACTATCTTTTTTTTTTTTTTTTTTCCTTTTCTTTCCTGAGAGGAGCTGCAGCGACGTGGTTGTGCTGCCGCTTGGAGTCCTCCCGCACTGTGCCTTTAAGGAACTTGCTGGTGCTACTCTACTTAAACTCACCCCAAGCGCGGAGCGCGCGCGGAGTCGAGCGTAGTCAGTCTACGCCAGTCCGCAGCTGGTCAAGGCTGTGAGGCTCCTAACGAACAGCGCGACCGCAATGACGGCGCAATCAGGCACAAGTGGCCTGGCGGTTCCAGGCACTGGCCCCCTCACCCGACGAAAGACAATCCAACAACGTCGGATGCAAAACCCATGGACCGCCCTGAAAGCCGACTCGTCGCTGGAGTCCTCGAAGGTAAGCATAGTGCCACGGAAACGAGTGCCTGAGAACTGCTTGGACTTCCGTTCAGCACAAACGGTATCCTGCCACCGCGACAGTCCTTCACCTGTATTAAAGAATAAGCTTTTTGAATGCTTATCAACCGACCTATTTCCTGCCAGTACAGACACCTCTATTGTTGAGAACGGGGCAGAAATTGCAGGCCCATTGAGCGTGACCATCTCTTTCGACAACTCCGATAGTACAACTTGCCTACTATCATCTGGTCACGTTGACCTAAACGAAACTGTAACTGTTGTCGATGAGTGTCTCACTGAAATGAGACCATCGAGCCCGGCAACAGACTTTGCGGCCATAGGCGTGACCGAGCCTGACCCAGTAAACGAGGTCGAAAACCCAATTGCAATCATGGATGTAAACAAAGAAGATGCTTACCTCCCACAAAGACCTTTACTATCCTTACTTGATCTGCCTTTCCTTCAACGAAATGTTGTGTCACCAGCCGTTGTCACTCAAATTCACTCCGATAAAGGAGATGAGTTTTTTACGGCTTTCGACTTGACCGACGCCGAGCTTATGGAAGCTTCGCAAGACGAGGAGGGCACCTTATCACAAACCGATCTGGACGCACCATCTTCAAAACTTTTGAAAGAACCTGCTACTTGCGTCAACGATCATGACGACACCATTCTGGCCGGCGGCACCACAGCAATCAATTCAAACAATAAGGATCACATTGACCCTAAAAACACAGGACAAAGAGCCTCCCCCTGTCGAGAAACTGAAGTAAAATCTCTCAAAAAAACATTCCCTTGTGCCTCCTTTATTTATCCACGGGCTCAACTTTTTGAGACAGACGATGCCACGTCGCGAACGTGTAGTTTCCCGTTCGCTGGCCAGATCCAACGAGTCCAGGAGACTTTGCACGACCAGGCCCACAAGTCAAGTAACGCGCTGCTAAAACCTCCTTGTGATGCGCAAATTGACCTTTCGTCGGGGCTCGCTCCACACTGTGGAAACCTAGTACACAGCCGCAGTAGCTTTGATGATAGAGAAATCCATGCTCTAAGTCGTCGGTCACACAATTCTTGCATCCAGCAGCACAGGATGTCGCCAGTGCATTCTTCGAGACACAGGAGAACGCTTTTAAATCCACCACATGCCCCAAAGGGTGCCGTTATGAATGTAAATGGAGACTCATCTCTAACATCTGATCCCCAGTCTGACTCAGTAAATAGCTCCCATTCAAATACGGCCGACAAAACTAGTGCCGAGTCTAAGCCTAGCCTCTCGTCGGCAGCTGCCATGCAGATCTACAACAACGTCTTGGCCGCCTCGTCAGCCGCACTTCTGCCCTTCTTGAAGATGTATGAATCACACCACGAGGCCCCCAAAGACCAGTCTTCACTCATCATTTCTCTAAAAGAAAAGATGGATAGCTTCAACTCAGTTACAAACTTTCTACAAAGCCAGCTCATCCAGGAAGCTGAGCGAACCTTGCGCTGGCAAGAGCGCTTAAGCGACCTCGCCGCACGCCATCATTGCCAAAACAACTCTCTTGCAGACGGTCTACTTGAGGCAGTGAAGTGGATGCGGCACTCTACTGCTGAGTTAATATCCAGAGTGGACACCCAAACAACTGGATTATCATCAGTAAGCACAGCTGACGCAAGCTCAATTTCTTCATCAGAGTCCTCGAGCCAAGGCTCTAACAAATTAAAAGAGCGGCCATCTCCCAGCTCTACAGCCAACTTAATACCGAAGGCCATCCCCGCAATAGTGTCTGAACTGAATCAAGCTTCGGTTCCAAGCAACCACAAGTCTGATTCAACTGGCAATGCTGTAGCGACCGCTCAACTTACGTGCCAATCACAGCTTGATTCACCAGTGATACACATTGACACGATGCCAATAGTGTCATTTGGAATCTTCCAAGGACCGTCAAAACAACAAGAAGCTCAACCAATAACCACTGAAAGCTTTTTAAAGGGGCCATCGACACAAACACGACCAAGAAAATCGAGGCAGGCAACCAGGAAAGGTGTACCGTCTCTAAACACACGAAACCTGATTCGCAATCTACCTATAGATGCGAACCCAGGCCTTTTTAAGCGTGCAGATACAACTAAACAGGCTGTGGCTAACACCGCAAAAGATCAAGTCAGATCAACACACGCTGTAGGGCCATCGGAAGTCCACTCCAGTAAACGTCAAAGAATGGACTCCGATCCTGAAAGCTCTGCAGGGAATATCTCTAAATCCATGATCGATATTTGCGATCTATCCACATATTCTGACGACACGTCGGACGTTCAACCCACCGCCAATCTTGGCGTGGCTTTGGAAGTTCCACAAGTGGGGCGTTTTTCGAATAGAGTGTCAGCATCAAGCAGCAACGTGAAACCTGATAACAAGTCAAAGATGTCTGAGCAAAACAAGGAACAAAAGTCATCTCGCCTGAATCCAAAATACACCAGCTCTCAAGGAAATAAGTCTGTGCGTTACATCTCAAAGGCTTCCACATCATTGAGTTCTCGAACCAATTTTTCAATTTGCAAATTACGATTGCAATATCTCCATCAAGATGAGGATGACTTGAACTTGAATCGGCGTAATGTGATGAAATTATTCACCTGTATTCCATCACTACGAACAATTACATCTGACGACATAAAAATCGTGGAGTATGCAACTGAACGTAGCTGCGATCAAGTTCTCTTGCATATCTCGTCTGCCTTAGTCCACAACACCATCATGAACGCTGCAGACGCATTACTGAGCTATGGATTCGATATTTCTCTCGAACCAACAAGCACCAGTCATGCCAATCTAAAGTTAAGTCCAGAACAGGCCAATCTCAATCAAAAGGACCAAAGACGTTCGGACCCACAGCAGATTGACCACATTACCGACTGCCAAAGATCGCATACTGATCAGACTACTAAAAGCAATACGAGAAATGGCAAAACAGACTGGCATTAGCCATTAATTCCCGGAAACGAATGTCCGCGTGATTTCATCTCTTGGAACACCAGAGGGTTCTCCCATTTATTTAATCATTTTGATGTGGATGTGGGAAAAGCTTTTGTCATATGTTTGCAAGAGACATGGCTAAGTGTGCCTCCAACAAGAGACGGGTTTATGATCTTATTAAATCCTGCAATCAAAAACAAAACAGGGCGTCCTTCATCAGGCCTTCTAATGATGATTAGGATAAATACATGGTGGCAGCTCAAGGATGTATACATCCCCAATCCGTTTGTACAAAGCGCCTTACTACATTCAAATCATCCAAACATAGGCGCGAGGAAGCATTTGCTCATTTTAAATGGGTACTGGAACCCGGGGAAAATCACTACGAAATCCTTCATCGAGTCTATAATCTACATACTTGATGACGTCATATTGAAGTATAAGAATCTCTCAATAATTTGTGCAGGAGACTTGAACTACAATTGGTTCAAGTACGATGAAGGAACCCAGAGTTACAAGCTAGCTCCTGCTAAAGAAATAGCGTTTCAGGGTCGTCAATGGAGTCAAGCACTCCACATGAGGAATTGCCAAATGGTCAACGGGCATGTGACAGGTGACAGCCCTCCACAGCAAACGTGGTCAAACAATAAGGTTCACTCAATCATTGATTATTTCTGGGTATTGCAAAATCTGTTTGAAAAAGAATTGTCATTAACAATCGTACCCATGACCAACAGTGACCACAATCTTATGCGGCTCACCTGTCCGGTGGAATGGCCAACAAAAAATCGACGCTACGACATTCCTATCTCAGTGAATGCAGGTGGCAACCATCTAAGGATCGACAAAGCAAAAATTCAAAAGATCAGCCAAAACTTCAGCAACGAAGAAGCAACAGCGGTTGATTATCTCCCCTTGCTCTCCGATTTCGTAACTGTTCGAGTGGCAAATTCTACCATGGGGCATAAACATAAACATATATCATCGTCAATTCTGACGCAAGCCAAAAAAACGATGCGACATGACGTGAGGAAGCTGAAGAAGTTGCTCAAGATTACCAACGATACGAGCTCCATCATCTCTGCAATCCATAGACGACGTAAAGTATATCGTAACTGGTTAAAATCTCAGAAAATAATAATAGAGCAGGACAAAGCTGAGCTACTAATGAAACAACTAGTCCAGAAATGAAATTGACTCAGCGGAATGGATGCGTCACTACGCAAACATTTTCAGTAATCCACAACATGAAGTCGCAAGCGGCTCTAAGCAAAATCCGTCTTCATGGGACTTGCGTATTTCAGCCGAAGACATAAAACTCGCAATTCGGTCTTTGAAGAACTCTAACGCCGCTGGTCCGGACCTCATAACGAATGTAATGTTAAAAAACAATGAGGCGGAATGGGCTATCTTCATAGAATCCCTATTTGCTAGAATATCTTCAACGAAGAAAATACCTGTTTCTTGGCGGGATGCTATAATAGTTCCCATCCATAAGAAGGGCAATCGGGCAGATCCTTCCAACTATCGCCCGATTGCCCTCTCGGACACCATTGGAAAAATGTTTGCCTCTTTTCTACGTCAGCAGCTTTCTCAATGGTCAGTCGTGGAACAAATCCCAGACATGCGACAAACAGGATTCACAAAAGGAGTCGGCGTTGAAGTGAACTTGCTGCTAATGACCATCTTAGAACTTGAAAGTATAAGGGCTAAAACACATCTGTATGTCGCCTTTATCGATCTACGTGGCGCCTTTGATAGTATCAATCGCTCTAAGCTATGGCAAAAATTGGAAAACTGGAACTGTCCAAGTAACTTGATCGATCCAATAAAAGCGCTTCATTCTGACACAGCCATCAGCATACGCTTAAACAATCAAGGCACCTTATCTGATCAAATACCTACGAACATGGGCGTGAAACAAGGCTGCCCACTAGCTGCCGAGCTGTTCAAACTCTTCATTGCCGACATCCCAGCCCATCGTACAAATGTGAGATGTTTTCCACCAATTCTAAATAACACCGAAATTGGATGTCTCATTTACGCGGATGACGTGGTCCTTTTAGACAAGACCCAGATAGGCCTACAACGGCAATTGATAAACTTACACGAATATTTCATCAAAAACGATCTGGAGATGAACACTGACAAGACCAAGATCGTTGTCATTGGTAGACCAAACCTTAAAAGACAAACAGGGTAATTCATAGAATTTCGCAGAAAAGTGTCGCAAGCGGCTGGCGCAGAGTGTCCGCGTGCGATTGACTGCGGCAGGCACGTGCGCTAAAACCGATTTCCGCGCACAGCGTATTCATGGATTTTAGGCTTCCAAACCAGCCGTGGCGCAGAGAATCGCAGCGACCCTGCAGCAGCGCCAGTAACGCCCCCAAGAACGCCCTCGCGCAAGGAAAAGCCATCAAAATCGCTAAATCATCGCAAAGGGCTGCGCTAACCCTGGACCAGTTCAGCGGGCTGGCAAACAGCAAACGCCAAGCGGGGAACGTGTATTGCAGGGGTGCGCGGGAAGTTCCACACGCGACTGGCCCCGGGCAAGCAGGGTACGAGTATTTCAGGGGTGCGCGGGAAGTTCCACACGCGATTTCAGCAGGGTACGTGTATTTCAGGGGTGCGCGGGAAGTTCCACACGCGATTCCAGCAGGGTACGTGTATTTCAGGGGTGCGCGGGAAGTTCCACACGCGATTTCAGCAGGGTACGTGCATTTCAGGGGTGCGGGTGAAGTTCCACACGCGATTTCAGCAGGGTACGTGTATTTCAGGGGTGCGCGGGAAGTTCCACACGCGATTTCAGCAGGGTACGTGCATTTCAGGGGTGCGCGGGAAGTTCCACACGCGATTCCATCAGGGTACGTGTATTTCAGGGGTGCGCGGGAAGTTGCACACGCGATTCCAGCTGGGTACGTGTATTTCAGGGGTGCGCGGGAAGTTCCACACGCGATTTCAGCAGGGTACGTGCATTTCAGGGGTGCGGGTGAAGTTCCACACGCGATTTCAGCAGGGTACGTGTATTTCAGGGGTGCGCGGGAAGTTCCACACGCGATTTCAGCAGGGTACGTGCATTTCAGGGGTGCGGGTGAAGTTCCACACGCGATTTCAGCAGGGTACGTGTATTTCAGGGGTGCGCGGGAAGTTCCACACGCGATTTCAGCAGGGTACGTGCATTTCAGGGGTGCGCGGGAAGTTCCACACGCGATTCCATCAGGGTACGTGTATTTCAGGGGTGCGCGGGAAGTTGCACACGCGATTTCAGCAGGGAATGTGTATTTCAGGTGTTCTGGGGAGTACTACACGTGAATTGGCCGTGTGGGTCCTCCCAGGTGTACGCTCCACAACCTCCACGGCCCCTGCAGGCAGCCCACACCACGGGGGAGTACCCTGCACCCCTGCTCATGTCCCGCAGGCAGCCCATCCACCATGGGCATGCCCCCCAGCCAACCCACATGTCACCTTGCACTACTGATCAACAATGCATGTCTGCCACCACCCCCACCCCCCAGCACTGTGGGGCACCTGCCAGCAGGCCCCCACTCATGTCCAACTCATGTTTCCCACCACCCCCACCCCCCTGCACCGTGGGGCACCTGCCAGCAGGCCCCCACCCATGTCCAACTCATGTACCCCTGCACCCCCACCCCCCAGCATTGTGGGGCACCCTCCACCAGGCCCAAACTCATGTCTCCCACCACCCCCACCCCCCAGCAGTGCAGGGGCAGCCTCCACCAGGCCCCCACTCATGTCTCCCACCACCCCCACCCCCCAGCCACCATGGGCAGCCCCCACCAGGCCCCCACTCATGTCTCCCACCACCCCCACCCCCCAGCAGTGCAGGGGCAGCCTCCACCAGGCCCCCACTCATGTCTCACACCACCCCCACCAGTGCAGGGGCACCCTCCACCAGGCCCCCACTCATGTCTCCCACCACCCCCACCCCCCAGCATCCAGGGGCACCCTCCACCAGGCCCCCACTCATGTCTCCCACCACCCCCACCCCCCAGCAGTGCAGGGGCACCCTCCACCAGGCCCCCACTCATGTCTCCCACCACCCCCACCCCCCAGCAGTGCAGGGGCACCCTCCACCAGGCCCCCACTCATGTCTCCCACCACCCCCACCCCACAGCATCCAGGGGCACCCTCCACCAGGCCCCCACCCATGTCTCCCACCACCCCCACCCCCCAGCAGTGCAGGGGCACCCTCCACCAGGCCCCCACTCATGTCTCCCACCACCCCCACCCCCCTGCCACCATGGGCAGCACCCACCAGGCCCCCACTCATGTCTCCCACCACCCCCACCCCCCAGCAGTGCAGGGGCAGCCTCCACCAGGCCCCCACTCATGTCTCCCACCACCCCCACCCCCCAGCCACCATGGGCAGCCCCCACCAGGCCCCCACTCATGTCTCCCAAAGCAGTGCAGGGGCAGCCTCCACCAGGCCCCCACTCATGTCTCCCACCACCCCCACCCCCCAGCAGTGCAGGGGCACCCACCACCAGGCCCCCACTCATGTCTCCCACCACCCCCACCGCCCTGCCACCATGGGCAGCCCCCACCAGGCCCCCACTCATGTCTCCCACCACCCCCACCCCCCAGCAGTGCAGGGGCAGCCTCCACCAAGCCCCCACTCATGTCTCCCACCACCCCCACCCCCCAGCAGTGCAGGGGCACCCTCCACCAGGCCCCCACTCATGTCTCCCACCACCCCCACCCCCCAGCATCCAGGGGCACCCTCCACCAGGCCCCCACCCATGTCTCCCACCACCCCCACCCCCCAGCAGTGCAGGGGCACCCTCCACCAGGCCCCCACTCATGTCTCCCACCACCCCACCCCCCTGCCACCATGGGCAGCACCCACCAGGCCCCCACTCATGTCTCCCACCACCCCCACCCCCCAGCAGTGCAGGGGCAGCCTCTACCAGGCCCCCACTCATGTCTCCCACCACCCCCACCCCCCAGCCACCATGGGCAGCCCCCACCAGGACCCCACTCATGTCTCCCACCACCCCCACCCCCCAGCAGTGCAGGGGCAGCCTCCACCAGGCACCCACTCATGTCTCCCACCACCCCCACCCCCCAGCCACCAGGGGCACCCTCCACCAGGCCCCCACCCATGTCTCCCACCACCCCCACCCCCCAGCAGTGCAGGGGCAGCCTCCACCAGGCCCCCACTCATGTCTCCCACCACCCCCACCCCCCTGCCACCATGGGCAGCCCCCACCAGGCCCCCACCCATGTCTCCCACCACCCCCACCCCCCAGCAGTGCAGGGGCAGCCTCCACCAGGCCCCACTCATGTCTCCCACCACCCCCACCCCCCAGCAGTGCAGGGGCACCCTCCACCAGGCCCCCACTCATGTCTCCCACCACCCCACCCCCCAGCAGTGCAGGGGCACCCTCCACCAGGCCCCCACTCATGTCTCCCACCACCCCCACCCCCCAGCAGTGCAGGGGCACCCACCACCAGGCCCCCACTCATGTCTCCCACCACCCCACCCCCCTGCCACCATGGGCAGCCCCCACCAGGCCCCCACTCATGTCTCCCACCACCCCCACCCCCCTGCCAACATGGGCAGCCCCCACCAGGCCCCCACTCATGTCTCCCACCACCCCCACCCCCCAGCAGTGCAGGGGCAGCCTCCACCAGGCCCCCACTCATGTCTCCCACCACCCCCACCCCCCAGCATCCAGGGGCACCCTCCACCAGGCCCCCACCCATGTCTCCCACCACCCCCACCCCCCAGCAGTGCAGGGGCACCCTCCACCAGGCCCCCACCCATGTCTCCCACCACCCCCACCCCCCTGCCACCATGGACAGCCCCCACCAGGCCCCCACCCATGTCTCCCACCACCCCCACCCCCCAGCCACCAGGGGCACCCTCCACCAGGCCCCCACCCATGTCTCCCACCACCCCCACCCCCCAGCAGTGCAGGGGCAGCCTCCACGAGGCCCCCACTCATGTCTCCCACCACCCCCACCCCCCTGCCACCATGGGCAGCCCCCACCAGGCCCCCACCCATGTCTCCCACCACCCCCACCCCCCAGCAGTGCAGGGGCAGCCTCCACCAGGCCCCCACTCATGTCTCCCACCACCCCCACCCCCCAGCAGTGCAGGGGCAGCCTCCACCAGGCCCCCACTCATGTCTCCCACCACCCCCACCCCCCAGCATCCAGGGGCACCCTCCACCAGGCCCCCACCCATGTCTCCCACCACCCCCACCCCCCAGCAGTGCAGGGGCACCCTCCACCAGGCCCCCACTCATGTCTCCCACCACCCCCACCCCCCTGCCACCATGGGCAGCCCCCACCAGGCCCCCACCCATGTCTCCCACCACCCCCACCCCCGAGCCACCAGGGGCACCCTCCACCAGGCCTCCACCCATGTCTCCCACCACCCCCACCCCCCAGCAGTGCAGGGGCAGCCTCCACCAGGCCCCCACTCATGTCTCCCACCACCCCCACCCCCCTGCCACCATGGGCAGCCCCCACCAGGCCCCCACCCATGTCTCCCACCACCCCCACCCCCCAGCAGTGCAGGGGCACCCTCCACCAGGCCCCCACTCATGTCTCCCACCGCCCCACCCCCCAGC
Organism: Ambystoma mexicanum; assembly: GCF_040938575.1. Lineage (NCBI taxonomy): Eukaryota > Metazoa > Chordata > Amphibia > Caudata > Ambystomatidae > Ambystoma > Ambystoma mexicanum. Next base: position 290,407,264 of record NC_090939.1, on the reverse strand, counting down.
CACCAGGGGCACCCTCCACCAGGTCCTCACAATCCCCAATCATGTGCGTAATGGTCAGCCTCCACAGCCAAAAAGCCCTACCAAGTAACCCATTCACCCACATGGAAATGCAAATTACATGTTACACCCCCAATGTTCATGAAGCTAATGAACCCATGTCCGTCACACACAATGGTTGCAATTGAATGGGAAAACACCCAACATGACATGCATCAAACCAATGAGATGATACCACACAGTGAAGTATGAAAACAAAATTGTATTGAAAAAAATAAAGAATGCTAAAGAAAGGAAACAAACTACAATGGGAATGAGAAAAAATAAGGTGCATGTCTGTATTAAAAAAAAAACACTGCAAATCAGAATCCAAAAAAAGTCGTCCAAAGTCAAATGTAAAAAAATCTCTATGCAATAAAGAACTATGTTAAAAACTAACAAGGGTCCATGAGCCCAACTGAACAAAGGAAACCTACTAAAAAACCTAACTAAAAATCAACTATATACAAAAAGTGGAGCAGTGTCCGTCGACTCCAAATCATAATAAGAAACAAAGGAAACCTAAAACTAAAGAACTATATACAAAGGCGGCGGGCAAGTCCAGGGGCTCACTCCGTGGTGTCCCGGGCCAGGGCATCATCGAACTCCTGTTCGATGTCCCGGAGGAGGTCCAGTTCCATGGCCCCGAGGGTCCGCAGGGACGACGCCGTGTCCTCCTCCAACCCCCTGCGGATTGCCTCGAGGCACTCGGCCCGCCTCAGGGCCCTCCGCATGGAGTTCTCCGCCCTGACCATTGTGAGCCGCGCCTCTTCCGCCCGCCACCGCTCCGCACCTATGGCGTGGCCCAACCGCTGCCACACGGAAGACACTCTCTGTCCTGGGTCCCCCTGCCCTCCGGCCGATGCCTGCCCCTCCGATGTGGAAAGCCCCGAGCCTTCATGTCTCCCACCATGTTGCTGCTGCTGCACTGCCTCTGCCGTGCACTGCCTCCTGCTGCCTGCACATCCTCCGCCGGCTGGGGTGCAGTTGTTGATGTGGCCACCCCTGCTGGACCTCCGACTCCCGACTGTGGCAGGGATGCCTCCTCCACCAGCCTGGCCGCACCGTCAGAGGCAGCTCCACAGGGCACCCAGGTGACTGATGGGTGGGAAGTTGGCACAGAGGACGACTGGCGCGTAGGGGGTCCAGTTGAGGAGGGGGTCGGAGCAAGCCCCATCAGACGGAGGAATCTGGCCTGGGTGACCTGTCCCAGCAGGCTGACGTGGTCAACGAGCCATTCGAGATGACGTGCAGTCTCTCCATGAAAAGACTGCAGGTCACCTCGCATGGCCCGTTGACGCAACGCCACACCAGCCAGGACAGGCTCAACCCGGACCTGGATGGCCACGTCCGCAGGCAGAGGAAGGCCAGTTGACGTCAGCCCATCCCCTGCCTGAAAACGGGTCTGGACGTAGGCATCCCTGCTGGTGCAAGATGATGCAGGGACAGGATCGGGGACAGGATTGCACACAGGCACCTCCGCGGCGGCCTGTGCTGCCTCCTGTCCCTGGTCCTGCACTGCACCACTAGCACCAGTGGGATCCCCACCTCCAGACCCCGTCTCTGGTGCTTGCACGGCCTCCTCCTCCACCAAACCCCCCACCAACCTGGATGACTCCGTGCCATCTTCCCCTGTTGGGCCCTGTGGGGTCCCAGCTGCCCCTTCTGCTGCCGAGGAGTCCAACTGCAACCTCCGCCTCTTGGACCTCCCCCCGGCAGCTGCGGCCTGGGACGTGGCACCGGACTCCTCACGCCCCGACGAGATGACAACACGGGAGGGGAGCCGGGCCTTGCGTCTCCGGCTGGCGGTCGGATCCCCGCCGCTGTGCTCCACAGCACCTTCTCCGCCCTCTTCATCAGTTGACGCTGCAGACAGGGAGAAACAAAACACAGGCATCAGGGCACTGTACAATGGACACATACACACATGACAGTTGCACATGAGTGGCATTGGCAAACCTCAGACATGTCATCACAATCCCCAACACACATGTCATTGCAACTCGCACACATGAGCCATACCACAGCCATATCGCAACTGCCAGCACAATCCATACACATACAACAGCATCAGCAGCCAAAGGGGAGCCAGACATCACATGCAACACAGGAAGTGCACCACACATGTACACACACCACCACACTTGCATGCATGTGTACACCTCTGCCAAGTGTCGCACTGTTCAGACGGCCATCCATGTCACATCTGCCAATCAGGCTTCCACATACCGCTGTCACATGCATCCATGTTGCATCACTGTTGCACCCTTGTCAAATACACACACATGCACATGTACACAGTGCTCATACATGCAGCTGAAAACAACATACATGCGTGACATCACGGACATGTCTACTTACATACACATTCATACAAACATGTGTGCACGCACAACTGCATTTGCCATGCAAGCCTACACACACAAGCACCATCCATGTCTCACACATTACAGCCCTCGCATGTGTCAGCCCCACGGCCCTGTACACCCCCACCCATACTCGACCCCATACAAACAGATGTGCAACCTGCACAATACCGAATAATCACCACACGCACTGCTCACAATCAGGATGCATGTACACTCACCGCTCGACTCCAGACGGGTCTGCTTCTCTAGGACCTGGACGTGGAGCGCTGGGGATATGCGTTCCAGGACCCCCATCTGTTCTTCCGACAAGTGGCCCCGGCGCCCCTTGGCATCCGCTGCCTTCAAGAGGCGCCGGGCCTTGTTCAGGGTCCTGGACCTGTAGTCCTCCCAGCGCTTCCTGACATGTTGTAAGTCCCGGACTGCCACCCCCTCCGCGTTGATGGCAGTCACGATGTCAGTCCAGATCTGAGTCCGTCCTTCCTTGTCGGCGCGGGAACTTCCGAAGAGGGCATCATACTGCCCCAGGACTTGCTCCACCAGGACACCAACTTCGGTGGCACTGAAGCTGGTGCCCCTCTGCCTCTCTGGCCGGGGGTTGTCAGTGGTCACAGATGGTGTTTGCCCCGACATGACAACCCCAGAGGCAGGAGTGGGTGGGCAACTGGGTCCTGGGGCTGGGCTGTGGAGCGATGGAATTCCAGTCGGGAGTCTTCGGTTCCAGCAGGGGTGGTCACAGCAACAGCACCCCTGGCTGATGTGCAGGCAGCAAATGGCAGTGCACGTGGGCAGCAGGCAGTCAGGCAGGAGCAGATGGCAGGTGGGAGCGTGCTCGGGGCTCTGGGGGGCAGTAGTTCGGCCTTCTGGGCAGGAGCGTGGTCTTCCGTGTGCTTACGCGTGGCCAGCTTGGTACGGAGTGATTTGGCACGTGAAAATCCTGCACGTCAGCGTGAAAATCGAGGAAAGGCCCTTAGCGCGTAAGCGCGTCAGCACGCATACGCGATTCTATTGGACCAAAGGCCCTTAGCGCGTAAACGCGTCAGCACGCATACGCGATTCTATTGGACCAAAGGCCCTCAGCGCGTAAACGCGTCTGTGACGTGACCCGCACGGGTGTTTCCCACACAGCACGTGATGACAGAGCACACGTGGAAAGACTGCACGTCAGAGTGTCATCGCGTGTGATTGGTGGAAATGGCCCTACACGCAGAAGTGACAAAGCGTGTAATTGGTGGAAATGGCCCTAGCGCGTACACGCCGCGTAAGTGACGCTGGACGTGTGGGCCTGTATAAAAGGTACGTGTAGAACACCATTTCCTTGTACGTGCTTTTCGTGGAGAGCGAGTGGGTGAATTCTGTACTTCTTGTCGTTTCACACGCGATTTACTTCACGGCGTTTCAAGTTCGTATTCCCTGTTACCTCTGACAGCTTTTTCTCTTTTTTCTCTTTTACTGGTTTACCTGGGCCTGTTCCCTCAAACAGTGTTCCCTTCTACTGTTGTCCTGTCTCCTCAGACAGCGTACAAATCTTCTTTTGGCGGGGGTGTTGCCAACCAAACGCGCTCCTTTTTCACGCTCTTTTACCTGGCAGACGGTGAGTCACGCACGTATCTAACATCTGTGCTTGCCCCGTGTGTAGCCTACCCCTTCAGAGGTCATTCTAGGCTGCGTGTGACACGCATACGTTCATTCTTGTGTTACTGGGTGCCACAGCGTAGTGCAGGTTTTTCTTTCTGCACACGTGGTCTAGGAGGGGTTGCGTGCACGTCATCTCCCTTTTTTGGGGCTCCTGTGCGTAGCGTGACCCGTCATCTTTCCCCAGGGGTTACAATCAGCCTTGCAAGAGCACTAGGGTACAATTACCATCTGGTACCCAACCCCTTTGACCCCCAATTGCCCAGGACAATACTTTAAAGCCACTCCCATACGCACATCTACATCAGTGCCATGGCTGGGAGGCGAGGATTCCGTAAGGGTGGCAAAGGTGGAAGAGCCACAAGTGGTGGCCGTGGTGGATCCGGTAGGGGACGTGGTCGTTACTTGCAGGGTGAGCCTGTCCCCCCATGTGTGGAGGACCAGTCAAGGGCACCCATAATCCCCCCCCCCTCCCGTTGAGGCTGATGTGGCTGACACCATCCATGCTCAGCCCTTGTTGGACCAGCCCATTGTGGCACCAGACCTGGCTGACTCCATGGCTGACTTCCAGGTCAGCAGGCCTATGACACGTGCGCTGGTGCACGTTGATGTCACCATGCCACGTGCATCTGGGGCAGCAAGGTCATCTGCTGCACCAAGTAGGCAGGGCGGAGAGGCTGCAGGGGCAGCTGCGGCTCCATCCACCCCAGCCCTCACACACCCAGCCAGGACAGTGTCGGTCCTAGTCCATGCTGCTGACATTCCCCCTGACACCATCACACTAGAGCCAATGCCTGCACCAACTCCCATGCTGAGTGTGCAATCCCACACTCCTGATACAGAGTCCACCAGGGCTCCTGCCCCTAGTGTCCAGAGCGGCGCAGGACACTCAGGATCACCACCACCTTCCAAGCGGAAGAGGAAGAGTGCTCGTCCGGCACAGGCTGATGCCCCAGACACGGCTACACAGTCCGGCCCATCCAGGAAGCCCAGCTTCACGGATGACGAACTGAATGCACTTGTCGAGTATGTGTCCGCACATGACAACGAGATGGTCATTGTTGCAGGATCCAAGACCACACCTGCACAACGCCAGGCACACTGGCAGACCGTTGCGGACATCGTAAGTGCCCTTGGAATCGTGAGGCGCACAGCCAATGATTGCTATAAGCGCTGGAATGACCTGTAGCGCAGGGCAAAGAGTAAGCTGGCCTCAAGTCATGCCGCAACTCTAGTGACTGGAGGTGGGTCTCCAGTAGTAGACATGTAGTAGACATGGAACTCACTCCACATGAGTCAGTCGCTGGGACCTACGTCACGGAGGAACAGATCCAAGGCGTGGGAGATCTGGCTGATTACGAGGCATTGTCCGGTGAGTGCACATGCATGTGTGTGTCATCCATGTGCATGGTGTGTGTGTGAGGGCTTCTGTTTGTGTGCCAGGTGAGAGTGTGTGCGCCTGAGTCGTATGGGTCAGCCATGTGCTTCATGCAATACATTCTGCGCAGCTGCATTTGGCCATAGCAGTATCCCTTCTGCCAACAGTAGACATCTAGCCCAACTGCACGCCAGTTGCCCTTGAAGTGTCACCTTGCCACAACATTGTTGCTTATTTTTCACTGTTCATTCAGGCAGATTGTTTGCATTCCACCACCTTTACTAGGCATGTCGCAGTCCACTAGTCACATGTCTGACATGGCTATGGTAAAGTGGAGTGACTTTGTTACCTGGATATCATTTGTTCACACATGTCCCTGTGCAATTGGACCATTTCAGACTGGCAGCTCCAGGTGAAAAATCTGACCTGTTAGAATTAGAAAAGCTATTACATGCGGGAACTGGACTGAATGAATAGGTGCTGCCCTCCTCTCCATCTTCACTCAATAGCAATGGTACATGCCATCTGTGTGATGGCATGTGTGTTTCACCTGGCAATCACAGGCCAATGTGTGATGCCACTGCCAGGCAGCATGCAGAAAATGTGTTCATCTTCCATCTTGGTGTCATCAGTGTGTGCCATTTGCCTGCCCTTCATATGCAGTGAGGGTGCATGCATGGGAGGGTTTTAGTCATGTGGGACATGTGTCAATCAAGTACTGGTTCTTTTGCTTCTCAGCCCTCATTGTGTGCCATGGTGCTAATGCGTGTTTCCATTTCTCTGTTTTTATGTCTTTGCAGGGGAAGACGCACCTGATACTGCTGGGGTTGTGGAGATGGTGCAGACCCAGGAGGGGTCCGAGGGCCGACCAACCACCAGTGAGGGACGTGGTGTGGTGGTGGGTGAGAACCCACAAGTGCTGCAGGTCGTGCTCTCAAGGGGTGTCTCTGGCTGCACCTCCCCCGAGCTGTACTCAGGTGTTGATTCGGATGAGACCTACGTGCCGTCGCAGGTGAGTGTTCCAGGGAGGGATTCTGTTCTGTCCCACCCACCTGCACCAGGGGCAGAACCCTCAATGGGGATGTCAGTGTTGGCAGCTACGCCTTTGGTGGTTACGGATGCAGGGTCACACTCCGCGACATCTGATCCTGTTCCTGGGCCAGCAGATCAGAGGGGGAATGTAGTCCTGTAGCCTCAGGCAGTGCCGGCACAGCAAGGCGCAGTTCGCCTTGCCCCAGACAGGTGTGGTGCCCGCCGACGTGGTGGCCGTACGCCACCTGGCAATACCGCATGGGAGCAATCCATTTACGGTATGGCAACACAACAGGCAGCATCATCCGAGATGATGGCTCAGGCCATGGATAGGGTGGCCACTTCCATTGTCCCCCCTGAAAGGCTGATGGAGCGACTAGAGCAGGCAACCGACTCCATCAGTCACACAGGGAGGACATGTTGGGGTCCAACAGGGACAGGCGGGCGGCACTGGCGACTCTGCCGGAGGCCATCTCCATTGAGTCCCAGGGCCACAGGGAAGCCCTGAGGCAGGAGCTCCTTCACCTCAGGACGACTCTTGTTGAGCTTGAGGCTTCAACACACCAAAGGACAGAACAGCAGCTGGAGCGTCTCACCCGTACGCTCTCAGCTGAGATGCAGGCAACGAGGGCGGAGGTCCGGGCATCCCGTGAGTTGTTGCATGGGGACCTCCGCACACTCATCCTCCAGAACCAGACCTACCACACCCGCATGCTTGCAGCCATGGAGGAGCAGACTAGGGCCTTGCGTGGGCTGCCTCCCATAGTGCAACCACCTCCGGATGCAGCTGCACAGGGTGATAATAGCGACAGCAGTGATACTCCCACAATAGGGTAGCCGTGTGGGCCATGAGCCCATGGAGGTGTTTTTTTTCCCCAGGATCCACGCAGGTGGGTTATGGTGTGCATCCTGTCCTCGGACCTCCTGGGTGGCCTCCCCAACCCCCCCGGGCCCATCAATGGCCATTTTTGATTTTTATTTTTATTTTTGATTTTTATTTTTGATTTTTATTTTTATTTTTAATTTCTAAATAATTTTTCCCATTTTTTTGGGGACAATTTGTTGGCTTCCGTGGTTCCTGTGGGCATACACAGCATTGTGGCTGGGCACATGCAGGCTTGTCATGTATTTGGTTCAGATGCTTGGGTTTGAGTCACACACACCCCTCCTGCTTCCCGTTTCCATGGGCTTGCAAAGGGTGTGCCCAAGTGACAGTGAATTACACAGTGACGTTGGACTCGCATGAGCTGTGTGGGCAGTCTGTATTCAATACTGTGTATACATTCCTAGTGCATATTGCTGTTGTGTTGTACACTGCATGTTGCATTGATGTGTAACTCATCATCTGTGTCTAGCTCCCAATTTGCAGGTCCCTTCCTCATGTCTACACAAGGCCCTCTAGTCTGGAGATGGGGTCCATGTTGGCAGCAGTGCACCTACAACTCTACATGGCGCCAACACTGCACAGTTGGTAGTGGTGGGAGTGCAGGCATTTCCAGGTGGTGAGACTACTAATATATAACATTTGTGATGTCATGTTAATGGTAGTACCTGCTCAAGTTTGTTGTTGGTCCTGCATTACTCTGAGCATTTCAGGTGTTGCAAGTTTCAATTAGGGACACTCTACATTGTGACACTAGTGTCATGTTGTGGGGATTACTTTGTTTACCTGCAAATAGCATGACATGGCACGGTGTGTGGTGTGGCGGTGCTGGGGATGGGTTGGCTGACATGGCACTGTCCTCTTGTTGCATTTTGCAAGTGGGTATTCATTTTAGCTGCTTAAATGTGTTACTTCACAAAACTGCATTGGTGGTTTCTGTGTGGGTAGGGATGCACACATTGTGACACTTCCAGGTGAACAATCTCAGGCTGATATGGTTTTCACGGTTCATTCTCCAGACATTCAGGATCAGTGTCAGGTTGAGTCATCATTGATTGTCAGATGGAATGTGCCAGGGCAGTGTGCACTCCACAGGGGTGTGATTTCTATGTGAAGTAATTAGCCACTAGCTGTGTAGGGGCTGCCTCCCCCCGTGCCCTTTCCCCTCCCATGCGCAGCGGCTGTGCATGTGGTTGGGGATGTGGGGCCACCACCATGTCCACGGCCAGGCCCCGGCGTGTTGCAACGTTGTGCAGGACACATGCTGCCACTATGATCCTGCACACTACTGGGGGAGCGTACAACAGCTGCCGCCAGAACGGTCAAGGGAGCGAAAGCGTGACTTTAGCACTCCGAATGTGCGCTCCACTATGCCCCGGGTTGTAATGTGGGCTGTGTTATATCATACCTGGGGTGGCGTGGTGGTGTTCCGAATTGGCGTCATCATGTGGGGGCTGAGAGGGTAGGCACTGTCCCCTGTGGAGGTGGTGATTGGTATCATTGGTGGGGTTGTGACCTTGCTCAGTATCTGACATGCATGCATGTGCAGTGGCATTCATACTCACCAAGCAGCCATGTATCGCCATGCCGCCCAGCTTCTAGGTCCCGGCTTAGGGTGGACATTCGGTAAATGAAGCTGTCGTGGGTTGACCCGGGATAGTTGGCATATACTGAGGTGATGATTCCCTTGGCATTACATACTACCTGCTCGTTGATGGAATGCCAGTGCTTGCGGTTCCTATAGATGTGCTCAGATGCCCTGGGGGGACGTAGAGCCACATGGGTGCAGTCGATGGCACCTAGCACTTTGGGGAATCGTGCCACAGCGTAAAAATCCAGGGCGGCAGCATGCCTTTCTGCAGGTGTTCTGGGCAGGTATATGTGCCTGCGAACTGATGGGCGTGCAGTGATGATGTTCAAGACCTGGTGTAGGCAGCGTGACTGGGTGGCCTGTGATACACCACCCACAATGGCACTTGTCCGCTGAAATGATCCAGTGGCTAAGAAGTGCAGTACATTGAGAACCTTCTCCAGGGGGCTGAGTGCTTGGGAGAACAGGGTGGGTGATGTGAGGTCATCCTCCCACTCACTCACCAGGTCCAGTATGATGTGTGGTGGAAACCTGTACCTCCCATGCACCTGGTCATCAGGCATCCCGAAAAGGCTGGTTCTGGGTGTGAATATTCTGGCCCTGGCTATCCTCCTCCTCCTCCTTTGGTAGGCCACGCCCACTGCTGCTAGGAACGGTATGTTCATCCTGGGTCTGAGCTTGTTATTTTGTTAGCGCGCAAATTAATGCGTTGCGCGTGTTGTAGGCGAGCGTGTGACCCGCGCACCCCTGAAATCCAGTACCCAGTCCAATAGCGTGTTGAAATTCCCGCGCACCCCGGGATACAGGTGCGCTGACGTACTTGCGTGTGTAAGTGTCCGCGCACCCCTGATATACACGTACATAGGCCAATCGCGTGTACGCGCACTTTTGTCCAATTACACGCGATGAGACTCTGACGTGCTGTCCTATTACACGCGATGACACTCTGACGTGCAGTCTTTCCACGTGTGCTCTGTCATCACGTGCTGTGTGGGAAACACCCGTGCGGGTCACATCACAGACGCGTTTACGCGCTGAGGGCCTTTGGTCCAATATAATTGCGTATGCGTGCTGACGCGTTTACGCGCTGAGGGCCTTTGGTCCAATAGAATCGCGTATGCGTGCTGACGCGCTTACGCGCTAAGGGCCTTTCCTCGATTTTCACGCTGACGTGCAGGATTTTCACGTGCCAAATCACTCCGTACCAAGCTGGCCACGCGTAAGCACACGGAAGACCACGCTCCTGCCCAGAAGGCCGAACTACTGCCCCCCAGAGCCCCGAGCCCGCTCCCACCTGCCATCTGCTGCTGCCTGACTGCCTGCTGCCCACGTGCACTGCCATTTGCTGCCTGCACATCAGCCAGGGGTGCTGTTGCTGTGACCACCCCTGCTGGAACCGAAGACTCCCGACTGGAATTCCATCGCTCCACAGCCCAGCCCCAGGACCCAGTTGCCCACCCACTCCTGCCTCTGGGGTTGTCATGTCGGGGCAAACACCATCTGTGACCACTGACAACCCCCAGCCAGAGAGGCAGAGGGGCACCAGCTTCAGTGCCACCGAAGTTGGTGTCCTGGTGGAGCAAGTCCTGGGGCAGTATGATGCCCTCTTCGGAAGTTCCCGCGCCGACAAGGAAGGACGGACTCGGATCTGGACTGACATCGTGACTGCCATCAACGCGGAGGGGGTGGCAGTCCGGGACTTACAACATGTCAGGAAGCGCTGGGAGGACTACAGGTCCAGGACCCTGAACAAGGCCCGGCGCCTCTTGAAGGCAGCGGATGCCAAGGGGCGCCGGGGCCACTTGTCGGAAGAACAGATGGGGGTCCTGGAACGCATATCCCCAGCGCTCCACGTCCAGGTCCTAGAGAAGCAGACCCGTCTGGAGTCGAGCGGTGAGTGTACATGCATCCTGATTGTGAGCAGTGCGTGTGGTGATTATTCGGTATTGTGCAGGTTGCACATCTGTTTGTATGGGGTCGAGTATGGGTGGGGGTGTACAGGGCCGTGGGGCTGACACATGCGAGGGCTGTAATGTGTGAGACATGGATGGTGCTTGTGTGTGTAGGCTTGCATGGCAAATGCAGTTGTGCGTGCACACATGTTTGTATGAATGTGTATGTAAGTAGACATGTCCGTGATGTCACGCATGTATGTTGTTTTCGGCTGCATCTATGAGCACTGTGTACATGTGCATGTGTGTGTATTTGACAAGGGTGCAACAGTGATGCAACATGGATGCATGTGACAGCGGTATGTGGAAGCCTGATTGGCAGATGTGACATGGATGGCCGTCTGAACAGTGCGACACTTGGCAGAGGTGTACACATGCATGCAAGTGTGGTGGTGTGTGTACATGTGTGGTGCACTTCCTGTGTTGCATGTGATGTCTGGCTCCCCTTTGGTTGCTGATGCTGTTGTATGTGTATGGATGGTGCTGGCAGTTGCGATATGGCTGTGGTATGGCTCATGTGTGCTAGTTGCAATGACATGTGTGTTGGGGATTGTGATGACATGTCTGAGGTTTGCCAATGCCACTCATGTGCAACTGTCATGTGTGTATTTGTCCATTGTACAGTGCCCTGATGCCTGTGTTTTGTTTCTCCCTGTCTGCAGCGTCAACTGATGAAGAGGGCGGAGAAGGTGCTGTGGAGCACAGCGGCGGGGATCCGACCGCCAGCCGGAGACGCAAGGCCTGGCTCCCCTCCCGTGTTGTCATCTCGTCGGGGAGTGAGGAGTCCGGTGCCGCGTCCCAGGCCGCAGCTGCCGGGGGGAGGTCCAAGAGGCAGAGGTTGCAGTTGGACTCCTCGGCAGCAGAAGGGGCAGCTGGGACCCCACAGGGCCCAACAGGGGAAGATGGCACGGAGTCATCCAGGTTGGTGGGGGGTTTGGTGGAGGAGGAGGCCGTGCAAGCACCAGAGACGGGGTCTGGAGATGGGGATCCCACTGGTGCTAGTGGTGCAGTGCAGGACCAGGGACAGGAGGCAGCACAGGCCACCGCGGAGGTGCCTGTGTGCAATCCTGTCCCCGATCCTGTCCCTGCATCATCTTGCACCAGCAGGGATGCCTACGTCCAGACCCGTTTTCAGGCAGGGGATGAGCTGACGTCAACTGGCCTTCCTCTGCCTGCGGACGTGGCCATCCAGGTCCGGGTTGAGCCTGTCCTGGCTGTTGTGGCGTTGCGTCAACGGGCCATGCGAGGTGACCTGCAGTCTTTTCATGGAGAGACTGCACGTCATCTCGAATGGCTCGTTGACCACGTCAGCCTGCTGGGACAGGTCACCCAGGCCGGATTCCTCCGTCTGATGGGGCTTGCTCCGACCCCCTCCTCAACTGGACCCCCTACGCGCCAGTCGTCCTCTGTGCCATCTTCCCACCCATCAGTCACCTGGGTGCCCTGTGGAGCTGCCTCTGACGGTGCGGCCAGGCTGGTGGAGGAGGCATCCCTGCCACAGTCGGGAGTCGGAAGTCCAGCAGGGGTGACCACATCAACAACTGCACCCCAGCCGGCGGAGGATGTGCAGGCAGCAGGAGGCAGTGCACGGGCAGAGGCAGTGCAGCAGCAGCAACATGGTGGGAGACATGAAGGCTCGGGGCTTTCCACATCGGAGGGGCAGGCATCGGCCGGAGGGCAGGGGGACCCAGGACAGAGAGTGTCTTCCGTGTGGCAGCGGTTGGGCCACGCCATAGGTGCGGAGCGGCGGCGGGCGTAAGAGGCGCGGCTCACAATGGTCAGGGCAGAGAACTCCATGCGGAGGGCCCTGAGGCGGGCCGAGTGCCTCGAGGCAATCCGCAGGGGGTTGGAGGAGGACACGGCGTCGTCCCTGCGGACCCTCGGGGCCATGGAACTGGACCGCCTCCGGGACATCGAACAGGAGTTCGATGATGCCCTGGCCCGGGACACCACGGAGTGAGCCGCTGGACTTGCCCGCCGCCTTTGTATATAGTTCTTTAGTTTTAGGTTTCCTTTGTTTCTTATTATGATTTGGAGTCGACGGACACTGCTCCACTTTTTGTATATAGTTGATTTTTAGTTAGGTTTTTTAGTAGGTTTCCTTTGTTCAGTTGGGCTCATGGACCCTTGTTAGTTTTTAACATAGTTCTTTATTGCATAGAGATTTTTTTACATTTGACTTTGGACGACTTTTTTTTGGATTCTGATTTGCAGTGTTTTTTTTTTAATACGGACATGCACCTTATTTTTTCTCATTCCCATTGTAGTTTGTTTCCTTTCTTTAGCATTCTTTATTTTTTTCAATACAATTTTGTTTTCATACTTCACTGTGTGGTATCATCTCATTGGTTTCATGCATGTCATGTTGGGTGTTTTCCCATTCAATTGCAACCATTGTGTGTGACGGACATGGGTTCATTAGCTTCATGAACATTGGGGGTGTAACATGTAATTTACATTTCCATGTGGGTGAATGGGTTACTTGGTAGGGCTTTTTGGCTGTGGAGGCTGACCATTACGCACATGATTGGGGATTGTGAGGACCTGGTGGAGGGTGCCCCTGGTGGCTGGGGGGTGGGGGTGGTGGGAGACATGAGTGGGGGCCTGGTGGAGGGTGCCCCTGCACTGCTGGGGGGTGGGGGTGGTGGGAGACATGAGTGGGGGCCTGGTGGAGGCTGCCCCTGCACTGCTGGGGGGTGGGGGTGGTGGGAGACATGAGTGGGGGCCTGGTGGAGGCTGCCCCTGCACTGCTGGGGGGTGGGGGTGGTGGGAGACATGAGTGGGGGCCTGGTGGGGGCTGCCCATGGTGGCAGGGGGGTAGGGGTGGTGGGAGACATGAGTGGGGGCCTGGTGGGGGCTGCCCATGGTGGCAGGGGGGTGGGGGTGGTGGGAGACATGAGTGGGGGCCTGGTGGTGGGTGCCCCTGCACTGCTGGGGGGTGGGGGTGGTGGGAGACATGAGTGGGGGCCTGGTGGAGGGTGCCCCTGCACTGCTGGGGGGTGGGGGTGGTGGGAGACATGAGTGGGGGCCTGGTGGAGGGTGCCCCTGCACTGCTGGGGGGTTGGGGTGGTGGGAGACATGAGTGGGGGCCTGGTGGAGGCTGCCCCTGCACTGCTGGGGGGTGGGGGTGGTGGGAGACATGGGTGGGGGCCTGGTGGGGGCTGCCCATGGTGGCAGGGGGGTGGGGGTGGTGGGAGACATGAGTGGGGGCCTGGTGGAGGCTGCCCCTGCACTGCTGGGGGGTGGGGGTGGTGGGAGACATGGGTGGGGGCCTGGTGGAGGGTGCCCCTGGTGGCTGGGGGGTGGGGGTGGTGGGAGACATGAGTGGGTGCCTGGTGGAGGCTGCCCCTGCATTGCTGGGGGGTGTTGGGAGACATGAGTGGGGGCCTGGTGGGGGCTGCCCATGGTGGCTGGGGGAGGGGGTGGTGGGAGACATGAGTGGGGGCCTGGTGGAGGCTGCCCCTGCACTGCTGGGGGGTGGGGGTGGTGGGAGACATGAGTGGGGGCCTGTTGGGTGCTGCCCATGGTGCCAGGGGGGTGGGGGTGGTGGGAGACATGAGTGGGGGCCTGGTGGAGGGTGCCCCTGCACTGCTGGGGGGTGGGGGTGGTGGGAGACATGGGTGGGGGCCTGGTGGAGGGTGCCCCTGGATGCTGGGGGGTGGGGGTGGTGGGAGACATGAGTGGGGCCTGGTGGAGGGTGCCCCTGCACTGCTGGGGGTGGGGGTGGTGGGAGACATGAGTGGGGGCCTGGTGGAGGCTGCCCCTGCACTGCTGGGGGGTGGGGGTGGTGGGAGACATGAGTGGGGGCCTGGTGGGGGCTGCCCATGGTGGCAGGGTGGTGGGGGTGGTGGGAGACATGAGTGGGGGCCTGGTGGTGGGTGCCCCTGCACTGCTGGGGGGTGGGGGTGGTGGGAGACATGGGTGGGGGCCTGGTGGTGGGTGCCCCTGCACTGCTGGGGGGTGGGGGTGGTGGGAGACATGAGTGGGGGCCTGGTGGTGGGTGCCCCTGCACTGCTGGGGGGTGGGGGTGGTGGGAGACATGAGTGGGGGCCTGGTGGAGGGTGCCCCTGCACTGCTGGGGGGTGGGGGTGGTGGGAGACATGAGTGGGGGCCTGGTGGAGGCTGCCCCTGCACTGCTGGGGGGTGGGGTGGTGGGAGACATGGGTGGGGGCCTGGTGGGGGCTGCCCATGGTGGCAGGGGGGTGGGGGTGGTGGGAGACATGAGTGGGGGCCTGGTGGAGGGTGCCCCTGCACTGCTGGGGGGTGGGGGTGGTGGGAGACATGAGTGGGGGCCTGGTGGAGGCTGCCCCTGCACTGCTGGGGTGTGGGGGTGGTGGGAGACATGAGTGGGGGCCTGGTGGGGGCTGCCCATGGTGGCTGGGGGGTGGGGGTGGTGGGAGACATGAGTGGGGGCCTGGTGGAGGCTGCCCCACAATGCATGGGGGGTGGGGGTGGTGGGAGACATGAGTGGGGGCCTGGTGGGGGCTGCCCATGGTGGCAGGGGGGTGGGGGTGGTGGGAGACATGATTGGGGGCCTGGTGGAGGCTGCCCCTGCACTGCTGGGGGTGGGGGGTGGGAGACATGAGTGGGGGCCTGGTGGAGGCTGCCCCTGCACTGCTGGGGGGTGGGGGGGTGGGAGACATGAGTGGGGGCCTGGTGGGGGCTGCCCATGGTGGCAGGGGGGTGGGGGTGGTGGGAGACATGAGTGGGGGCCTGGTGGAGGGTGCCCCTGCACTGCTGGGGGGTGGGGGTGGTGGGAGACATGAGTGGGGGCCTGGTGGAGGCTGCCCCTGCACTGCTGGGGGGTGGGGGTGGTGGGAGACATGAGTGGGGGCCTGGTGGAGGCTGCCCCTGCACTGCTGGGGGGTGGGGGTGGTGGGAGACATGAGTGGGGGCCTGGTGGGGGCTGCCCATGGTGGCAGGGGGGTGGGGGTGGTGGGAGACATGCATTGTTGATCAGTAGTGCAAGGTAACATGTGAGTTGGCTGGGGGGCATGCCCATGGTGGATGGGCTGCCTGCGGGACATGAGCAGGGGTGCAGGGTAGTCCCCCGCTGTGTGGGCTGCCTACAGGGGCCGTGGAGGTTGTGGTGCGTACACCTGCGAGGACCCACACGGCCAATTCACGTGTGGTACTCCCCAGAACCCCTGAAATACACATACCCTGCTGAAATCGCGTGTGGATCTTCCCGCGCACCCCTGAAATACACGTACCCTGCTCACACTGGGCCAATCGCGTGTGGAACTTCCCGCGCACCCCTGAAATCCACGTACCCTGATGAAATCGCATGTGGAACTTCCCGCGCACCCCGGAAATACACATACCATGCTGAAATCGCGTGTGGAAATTCCCGCGCACCCCTGAAATACACGTACCCTGCTCGCACTGGGCCAATCGCGTGTGGAACTTCCCGCGCACCTCTGAAATACACGTACCCTGATGAAATCGCGTGTGTAACTTCCCGCGCACCCCTGCAATCCACGTACCCTGATGAAATCGCGTGTGGAACTTCCCGCGCACCCCGGAAATACACATACCATGCTGAAATCGCGTGTGGAAATTCCCGCGCACCCCTGAAATACACATACCCTGCTGAAATCGCGGGTGGAAATTCCTGCGTACCCCTGAAATACACGTACCCTGATGAAATCGCGTGTGGAACTTCCCGCGCACCCCTGAAATACTCATACCCTGCTGAAATCGCATGTGGAAATTCCCGCGCACCCCTGAAATACACGTACCCTGATGAAATCGCGTGTGGAACTTCCCGCGCACCCCTGAAATACACATACCCTGCTGAAATCGCGTGTGGAAATTCCCGCGCACCCCTGAAATACACGTACCCTGCTCGCACTGGGCCAATCGCGTGTGGAACTTCCCGCGCACCCCTGAAATACACGTACCCTGCTTGCACGGGGCCATTCGCGTGTGGAACTTCCCGCGCACCCCTGAAATACACGTACCCTGCTTGCACGGGGCCATTCGCGTGTGGAACTTCCCGCGCACCCCTGTAATCCACGTACCCGGCCAAATCGCGTGTGAGACTTCCCGCGCACCCCGGTATACACGCACACGTATTTTTTGTCAGCGGGTGTCCGTGTTTGTGGGTACCCCTTTGCACGTCATTTGTCCTGGAGGGCCACAGTATAGGACATTCATCATGGCAGTATATGGGTGCTATTTGTTGGTGCACCTTTTGGCGCACATTTCTTACAGCCGCAGAGACGCTACCGTCTGCTTTCTTGTGGCGGTCGTGTTTGTGCCTGTGCGCTGGTTTGAGCGTGCGCTTTTTTGCCCTATTCTATTCCATGAATACATGTTGTAGGCGAGCGTGTGGGCGTTCCGCGCACTTGTGCCCTGTACTTCCCCCGTGACGCCCACGTTTTGGCAAGTTGTTCCCCATTCCGAGTGTTACGCCCGTGTTCCGCCTACTTTTGTTGCGTGCGCCGCGCTATGTGCGATTTACGCTGTGGCCTGTGCAATTTTCGCTGTGACCTGGCGCACGCAGTTACATGGCCTGTGCGCCAACGTGCGCCGCGCACTTTTTTATCGCACATCCGCTGGTTTTCTCGCGCACGGCCTTCCATGAATCGATGTGCGCTGCTTTTCGTGCGATTTTCGCACTTGCACTGCGAATTTCGCTATTCCACTGCGATTCGCACGTTTTTGCCTACTTGCGCCGCGCTAATTATTCCATGAATCGGCCTCAAAGGGCCTTCACTTGGTACATCGATAAGAATCCGCTTGATGTAGTGGACTCAATAAGATACCTAGGAATCTCTTTTAATAATTCCCTTTGTGAACATCACTGGAAAACCGACCTAATAGCTCGACTGACTCAATTCAGCCTACAAGCACAGCTCTTGAACAAATTACATGGGAAATTCACTCTTACACCCATATTGACATTTTATTCTCAAAAAGTAGTTCCGGCCATTACTTTTGGCTCGGAAGCAGGCTGGTGCATAGACGTGGCTTTTTGGCAGAAACTCGAGGGCACTTTTTGGCGGCGAGTCCTGAAGCTACCAACATACATTTCAATGACTCAGCTAAGACATGAGCTTTCTTTAAACTCGTTACACACTACTATCTTGTGGAAATCTTTAATGGTATTCAGGAAAATGATTGCATCGCCCATGTCTCCTGCTTATCAGATTTTTTCCAAGAGTGCTGGACCTGGTCACTCCAATTTACTTGAAGAATGGAAACAACGTTCGACACAGTTATTAACTGGTGCCGATTTAAATACCGACGAACTAATAATGAGACCACAATCTGCGAAAAAAAAGTTTGAGACTGTGAAGTGGATTCAGAATAACGAACAAAGGAGAAAGATGGCCTCAACATTAGATGCTGGAATAGGTGAACTTAAGCAGGGAGTTCCATGTAACTATCTGACGAACTGCCCGTCGAGACACCATCATGAGCAGTTCCTGCGAATACGGCTGAACGCCATTGACACAAGAGCCATGTTGTGGCTTCGGCATTCCAAAGAAGTAACTGATGACATATGCCGATTTTGCTTGAAGGAGCCCGAAACCCTTGAACACTTAATAACTAAATGCTCGTCAATTACGGCAAAACGTATCCTACATCTTGGGAACTTTTGTCCTGCGAGCCCAGATTCTCGAGATTGGTGGTCTCATGCAATGGCAGGCAATTCGGTGAAACTATGCTGTGAGATAGTTGATTTCATCGCCTCTCTCAATTTGAAGGCTGTGGGTCAATTAACTCAGACTGTGCCGCCCTAATCACGAAGCTAGATGGCACTTGCACGGTGGCTTCGGTTGCTCCTGTGTGTTCTCTTTGCACTTATTTTTATTGCATTTTTCTCTCTCGGTTTGATCTAATGGTAGCGTTTTTGGAGGAACACGCGAAAAAAAAATGTTTGTAATAAAAGTCAGATGTCACAGTGTTACGCTGAGACATATTAGACTGATGTTGCAAAAAAAAAACAAAAAAAAAAAAAAGGGGAAAACCCTAAACTACCAAGATGGTCAATCTGCCTCCAAGGGTTTGATTTTACCATTGAGCACAGGTCAGGATGTCACCACCAAAATGCTGATGGTCTCTCTAGGATGTTTATAACTGACTAGAGGTATGAAACTCATCCAGGAGTGGATTAGATCCTCCTGTCCCTTAGTCTGGGGTTAGGGAGTGTTAGGGAGAATTCTAATTGTATAGCTAATTTCCCTTACCTATAGAGTCCCCCAGCAGCTTTGCTGGATTTGAAGGGTTTGTTTCTTTTTACCTGCTAAGAGTGAGACTCTTTTTTCTACTCTTAGGCATTTTTGCTATGTGTGTTCTAGGCTATTTTTTGTGTTTAATGCTTATGGGATTTTCTCTCACCGATAGGAACCATCTTTACTCACATGTGTTACACAGCACCCGCAGTGACACAGGGGTATCGTAGCGACCCCCAAACATAGACTCCATACCCCGGGACTGACTACTGTCTCCCAGAGTATGTAAAGTCCCCATTGACTTTACTAGTCAAATCTTATGAACTTAACCAGTCCAACCCATCTTACTATGGAGGTACTGAAAAGGGTTAATAGTTTTTCCCTTGGGTTCATTTTCGAGGGGGTACCTTAAAGTCCCGCTCTCTAAAGTTTCTGGCTGGTGGCAGTGGTTACTACCATAAATATTCAACCGCGAATATTTTCCTATAGTATTTTCCCATTGTTCGTGGCTAACACTTTTACTGACAGCCTCTAACATACCGCCGGTTTATTTTATTATTAACTTTACTCCAGTAGGTTTTATTTGCCAGAGCTTTAATATAAATTCTTTCACGTGTCTTACTCTAAACTCCTAACCCAGGTTGGGGATCCTTTGTTCGCTCTTTTGGCGGGCTTCTGCCAAGAAGCCCTCCTTTCGGCGCCTCTGAGTCTGGGGTGGGTCTGTTGTTTGGGAGGGGGAGTACAACCCCTGGACAGAGTTGTCGTAGCAACTCATGCGCATTCTAACCTGATAGGCTGGAGGGTCTCCCGCCAAGAAGACCACTCCACTGTGTGAGTAACAGCTAGGCTGTATGAATGGGTCTCTTTCTGCATAAAAGGAGGGTCCTGCGGACTGGAGGGGAAAGACTTGCCACTGGAACTACGGAACCGAAGGGGAGAGAAGCCACAGACATCTTCAGCATCTACACCACCGGTGAAGCCCTGCCGGATCATCTCACCAATTTTCTTCCACACGACGAGAGGAAATCTTCATCAAAAGAGCCTTCTTCCCTTGAGCTGGTGGGAAAAACCAGTTCACCCATCGCTTCCCCGGACCTGCCTTGGTCGAATCGACAGTGCCCAGTACTTGGAGACCAGATAGCCAGGCAGCTATCGACCCGGACCACGATTAAAAGGAGCGTACCTTTTAAACGTTGGCAGCACCGCGGCTGGTTTCATCCCTGGGTAGTGCAGTGTCTCAAACCTTCCTCCACGACGAGAGCCTCTCTTCCTCTGCTGGACCCCTCGACCTGTAGGAACTACCAGGAACAACCGCCACCGTTGCAGCCACTTCTTCACGTTTAAGGTACATTGTTCCGCCAGGCATCCTTTTCCCGTGGTAGCCCTAAAGGTGTTTTAAATCCTTTATCTACTTGTTGGGTTGGCTGCCCTCTCTCTTAACATTGTCTTTCGCCGCCTCACATCTACCTTTTCAATATTCATTTACCAAAGACTTGACTACAGCTACAAGAACATTTTTTGCTCCTAAGCTCTTGGTCCCGTACCACTGACTCTGGCTCAGGCCTATTGACTCTGGCTGATTTGTTAGATCTGCTCTCACTAGATTGATTTTCAATGAGAAATGTGTTGATGTGCCTGAATCTTCTAAACCCCTCTTCCTTCCTACTGTTTTAACTTGTGGAGTGCCATTTTGATCAGTTTTCATTCACTTATCTTTCGGCTAAAGTGTTACTGTGCATTACTTGTTCACAAAACTTCAGGGAAGTGTTTCTGGGGGGTGTCTGAAGATATTTCAGTTTAACTTCTGCTTTCCCTCCCTTTCATTACATTGATAGAGTGCCATTTGTAGTTGATTTTCACTGTGCCGTTTTGCTTTGTTTTCACTCTACCGCAAACTTGTCTACAAATGAATAGGGAGTTGTATATACTTTTGCTTGACTAAACTTAACTTACTTTATTAACTGTGATTCATGTGTTAAACTAGATGTGTATAAAATTAATATATATTCTCTTTTGATACAAAGCTTTGTTCAGTGTTTCCTTGTTCCATAGTCCTGTGATACCTATGGTGTAAACCCTGAATACTGCTCATCTCACTCTTGAGATAAGTCTGACTGCTTAGCCATAACTACCAACTAAATCTTTGTGGTACAGACTGATACCAAAGGGGATTTATTACTCTCACCTGTAGTCCTAATCCTGGGTAGTGTTCCCTGAGGGAACTGCATGGGATTCGCCTAACACACATGATCGCTGGTGTATGATCTTTCTATTGTCTGCAAATTGTGAACATAATCATCTTCTTCTGGTCTTGACCATTCTGTCACCCATAACAAGGATGCCGTTCAACCCTGAAATGTACCTCTTGTATGACAGAGTGCAAGGTGAGTCAGGCAATGAGCTGTTTGGATGTCTATCTCTATAGCTATGAATATCTTAGACTTTCCCATAGCATAAGGCAGGAGAGCACATACATAACAATCCTCTTTAGAAGTACCCTTTCCCACTTCTTTCATGTGCTGATACCACATCTTGTTTCCCACATTTGCTATACAGTCTAAATAATAATTTAATTCATAATCATCCTCCCTTGCACTTCTCTTGGGTCTCTTTCCTGACAAATGGGTTTGCACATAGTGATCATGGAGTAAATCCAAAACAGACTTCCTTCCAAAGGGAAGCATAGGGCCACTTATCACAGATAGAGTTGCCTTCACAATTATCAATGGTATAGGAACGATCAAATATGTCCTTGGCCTTGTTACAATGTCTAGTTCTGCAAAGGAAAACAAAAGATACAAATGAATAGGTCCAAGGATGCTAGGCTCAGAACAACACCTCCACATGTATTATCAAACTCTGCATTGCTAAGGAAGGAATCACTCTTCAATAGTATGTTGTAGAGATAAATCTCATTTTTTTATATTAAAGTTGTGTGCAAAAAGACATAAATTCAACATTTAGAGAAATTAAGACATCAAAATGGTTTGCTAAAACAGAACAATCAGACAAAAAAATATATTTACAACACACAGTGCCAAAAAAACATTTTTTGGGACAATCTCCAAATTGTGTGTGTGTAACAAACCCGACTCCTATTAGGATTTGCCAAGAAATTCACATATTGCAGTGTACATATTCACGTCAACATTTGTGGAAAACACGTAGAACAATGGTAGGTACACAAAATTATTTTTCTTGCGTAAACAGCATTAATGTGCTGTAGTTTTGGGGGGAGTAGTGCGTCTACACCAGGTGTTTCAGCCGTTTCTAGGTGGGCTAGGTGTGCCTCATTTTAACACGGCCTTCATCAGGACGGAGTTCTGTGTAGATTGACGCCTGTGCTGCAGGGGAAGGAGACTACAGTCAGGGAGTGTCTGAGCAAAAATTATTTAGTTTGAGTGAATCACGTGTGGTTGATGTAAAATCAAAAAGCACATAGCTTACCTATGGGTTAATGGATTTCACAGGCGCTAAATTTGAGATCTGCTAGCCGCATGGGCTGGTCTCCGTATGGTCCTGTTGCAAATAACAGAGAACGAGAGAAGCAAATGGAGGTTGAAGCTAAACATGTCCCCGTTTAAAAAGGCATGAAAAAAAGTTTTTTATTATATGCAGGGAAAAAAATCTTACCTCTCGCTGGAGGTCGAAAAATGCTGATCCAGGGTGGTATCAGTGGGAAACAGACACGGCTTGCACAGCTAAAAAATATATATGGCTCAAGGTGAGTGTGGTTACCTAGTAACAACTGTCTCATATATATAGCAGTAAGTGCAGGGTTTATTTTAAAGTACCTGTGAGGGTTGCAGCATGGGCAGCCTGTCTGCCAAAAAAGTACGAGCTGGAGCTCCTCAGGCTGCTGTGTCACAGTTGAGACTGCAGGGGCCTGACTGCAAAGCGTTGGTAACGCTGTTGCTAGGTCCCTGTAGGTATTTATATGTCAGCCATCTTGGAATGGCCCTAGGATCGAGTGAGAAAAAAAATGATGGATTCTGCTCCATCCGGGGGGCACAAAAAAAGCTCAATCAATTATGGGTGTGATTAGTGTCAACGCGTGTCTAAAAAGATAATTTAGACAATATTGTTGACAAAACGGTTGTCATGGCAACCGTAAGCATTGCGGGGTGGCATTGGTTTTTTATACTCTGAGACAACATAGCTAATGGCCCCATGAGGTTGTGATTACTGAAAATACTTCATTTCAATATGTTGTGGCATGGATCACAAAATGTTTATGTGTCTCAGGAATCTCAGCAGAGAAAAAACATAATTAAGTAGGTGGACAGTTTGTATTGTATTACTAACAGCCCTAGACTTATTATTAATAAGTCAGACAACACTACAGGTTTAAAAGAACAATCCAAGTTCTATCCTCCACCTGGCTCGACTCCCGTCGAGATCATAACTTTTGAGAAGATAGTCACCAAGACCATACTAGCTGGTTTTAAAAAAGACAACTTCTACAGCGATAACCTTGACAAAGAAGAAAGGATTGCTATGAGAAATTTGGAAACCGACAGATCAATCACAATCAAGCCCGCAGACAAAGGGGGCGGCATAGTCGTTTGGGATACCTCTGATTACAACATTGAGTGCCTATGACTACTGGGCGATCGAGAAGCTTACCTACCTTTGGAATACAACCCTACCAAGGTCCTCCAAGACGAAATTGCAAGCCTCACTCAACACGCTCTCACGCAAGGTTGGATATGTGAAGATGAGAAGATGTTCTTGAACAAAACCAACCCACGCATCCCAGCCTTCTATATCATCCCGAAGATGCATAAAAATTCAGAGAAACCGCCCGGTAGACCGATTGTATCGGCGTGTGAATCCCTCCTGGAACCTTTGTCCCTTTACACAGACTATTTTTTAAAACCTTTTGTAATCAAAATGCCCTCCTACCTAAAGGATACCACACACACTATTAACTTACTTGACGACATCATCCTCACCACTGATAGCCTCCTTGTCACAATGGATGTCGAGGCTCTATATACATCGATACCACAACAAGAAGGTCTAGAAGCCATTCGTGACATCCTGAACACCAGAGAAGACTTAGATTCTACCCCCACAAATTTCATCCTTGAGTGCACTAGATTGGCAATGTCTGAAAATTTCTTCCTGTTCCAGAACCAAATCTACAAACAAACTAAATGTGTGAGTATGGGCGCTACTTTCGCCCCGGACATTGCCAATCTATATATGGCCGGCTACGAAAAGAACCATGTCTTCACGCCAGACAACCCCTTCCTAGGAAACATCTCATTATGGAAGAGATACATTGACGACATGATTATTATATGGCAGGGGACACCTTTGGAACTACAACAGTTCCACAGTTGGATCAACTTAAGAAATACTCACATTAATTTTACCATGCATTGGGACCACCACCAAATAGATTTCTTGGATCTGCATATCTACAAGGGGATCGACTAAAAACTGAGTTGTTTCGAAAACCCACAGACCGCAACACTTTGTTGCACTTCCAAAGTTATCATCCGATGGGATTAAAGTACAATTTACCTTACGGACAATTTTTGCGTATACGAAGAAATTGTTCAGACCTGGCAAAATTCCATCAACATGCGGAAGGACTAACCCAACGACTTGCAGAGAGAGGCTATCCAAAAAAGGCCATCAACCAAGCCAAAAAGAGAGCCAAACATACACCTAGAGAAATCTGTTTGGAAAACAAACCGAAAAAAGATTTGGGAAGACTGGTATGTGTCACCACTTTTGGACCCTTGAGCCTATTGATCCAGAAAACCATCAAGAAGAACTGGCATTTGGTGAAACACCCCGCCACTCTGCACAATGTGCCATGTTTTGCTTTCAAGAAAAACAGAAATCTAAGAGACGCTCTAGTACACACCTTCATAGAGCCACCCCCACAAACACAGAACACACTATGGGATTTACCTCCGATAGTTGGACATCACAAATGTGGTCAATGTGTGGCATGCCCTTTGACCCTACAAAAGAAATCTTTCGAACATGCACAAGTTAAATGGACAATGAAAGATTTTACAAACTGCAACACGAAGGGTGTCATATATGTAATACAATGCCCTTGCAAACTCCTCTACATAGGAAAAACCACACGTGCCATCAAAATGCGCATCTCTGAACATCGTTCCTGTATCAGGAACTAGGTAGCAGACAAGCCCCTAGTAGAGCATTTTATCAGTAAGAACCATAGTGATACTGATCTAAGATGGTTTGTCCTCCAAAAAGTGAAACCAGCAAAGCGTGGGGGGGATCTGAACAAAACGCTGACCCAATTAGAACAACGGTGGGTCCACAGACTTAACTCCGTTCAGGCTGGTCTAAATGTGTCAGTTGAATGGAAGTCTTTCCTGTAATGACATGTGCCCAATGATTGAGTATGAGCTATGAACTTCTTAACACTATGATCATTTTTCATTTCATGAAATGCAGAAGTCAGTAGACATTATGACACTTTTTTTTTTTTTTTGGTCAATGTATGAAATCACCTACATGAAAAACTATACTTTCTTTGTTAATTCCAAATGTTTTCTGTCATTATGAAACTATGTATTAAGTTTCCAGGCGACACGCCCTAATTCTCACCCTCTCGGGCTGTTAGTAATACAATACAAACTGTCCACCTACTTAATTATGGTTTTTCTCTGCTGAGATTCCTGAGACACATAAACATTTTGTGATCCATGCCACAACATATTGAAATGAAGTATTTTCGGTAATCACAACCTCATGGGGCCATTAGCTATGTTGTCTCAGAGTATAAAAAACCAATGCCACCCCGCAATGCTTACGGTTGCCATGACAACCGTTTTGTCAACAATATTGTCTAAATTAACTTTTTAGACACGCGTTGACACTAATCACACCCATAATTGATTGAGCTTTTTTTGTGCCCCCCGGATGGAGCAGAATCCATCATTTTGTTTCTCACTCAATCCTAGGGCCATTCCAAGATGGCTGACATATAAATACCTACAGGGACCTAGCAACAGCGTTACCAACGCTTTGCAGTCAGGCCCCTGCAGTCTCAACTGTGACACAGCAGCCTGAGGAGCTCCAGCTCGTACTTTTTTGGCAGACAGGCTGCCCATGCTGCAACCCTCACAGGTACTTTAAAATAAACCCTGCACTTACTGCTATATATATGAGACAGTTGTTACTAGGTAACCACACTCACCTTGAGCCATATATATTTTTTAGCTGTGCAAGCCGTGTCTGTTTCCCACTGATACCACCCTGGATCAGCATTTTTCGACCTCCAGCGAGAGGTAAGATTTTTTTCCCTGCATATAATAAAAAACTTTTTTTCATGCCTTTTTGAACGGGGACATGTTTAGCTTCAACCTCCCTTTGCTTCTCTCGTTCTCTGTTATTTGCAACAGGACCATACAGAGACCAGCCCATGCGGCTAGCAGATCTCAAATTTAGCGCCTGTGAAATCCATTAACCAATAGGTAAGCTATGTGCTTTTTGATTTTACATCAACCACACGTGATTCACTCAAACTAAATAATTTTGGCTCAGACACCCCCCTGACTGTAGTCTCCTTCCCCTGCAGCACAGACGTCAATCTACACAGAACTCCGTCCTGATGAAGGCCGTGTTAAAATGAGGCACACCTAGCCCACCTAGAAACGGCTGAAACACCTGGTGTAGACGCACTACTCCCCCCAAAACTACAGCACATTAATGCTGTTTACGCAAGAAAAATAATTTTGTGTACCTACCATTGTTCTATGTGTTTTCCACAAATGTTGACTTGAATATGTACACTGCAATATGTGAATTTCTTGGCAAATCCTAATAGGAGTCGGGTTTGTTACACACACACAATTTGGAGATTGTCCCAAAAAATGTTTTTTTGGCACTGTGTGTTGTAAATATATTTTTTTGTCTGATTGTTCTGTTTTAGCAAACCATTTTGATGTCTTAATTTCTCTAAATGTTGGATTTATGTCTTTTTGCACACAACTTTAATATAAAAAAATGAGATTTATCTCTACAACATACTATTGAAGAGTGATTCCTTCCTTAGCAATGCAGAGTTTGATAATACATGTGTAGGTGTTGTTCTGAGCCTAGCATCCTTGGACCTATTCATTTGTATCTTTTGTTTTCCTAGTTAACCCTCCTGGGTAGAATAGGTTCCACACCAGGAGCCCTATTTTTTGATTCTAGTTCTGCAAAGGTCACTGGAGTGGGAAGGATTAATGAGACTCCTTTCTTTTTGGGACCAATAAAGTAAACAGTGTGTATCAATAGGAACAGAAAAACAATAATAGATGCTAAACAGGCAAATATTATGCACCAATATATTAGACGCCACCATTGGTGTTTCTCCATACGTCATTGATTCTGTTCACTCTCTGGATTTGTAATATGTTCTATAGACCACATCATGCCTGTGATTACTTTTAAGGAAGGAAAAACTCTTTTTAAACAGGCAATCCCATTAAATGCTCAGGTAGCTGTCTGATATGCTCTATTATTGCTGCCAATAATTGTCTAATCACTGTGCGATTTTTACGAACTTGGAAGGTACGCACATCAGTGCTTCGCCCAAGAAGAGCAGGGTAAGCTTGGAGTATAAAAATGAAGACAGCAAAAAGTAGTCTGTGAACATCAACATCAGACAATACCATTTGGGTGTTCAAAAAGAAACTCAGTCAAAAATGAATCTGGGAACTGTTCCCTTTTCCAGTCGTCGAAAAGGAAGTCTAAATTGGGCACATTTTTCATTTGCTTTAGCACTTCCTAAAAGTCCAATGGTAACAGATTCCTGTGGCTCAAGAAAAATAACTTTCTCACTTCCTGCTAAAATATCTATAAGGAGTGTCCGGGGGAACAACAGTCCAAAAGCACACTTGCATTTATTTATTCCGCAATCTTTGCATCCTTCTTCCTCGTCATCGATCGAGTCTGCACATGCTGAATTTCTTCTTCTTTACTTGCTTCTGAATGGGGTGGGAGTGTGACAGTCTCACCAGCGTATACTTTTACATCTCCAAGGTGAATCCAAGCTTTCCTCCCTTAAACATGAACTGCTGAAGGAGTCACAAAATAAGGACCACTAAATGTGGGTTTGTGCCACTTCCTAGTGAATTTCCTAATCAGAACAGAGTCTCTGGCGAAAAGTTTGTGAACACATGATTCTTTAAGTCTGGTTGCTGTATTCTTCATCTGCGTCCAGAGACTGACACCCCTTCCGCTTGAGTTGATCTGAAATGACATAGATACTAGCGGTCATACATGTTAAGCACACATGTAACTCATTTCCTAACAATTCTGCAGTTGTCTGGGCATCACTTCTATTCCTCGATGGAGGAGTCAGAGGCGTTCTCATCTGCCTCCCTGTAACTAGCTTGTGGGGCGTGAGGTGGTGGTCTGACATGGGCTGATTTTTCAATGCATATAATGCAAGGGGCAAGCAATGTAGCCACCATTTCTACAGTGTGAATTTCAGTTTTGCTATCCTTTCCTTGAAAAGACCATTGAGTCTCTCACATAACCCGTTCGCTTGCAGGTGATAAGCAGTAGATAACTTATGTTTAATACTAAACAATAGGCTAATCTGTTTGAATACCCCATTCACAAAATGGGGCCTATTGTCAGATCTCACCACCTCACATACTCCCGATCAAGGAAATACTTCTCAAACTAAAAACATTTCAGTGAAAGTGGCATCAGGATTCAGACATTCTCTCCTGAGTACTCCAGTTTCTTTTCGGGACTGGAGGATTAGAATCATCATAAATGGTCCACCGATAAGGCAGGATCGGGTGCATAGGGATTTTCTGCACGGGTTAAAGCAGGCATTTGCTCAGACTTCCCGGTGGGTGAACAAGAATAGTAGGGAGTTCATAACTACATATTTCCATGCACTCCCCACATACATAATGACTCAGTTAGTGCATGATTTTCACGAGCACAGGACTCTGGATTGGGTTATAGAACAGGCCAATAGGATCTGTGAGGTCCATAATCCCACTGACACCCCTGATGATGTAAAGGTGGCAGAGATAAAAATTGCCCCTCCATTGGATCAGGAGATGGGAGCAGGCTAAAATTACTGCTTCTGCCAACAATCAGAATGAAAGGCAGAGAAGACCCTCGGACCCAGCCTAATTGAAGGGTTGTCAGGCAGGATCTCAGAAAAATGACCCCTATGACCTTGCCACATCCCTAAGCCCCAGGTGCAAGGGTACCCAAACAATCATGGGGTATGTCTACACTCCCCGGCCAAAGGCGGGGGACACATCTGGTAAGTACTGTCCCGGGAAACGTCCCGCCAAACTTCCCTCAGGAGAGAAGTATCACTCCACCTCCTAATCTGAACTTTTTCCTCAGATATCCCCTGAACCAGAACTTCCACAGTAATCCCCCTCTCTCCCCTGGTTCCAGGACAATAGATCCCTGAACCTGGAAGAAGGGAGATTCAGGATGGAAAATTGTGGAGGGAATTTTCAGTACCTGAGCTACTCCAGGAGAAGGGACAGTTACCCTTTCGGGAGCAGCAAAGGTATGACTTGAGAACTCCCTAAAATCCATAAAAGGTCTTGCAGCTGGAGCGACAGGTCCATCAACTGACTGATGACCTGGGGCTCATGCTGAGGGCTCAGTCCAATTCTCAACCTAACCCTGCTTCCCAGAATGCCTTAACACACAGGGCTGATGCCCGGGGGAAATTGATGGGAGGAAACATCTGAAAAACCACAATTGAGGTTGGGGCCCAGGTGGAGGGTAGATGGCAAGACCTAGAGGAAGCTCCTTTTCTCACCCAAACAGAAACCCTAGAAACCTCTCAGCCTGAAAGTGACGATTCAACCACATAAATGTTAGAACCCAAAGAGCAAAGGGTAAGTAGGAAAGGCCAAAGATGTACCCACTTTGTGCAGGAACTCCAGATCATCCTCTTTGAAAGAGAAGAATCTTTGGAGGTAGGGAAAAATTCTATTTTAGGAACGGGGGAAAATCCCAATATTGAAAAATGGGTCATAAAAGACCATGAATGGGACTTGGAAAGTATAGAGACCGACCCAAAACAAGAAACTATTCAAACCCCAAAATGTGAGCCAGATAGAATTGAAACCGAGGCGTCCTTTCCTCAAACAGGTTCTGAGAACTGCCCCCAGGAAAAGGGGGGCAGCAAATAATTGGAGGAGAAAGAAGATTCCACCAACCCACCCATTGCTAGTTGCAACATTTTCCTGTCCTATAAGCCAGTCAAGGTGCAGGGTCCGTGTGAAGTATCAGCTCTGGTGGACACTGGATCCAAAGCCACCCACTTGTGCAAAAAGGCCTTTAACTGGCTAAACTCAGGACGGGGGAGGGCCACCAAATTCACCCCACACCACTTCCCGGACAACTGCAAAATTTCAACATAACTTATATTTTCATCGAAGGTACTGCAGATCTGGAAATCAGAATTGGGTGACATTGACTGAAACGTTCAGTGATAGTCATGATTCCAGAGGGCACACCTTGCTTACTGGGCAATGATCTCCTGAGGGTGTTATCACCTCTGATTGACTGTGTAAACAAGGTCCTCTGGACCTAAACTAATGGCCAATTAAATCAAAAATGAGTGCCAATTATGTAAGCATAAATGGCACCTGTCATTTAGCTGATCAACTTTCTAAGAAAGAATTAAATTTCAAGAATAACGAAGTTCCAGACATCACAGTCATCTCTGTAGGGGAATAGACTGGTTATGGAAACCCTTCTCCATTGTTGAAATTCAATCTTCCTCCCATTTATAAGTGTCACACCACACTGGAAGGGACCACCCTAAAATGTTATATCAGTCCAGAATCAGAAGAAACCTTGAGTCCCATTAACCAGACAAGGAAGAACCCGCTCAAAGTCTGACAGACATTCAGAAAAAGGGTGAACAGTTGTTTTTCTCCATTCATTTAAATGAGGGGGAGGAGCCGGTGTTCGCCAGAGTATGCCTGGAAAATGGAAGTAGCTTCATCAGCGAAGGATTATTCAGGAAAAGCCCAAAAGATAAGGCCATTCCCGCACTTAAATTGATTGACAAATGGGAAGTAGGTTTGGAAACTCCAAACTCTAAACATCTCCTGCCTAACAGGTGAATGCTATAAATGGCCATGGGTAACAAAAGCATAGAGCATAATTGTTGGGTCGTGAGTGATGTCCTTTCAACCTTTTATCTGTAAAGTGACATTCTGAAATGATTTGCAATCAATTTGGACCTGGTACCGACTGGAGGTAACCCCATGGGCTTTGACAACACCCAAAAATTTTCCGGTCAGCTCCTTTGCTGCCTTATGCGGCTGAATATCACGTGCCAGAAGAGGTTACAATCCCAGGACAGGTGTGACAATTCACTTTTCCCCTCAAAATTAAGTGAGGATGGAACCTTCAACATTGGGACACCTATATAAATGTAAATTCCCATCTCCAGCAACAAGGTTTGTATTTAAATCCAACACCTCTAGTAGACCTAGAACAATTCAAATATTGGTGGATAACAGCAACCCTAAAAGTATCACGTTCGGCACAGACACCTTTATTGGCATGGCGGTTGATGGCAAACATTATTCTATTCATTTAGGTAATTAAATCATGGGGACAATCCCACATGACTGTTTTTACATCAGCAACAGTATTCCTCCAGAAAGGATTTTTACTAGGCATGGGGGAATTTCATGGTGTATTTTTCCTGCACCTACGGGGAGAGAGAGTTGACCTGTGACATCAGGATGGAGGAGGTGGTGTTCAGAGTCAAGGACCACTACCTCCAATCCCTGGAACTTCCTATCAAGGTCAACACCATCAATAGAGGTCTCTCCAACCAACTGGAGGATACTGCTGAAATTGCCACGTCCAAGGTTTTTCCAGGTTTCAAGCAGATGGTCGAGGAAAGGATCAATCTTGCTGATGCCTGTAAAACTAAGGACCAAAAACAAAAGCTGAAGCAGGTCTTCCTGAAATTCCAAAATATCTTTTCAGTGGACTCATACAACTGACGACGCACATCCATTCATTGATATATTATGATATGGCATTTATAATGCACCTATACACAAGTGTGTCAAGGCGCCCATTCAACCACCATACCATTCATGGTGTGCTGCAAAGGAACTCTTTTGCAATGCCAGTAAGATTGATATAGTTTGCTTTGGGACTCCTGTCCCCTCTTTCCCACTCTCACTTTGGCTGGCCTCACTTGGCCTTGCGCCCACACCCACCTGTGAGGCAAAAAACATTGGGATCACCTTCAACTATCACCTTCAACTCCACTCTTTCCTTCTCCACTCACATTTCGGACATCTCATCTCTAAAAAGTCCAACTACCAGCTGCACCTCCTCAGAGGTACTCTTCCTTTTCTCACCTTCCCCCAGCAGCTCACTGTCTCCAGATCCCTGGTTCTCCCAAGCTGGACTACTCTACAACAGCCTCTTTCTCAACCTCCCTGCCTCTGCTCTGCACGCTCTGCAACTCATCCACATCAGAAACGTGAGCCTTTTCCTTGGCCTCAAGCCCAGGGACTCCACCTCTCTGTTGCTGAAATCCCTCCACTGATTCCCTCTGGCTGCAAGGATCAAGTTCATGACCCTCTGCTTGTCCACAAGGCTTTCAGGGGTCTGGGACCCACCTATCTGCAACACTGCCCACCTAAATGCTGTCCTTCCCGAGCACTCCGCTCATCTACCTCCAACTTTCTGCAAGTGAGCCGGTTCTCAAAGCAGATATTTGGAGGGAGATCTTTATCCTCTGCAGGGGCCTCCCTCTGGAATAGCCTCTGTGCCGCCCTGTGTCTTCAGCCATATCTCCATAAATTCCGGAACCTCCTCAAAACATTCCTCTTCTCCTCTTCCTTCTCTCTCCCTCTATCTTGCTAACCTCTCTCCCCGCTCTACTGCTCTCTCCCTCCTTATCCGCACAGACTGCTGACTCGCCACCTGGTGTACCTCAGAGTCTCAGATGTACTTGGCACCCTCGCCTGTCCTCTCGCACTTTCCTCTGGGCCTTGCACTTGCCTCATTGTTACTGCACTTGGTCAATGACGCATGAGAGTGGCATCTCTCAGCACTTTCCATAGCTGCTGACTGACTGGGTACATTTGGTGCCCTCATGCCCCCCTCTCCTGCATCTGTCTGAGCTCTTGCATGATTTGAATGTACAATGCCTTCAAGATAGTCTTTCTTTTTTTCCCTTGTCTCCCCTCCTTGCATGGTTGCGCCTCGAAACACTTGTGTATAGGTGCATCACAAATGAACAATAAATAACTAAAATAAATAAATAAATACCAATAGACACCAAGATGGCTCCTTTATTTCTAAAGCAATACTGTTTACCTTTTGCATCCATGGAATCACTTACAGAGATTATTAGAAGAACTTAGAATCTCATGTGATAATTTGTCTGATCCACAGTACTTTCAACAGTCCGATACTTTTAACTGCAGCTTTTTTGTTGGAGGTAAAAAGACAGCTTTCCACCTGTTTTCGGGTGTTTACAGTGCTATTACTGCCGGCACTAATACCGCCCATTAATGGCACCCCTACAACCCCAGTGGACCCAATGGGGAATGGGAAATTACTGCTGCACCGCTACACATGGTCCAGTGCTAATAGTGCTGGACCAAGTAGCAGTAATGCTATTTGCGTTGGTGATATCGTGGCGTATTACCACTGGGATACCACCAACACTCTGATAGAGCCATTTGTGTATGTTAAACAAGACGTAATGTATATTATGCTTCACCTGCAAAAGATCAGCAACAAGTGAAAAGAAAAAAAAGTTGTTTCCATGGGTTACATGAAGATCTCATTTAGGCCCGAAGCAGACCCCTTTGGCTTGTTTTTGGGCGGAATTCACAAATGCCTTCACCCACTGCAAGCCTAGTTTGTGCATCCTCACTATTTATAACTGCAATAAAATGTGGCCTGCCTGAAGGGTGTTGAACACCCAGTATCCCCAGACCTGCTGTTTCTGAAGACTGTTCTGTACGGGAAAAATGTTCTAGCCAGTATGTGACTGGATTGTGGGGAGGGGGATCTCTGTGTTGCCAAGTTCTTCTCTTTGTTTAGGTGATAGTTCTTCACCCCGGTGTTACCCCTCTTCCGAGCTTAGACCCCTCTCAGACATCAGACTCCCTCATCCGGGTATGGACTTGTGGTGTTTAGGGTGATGATTTCTCAAACTTGGGTCCCCCTCTTCTGGGCTTAGACCTCTCTCGGATCTTAGCCACCCTCAGCCAGGTACACTATGGCTTCCCTCTCCTTCACAAATCCTAATGCCTTGTCAAACAGTTCCCCTGGGCATCCCTCTGCCGTGTTCACCCTTGTCAACACACTGTTTCTTGGTACTTAAGACTTTGCCCTTCTTTATCGGCTTCCCTCCTCCGGGTTCACTCTTGCCACTTTCCATTTTTGCACAATGTTTGTTTATTCACTTTTCATGCGCACCGGACCCGTAGGTAACAGGACGCAGCGATAAGAAGATGCATAGCTTACATGGTTACAGAATAAAACAGTATACAATATGCAATATACATATATAAATCTCACTTAGATACAGAATTCAATATACAAAAGTACAATTTACCAGATAATGCGCTAGGTATTTACAATGCGTCAATATTACAATAGAGTAGGTAACACATGGTCATCTGAGCAATGACACAAGGGGCAAGTGGGAGTAGGCAGCATCAGGTATTGGGAGACTAGGGGTCAGTGGAGATGATGTGTTTAGTTACATTTTTTCTAAAATGTAAGTAGGATTGGTCTACTCTCAGGTCGTGTGGCAGTAGGTTCCAGATTTTGGCTGCCTTCACTGGGAAGCTATTTCCACCAATCGTGATAAGCCTGTATCTAGGTATTACCAGGCAGTTATCGTTGCCGGCTCTGGTTGGTCTGACAGAGATTCTCCTATGAAGTTTGTCTATAAGGTAACTAGGGGCAGCGTTATTTAGAGCTTTGAGTGTCAGAGATAGCATCTTTAACTGTATTTTGTTATCAGTAGACAGCCATTTATGTTGGCGTCTGATGGAGGAGATATGGGTTCTTTTGTTTATGCCAAGTGCTGCTCTCAAGGCATTATTTTGTAGTGTTTGCAGCCTCCGGATAGTGGTTTTATTAGCTCCAATGTATAGGGCATTACAGTAGTCAATTCTGGAGAGTATTAAGACTCTGGCCAGGATCATGCAACTGTCATTGCAGGGGAATGGCTTACCGGATCTTATCAGCTTGCAAGTTTAGGCCGTGGTGGGGGCCAGGGATTTTACCTGTTTATCAAATGACAAGGTGGAATCAAGGTAGAAACCAAGGGTTTTTACTTCCTTGGAAATTTGGGTGATATTCCCGTCAATATTAAATGAGGAAAATTCTTGGCCTAGTTTTTTAATGTTGGTATGAGTGTGCACGATTATCAACTCAGTCTTATCATCGATCAGGCAGAGGCCGGGAGTGGCCATAATATATAACCTATGCACCAGTTCTGTGTCCTTGCTAAAATCCCCAGAAAGCGGGAGGAGGATCTGTGTATCATCTGCGTAGTTAGTGTAGGTGATACCCAGATGGTCCAGATCATCGAAAAGGGGCTTGGTGAAGATGTTATATAGAGTTGGGGAGACACAAGAGCCTTGAGGAACACTGCACAAGATGGGGGTAGGGTCTGCGGCTGCTGATGGGGAGAATACTCTCATGGTTCTCTCGCTTAGGAATGACTCAATCAATCTGATGGCGTCATGGGAGAAGTGAGCAGAAGAATGCAGGTGTCTACAGAGGACCTTGTGGCCCACTAGATCAAAGGCTGCTGAGAGATCAAGAAGTAGCAGAAGTACTGTCCTCCCTTTGTCTCTCAGCTCATCAATTTGGGATTTTAAATCAATTAGGGCAGTTTCCGTTCCATGTAATGGGCGGAATCCAGATTGTCTATTACCTAAGTGTTTATGCAGTTCTAGGTGAATCTGGTTGTAAGCGGCTTTGTCCAGTATTTTGAGTAGAAAAGGTACCTTGGTGATGGGACGGTAGTTAGTAGGGATAAGAGGATCTAGGGTCTGCTTCTTGAGGAGAGGGAGCACCCATGACTGTTTTATGTTAGCAGGGATGGTGCCTGAGGCAAAGGAGGCATTAATCAGTTTAGAAATGAAGGAAGATACATCTCTGGCAGCGTCTTTTATTAGTTGTGCAGAACAAATGTCACCGTTGTAATTGGAAGGTTTGAGAGAAAGGATGATTTTTTTTTTTTCTTCCAGGGTCGACATTTTGGTGAAGTGAAATGTGTTGTTATGTGCCGTGGGAGGATTGATGGGCGGAGGAATTTTGGGCGATTCCTGAAGATTCAGTGTTTCTATTTTAGCTGTATTTTATTTTGGAGCGTGTTGATTTTATTTGATAGAGCATGTTGGATATCTGTGCACCAAGACTTGTCCTTGGTGCAGATATCAGGTATGGCTATTGGTGACTCTAGTTCTTTTCGACAGCAGTTCACTGTGAACCTCCCTTTCACAGGTTCACATTTGTCAACCCAAACATTTTCAATTAGGCGTCAGACTTGACCCCTTCTTGTCAACATCTCTCCTTTGGGTTCCCTTCATGCACATTTTGCACAAACAGTTCACTGTGGACCACCTCGATTGGATTCACTTCTGTCAACACACTGTTCTCTGGGACTTCATGCTTTTCTCCTCTTTGTTAGCATCCCGATGCTGGGTTCACTCTTGTAAACGCCATCAATCATCCCTTTCATAATCATTTGTTGGTCAAAGTCTTTTGAATGTACAGAGCATGACCACTTTAACCATTCCTTTACAGCCTTCCCAAAGCCTTCTGGTATTTGCAATTTCACTAAACATGGGATAGACTAGAGTCTCTCAAGTGAGCACTGATTTGGTGCTGGATCACTCTGCAGCTGGTCTCCCCTTTATTCTTTACAGATCTTTGAACCTCTCTCCTCTTGCTACTTTGCGGCTTTCACTCAAGACAGTTCGGTTTTCATCAGTTCTCACCCCTCGACTCAATGGCTGTAATGAACCACTTCGCTTTTCGGAGTATCTGGAGTCAAGGTCATGAGCGTCTCTCACTGGCTTGGTTATCAGCGAAGGCAGGTCTCTTGTACCATTGAAATCTGCTGCAACATACGCTGGCTATTTATTGCGGTCTTACGATTCCTTATGTGGTGGGTTCACAATCCTTCGTTGGAAAGGGCAAGGTCGCTTCTCTCCTTGTCACCGCCTCGGTATGTGCTGTCTTTCTCCTCCTTTGAATCGGGAGAAAGTGTTTGTGTTGGAAAAGGGGAGAGGTAAAGTTTCTAAGTTTTCCGCATGGTAGGATGGAGAAAAGGTGTTATATGGAATTATAACTTTTGTACCAGGGGGTTTGATGAACTTAGAAGGGTGAGATTGATAGGGTTGGTGACGCAAACGGAATGACTGGGATTTTTATAATTAAATAAACAAGGGGGATTGTGGGAATGGTAGTGTGTTATGAAAGTAGACTGGATGTTCGGGGAAATAATAATCATAGGGACGTGGAGTAAAATGGTTGGGAGTATTCAGGCTGGGACCAGGAAAACAGGCATTCACAGAGAGATGGATTCTGAGTGTACCAGGGTTTGGGTTCCTCAGGAACTTACCAGATATGGAGGCATAATTGAATTTGACTAAGGGAGATTCTTTGGGCGGAAGGGAGGTAGATGTGGAACAGTCTATAAAGGCTTTAGGGACTTTGTTTTCCTCACCTTCTCCTTTGGTATAATACTGCACCTTATCTGGGGCATTTCCCCCAGCATAACCCAGGTTCCCATATCCAGGTGATCCTCCCTCTCTCGTCCACCTCCAGAGTTGGGATCTGAGAGCAACAGCCCTTCCCTGGCCACCTCAATAAGGGATTCTTGAGGTCTAGTTGGGAGAATACCCTCAGGTTTCTCACAACTCAAAATATTAATTTAATTAATTCCCCTTGGCAGAACACCACAGGGTGATTTTTGTTAAAATTCGAAATTAACAGAGCTCCTCCCAGTGTGCACTGAAAACTACAGACTGTAATTTAACTGTAAGGTAATTGGGTAATCCAATTAGTACAGGTTCCACAACATAGGGCTTTAAGTGAAGGGGGTCTGAAATCCAAAATTCTACAATCATCCCAATGTTTTCTGTCAGACTTTCCCAACAGAGGTCTTTAAGTGGAGCAGGGTCTGAAATCTAAAATGTCTCAAATCATCTCAATGTATTTCTGTTCAGCTTCCCCAACACATGCCTTTAAGTGGTGGTATGTCTGGAATCCAGAATTCCTTAAACATAACAAATCATTATTTTAAAGGATCGGTATGGGTGAAATAATAATTGCCATATGCATATGCACACATCTGTAAACCAAACTGCTAGCCTTTTAAGAATTCATGAAAATCGAAATTGAACAGCATTGCACAAGTAAATGGATTTTGTTCATTGACCAGTGTTGATTATTTCCTTAAGTGAACTCTGTAGAAAGTAAAGTATCATGATTTGTGTTTTTCCCAAACAATTTGAGTGATTTATTTCTGTAGCAAAAAGTGTAATTGTGAGCCACAAAGAAGGTGGCATGTGTCATTTTGGTGTGATTTCCATTCTCAATTATTCAAAAAATACAGATATACTTCATGTACACCAACCTGCTTCTTGGCTCATTGGTAGCTCTGGGGGAGGGATCCCAGGGGTATTATATAAGTCTGAAATAGGGCTGAATTAAGATTTGACATTAAACTGTTCATTGTGAGACACATCGATTGGATAGTGAAGGCACTCTCTGTGTTTAGGGTGGCCTCTCAATATACCATAACATATTGCACACTCTTACAACACAAACTCTAATGACACACACTCCTATAGGACATGCTCCTATGATACATGCTCTTACAACACATGCTACAATTCACATTCTTATTATACATGTTCCTTTGGCGTGCACACCTACTACACATTCACCTTCTGCTAATAACATGTGGACATACAGCATGCGCTCTCACCTGCACCAATGACATGTACCTACAACACATGCACCTACGACACATGTTCCTACCACACATGCTCATGCCACACCCACTTACAATACACCCTATTATGAAACACTCTTATGACACCCTCTTACAACACACAATGGCCCTCATTACGACCCTGGCGGAAAGGGGTTTACGCCAGCGTAACCCATGGCGTACCTTTCCGCCCGACTACGAGTTCCCGTAGCGCCATGGTGATTTTTACGCCTGCTTTTTGCAGGCGGAAAAATCCATGGCGCTACGGGACTTGTCGTTAATTACGCCACCGTAATCTACGGTGGCGTAATTAACGCCTTCCCCACTCCCATTATACCCTATGCGGCAAAAATGGGAATGGGGAAGGGTAAATGGGGATTGGGGACTTACCGCCCCGCCAAGGTCGGAATGGGGCGGTAAGTCCGCCAACCCCCATGGCGGAGTTGGCAGCTCTGCGCCATGGACCATGGTGCAAATTGCACCATGGTTCTCCGCCAGGGTCGTAATGAGGCCCAATCTAATGAGACACACTACTATGACACATGCTCCTAAGATACATGTTCCTATAACATGCTACCACACACGTGTATACTGCACATACAATATGGATGTGCGACACGTGCTGTTAAGACTCATGCTCCAACCAAAAAAAATGTATGACACAAACTCTTAAGAATCAATCTCATACAAAGCAAACTTAGCACACACTCTTATGACATTCCCTCCTACAACATGAGTTCCTCCAACTTCTCGTTCTATGACATGTACAGCTACTACATGTCCTCCTACTACACACACACACACGCTCCTACGACACATGATCCTATGACATGCACTCCTATGACATGCGATCCTATGACATGCACTCCTACAACACATGGTCCTACGACACACACACTTACTACACAGACCCCTATTACAGAGGCACCTAACACATGCTTTGGAACCATGTTGCCAAGTGTTTGAGTTTCACAGATGGTAAATTGCAAAATTAACACATGGTCCTATGACACAGACTCTTACTACACAAACCCCTACTACAGAGGCACCTAACACATGCTTTGGGACCATGTTGCAAAGTGTATGAGTTTTACAGATGGTAAAATGCAAAATTAACATCTAAAAATTCACAACAAAGGCTAGTCACTGCATACATTGATGTCAGTTTTAAGTTGAATACATGTACACTTTCAATGAGAACTGTTGACACAGTGTATGTGTTTTTCAATACATACATTAGACAATTCACATTTCCTAAAAATATCACATTAAAGGAACTTCTCATCTGACTTTGATGTGAGTTTTAAGGTCATGGAATAAATGTACACTTTCAATACGAACTGTACACAGATGGACGTGCGAATCATGCTTTCATATGCACATAGGCCACATGCACGTACAACACATTCTCTTATGATGCATGCTGGAACGAGACATGCTTCTATGACAAGCACTACTACCACACACACTCTTATGACACACACAATAATTATACATATTGCTATGACACATACTCTTAGGACACATGCTCCTACAATCCATTCTGCTATAGCAAGCACTCCTACAACACACACTCCTATGATATATGCACCTACTACATATAAACAACACATGTTTTCATCTGCACCAAGGACTCATGTACCAGGGCACATGCACCAAGGACACATGGACCCTTAACACATGCACCTATGACACATGTTCCTACAACACATTATCCTATGACATATGTTCCCGTATCTCACACGCTCTTATGACACACACTGCAATGACACACTCCTATGACACATGCTCCTGCTACACATGCCCCTAGAACAAATACTGCTACAATAAACATGACACGCAATCTTACGACACAAAGTCTCACCACACATATACCTACAACACATGCACTTACAACACATATACTTACGCCACATGCTGTTATGGAAGATGTTCTTATGCGACGCACACACTTATACTACAGAATCTAAAAACACAGGCTAGTTTTACAAACAACACTCAGAATCAATAATCATGAAACCATAATAAAAATAGTTGCAAGTATTTGATTAAAAAGGAAACATATCATCACAAAAAAGTTAAGGTCAAACCAACAAAAACTTAAAGTCTATAAACATCAGAAATAAAGTTATTGTAACAGCATATTGAAATGTATTAATACATTTTAAAAACTGTAGTCATTATCTTTAGTGTTAGGATCAACACATTCAAATTGAACAGCTTGTAGGCGTGTCTTCATATGTTTTGGTCGTTTCTTTTACTTGGTTTTCTTCTTTCATGTCTTTGATGTATTCATTGAGCTCATAGAAATCAACTAGAGCTTATTTGTTTAGGTCAACTAGTTGCTGACACAGTTTTCTGTCATGTGTTAGAAAGCCATTCAGTGGTACAATTAAAGATTGATTTACTGGCCAACCTATTCCTAGAGTTTCAACATTTTCTTAAGGGTCGAATGGCAAATATACCACCTTGCCATGAATGCATTTAAATAATTCTGATGAAGGCAATTTGGCAGTCTTGGGTGGTACTCATATTTTAGCTTGGAATGGGTGCACTCTTTAAATTATAAAACTATCATATATCTGTATTTGATCTGTTAATTTTAATTTTGTATATATATATATATATTTCATTTTAGATTATAAAGATCTGAATGGGTTTTGATTAACCTTTTTTTAACCAAATACAAATAACATTAAAATAAAAACTCTCATATAGATTGAATTGTTGCAAAACATTTAGAAGTGGGAACATTTTTAAGTTATTGATAGCTTGAGATGGCACTTAGTTGTCATTGAGCTTTTTTTTGCGATATGTGCATCATTCTAGGGGAACTCTTTTTTTCATATTTATTTCCTGCTTTTAGGTACAAGGACCGATATGATATGATATGGCATTTGTAACACGCCTATACAGAAGTGTTCAAGGCGTGATGAGGCAAGGAAGCTGGAACGAAGGGAAGACAGAGAAAACGATCTTCCT
The DNA here is from genome assembly GCF_040938575.1 of Ambystoma mexicanum. Taxonomy (NCBI): domain Eukaryota; kingdom Metazoa; phylum Chordata; class Amphibia; order Caudata; family Ambystomatidae; genus Ambystoma; species Ambystoma mexicanum. The sequence goes on along the minus strand of NC_090939.1, from coordinate 290,365,227 downwards.
AGGCCAAGTGACATTAAGATTGTGCAGGGGAGGGGTTAGGGGAAAAGTGCCAGGGGAAAGGGAAACCATTGAAACCATTGTGATTGCTCATTGTCTTCAATTATGTTTCACATGTGTACTGTTATGTACTTTGCTTGCAAAGCGTTCTTTGGCCGCAGAAAGAAACTTTGTCTGGAATTTCTTCAGAAGTTGAAATGTTGCTATTTGTTTATATGTGTTGCAAACAAAGACAATGGTTATAAACTGTTGGTCAATACTTTATGAGATTGTGTTTTCCTGTTCTACTTCATTTCCAAAATATTTATTTTGTATATTGCTTATTTGGTGTAGGACATCTTGTTCTCTGCAAATTGGTATGGGTTTTGTAATGCAAGAACCAGACTCTTAGTACTGTAAAGTTTAAGAACAAGAGGGTGCATTGGAAAATGGTGTGCTGCTAAAATGTTATGTGATGAATGGTGCTTTTAAAGGTTGCTCCTGAAATGCAGCCTAAAGAATGTCCATGTAATCCCATGTGGATATGCACTGGAAATGAGTCCATGTTTTGTAGAGTTTTGATTTTACTGTTCTCTTTTCCTTTCACAAATTGTTTTAGAAATTGGCGTAAACATTTCAAAGACTGTTCGTGCACACACCAACTACCTTAGAGTGATGTACAGCTAATATAGTTGTTGGTAGATGTAGTCTGTATATAAAGGTATGAATGCATTCAAATGAGCATTTTGGACAGTTTTCCTGTTCTGCTTTTTTTTGCTCGCACTCTCTGTTTGTTTGCCTTGTCATGTTGTAACACTTGTTACATTCTCCTAGGGCCACCAGGAAAATGGCAGAGGTCTTTTTCATTGATCCTTGTGTTCCATTCGCCTGGAAGTTATGCTGGCTGAGATTTTATTATGAAGAATCGGTTGAGCCAATCAAAAATATTGCTATCAGCACCCTACATTTGAAACTTGAATGCTAATATTACTTAACCTGCTGCAAGTGCTTCATGTGTCAGTAATGGTTCTGGAGTCCTGTGTAAAGGTCATTGGAAAGATTGGTACTGCAGGTTGGATTGTGTATTGTTACTGGTTTGTGAAGAACGTGGTGCAGGTTATTATTGCCATAGTACTGTAATGCAGCAGATAAAGCAGGTACCACCAACTGGCCATATTCAGATAAATATGCAACTACCAATTCCTGCCCGACCCTTCACCAGTGCCATACAGTGAGAACTGATATCAGCTGAAACAGCCTTACTGCCCCAGGAATCTAGGGGTGAAAGACGAGACACAGAAAGACAGGTACTACTAAGACAGGTTCTAAGAAACAATACTTCAAATAAGTCAATGTAAACACCTCTGCCATAAAAAACTTAGGCTGCGCAACACTAGCAGAGATTATAGTTAAATAGTAGAAAGCACAAGTAACATGCTGTCTATAACTTGGAAGATAGGAGGATTCCAAGATACCAAGAGAGGGATTCTTTACACTGATAGGATAGATGGAACTTTAGGCAGATTAGATGCAGAATACACAGGCAGGGAAACCAACGTATGGCAGATGCACAGATTGAATGCACCATGAGCAAACACTAATATAGGTCACCAACATGGATGCGAAAAGCGTACAAGTGCAGGTATTTTCCTAGCACAGAGGCCGCAGCAGGCCTATAAGTTAGTAAGGGCACATATAATATGCAGAATTCGTAAACACACATTTATTTTAGAAGCTGTAAAGCTTCCCAGACAGTAGTTTGTAGCATGCATCAAGGTCAGATGCACGGAAGAGAGCAGTGGAAGAGAGCAGTGGACGTGCTAAACGCAGTGGACGTGCTGAACGCAGACACAAGATAATAGTTCCCAGAACTACTAGCAATAAATTCCCAAGCTAATTATGATTTATAAAGAAACAACCACCCATTGATGTACAGGTGCATGAGACCAGAATGCCAAAAGACTTTGTCACAGATAGATGAAGTGTGTCTCTGGTGGCCACATAGAGCACAACATGCATATTAGAATGAGCTAAAATCCCATTAAATAAGAAGAAATTAATTCTCCAACACAGTCCTCTAACACGTGATCAAGACATGAAGAACACTAGCTATTCATTACAAGGAAAATACAGATAAGACACCTTCTGTTCTCGCTAGCAGGCACAAAAATAGGAGATGATACACAAGGCCAAATACAAAGGAATAGCTAGGACACATGGCCTGGAGAATAATGAGGAGTTCTTTTAATTAGAATTAGTGCAGATCTTGGAATTCTCTCTCCCCCTACCCAATGTGGCTTTCATATTTTGAAATTTCACCAAAACATCCAAGATTGGTGAGTAATGTACCAGCCAAATAAAATCCCTCTTGTTGTACCGCCTATGATGGATAGCACCAGCCAATTAGTGGATAAAATGGTGATGTAGTGAAACCATTATCTAGGATAGACTGTGCTCAGGAGGAGCCATGAGATAGTTATAACCCAATGGGGAAAGTAACACTTATGTAATCTATATGTATTTTGAGATATTAACCAATCATAATTGCTTATAAGTTTTGTAATTGAAATTGTAGTACAACGTCATTGTAGACGTATTTGTAATATAACATTCACTCACATTCATTGTATTTTGAGAGCTGGTTGAATGCTGTCTAGGCCATTATTCTTTGTTTGGAAAAATCTGGGTTTTACCATGCTCTTTGAGAACTCCATCATTGAGTATTGTTTTACGCTAGTGTGGCAAATAGGGCCCATCTCTACAGTACAAAGTAGAAATATGTCAGGAGGATTGTACAGGAATATTTTCTGGGGAAATTTCAGAATGTCGTAAAGCTTCCAATTATAGAACAAATGTACAATAGATGCATAGTTTTCTATAGCTGGGCTTGGTGTTGCAGTACCCATGTGTTTACATTGCATGATGAATGTTATAGTTTACCCCATGTTCTAAGCAAGACGACAGATTATATCATCATATAGTTTAATGGTCTATTGTAGTTTTCTGCAAGGTTTATTGTGTTACTGTAAATTGTTAATTGAGCTATATAGTAATGAGGGAATAGCTCAATGCTATATGTCATATCACAGTTCAGCACCCCAGAATTGTAGTCTAATAGTGCAAGCATATGTAAACAATGGTAGCAGAAGAAGGGTTAAATGTAATTTCTGAGATTACTAATGTTCTATTTATAGTTTAAAGATGGTGTTGTGTTGGAATCACATTTTATCATTTGGAAAAGTTCAAGTTTACGTACATTAAAATTGTACAGTGCTACAATATTGTTTATTTTATATTTATCTACTAGATTGTTTTACCATAATTTATCACTTTTGAAAATGGTTTATTAAAACATGTCTGTATGATTTCTTGTTAGATGTTGAAGGCTGGCGATCTGCAAGAAAATTATCCCACAGATTGATTGAGCCAGGTATTGGTACTTGGGGCTACATAATGGCTCGTAGATATCTCCTAGACTTTTACCTTGTCTATAACATATATGTGGCTTTTTGTCCATTATGGATTTTAGGACATTGCTATTTGTTAAGTGGTGCCTGTGCCTATTCTTAACACCCTGTTAGGGAGAATTCTCTGTTTAGTTTGAATTTCCTAACCTAGTGAGTCCCCCAGCAGCTTTGCTGGATTTCTGGAGTTTGTTTTTTTCCACCCTGCCAAGAGTGAGACTCTTTTTCTCCTACTCTTGGACATGAATGTGTGTAATTCCTTTGAATGTCCATGTGTTCTATGGGCTATGGGGTCTTTTACTCCATAGGGTCTCATATGTTTTACTATGTGTGTTACACCGCACCCTCCATGCCGTAACACTGGGGCGTCCTAGTGGACCACCATCATAGACTCCATACCCGGGGACTGACTACTGTCTTCCCGGGCATGTAAAGTCACCATTGGCTTTACTAGACCTAAATTTACTAACAGAACTAGTACAAACCATCCTATTGTGGACGTACTAGTAGGGGTAATTCGATTACTCCTAGGTCTGTTATTCGAGGGGGCACTGTCCCATCCCCCCTCGTCGAGTTTTGGCTGGTGGCAGTGGAAACTACTTGTTATATTCGACCCCGAATATAACCCTATGGGATTCTTCCCATTGTTGGAGATTGATACTGTTTCTCGTTAATCTCTAACATACTTCCGGTCTACTTATCTTAAATAGGTCTATCGGATGGTATTTTCTGCCAGAACTTAAAATGGCGTCTGTGTTCGTCTCTGTGACTCCTAAACCAAAGGTCGAGCCCTTTGTTCCACTTTTGGCGGGCTTCTGTACAGAGACCCTCCAAAGTGGTGCCATTCTGTCTGGGTTACCACAGGGGTGTGGGAGGGTGTTTAGGCACCCTGGACCGAGTTGCCTTGCCAACTCCGGTCGCACTCTGGTGTGATTGGCCCAAGTGGTGAGCCTCCCCGCTCACCACTTAGCGTGTGTTGATTGACAGCTAGGCTGAATGAATGGGGGTTTTCTGCATAAAAGCAGGGCTTTTGGGACTGGATCTTCAGAAGTCGCCACAGGACCTAAGAATCCGACAAGGGTAAAGCTGAGCCGACCTGCAACGACGACACCTCCGGTGGAGCCCTGCTGAACCGACTCACCACTTCCCGACGACAGATGAGATCTCCCTGCCGGAGAGTCTCTTCCCCTGAGTGGTGGGAACAACCAGTCCCCTTTTGCTTTTTCTTTGCCTCAGGACGCAGTGGTCGAATTGCCCGTGCAGAGCACCTCGGCAACCGGATAGCCACTACCCCTGTACCGCGACCAAAAGGTGGTGCCTTATGACGGAGCACTCCGCGGCTGGTCTCTTCCCTGGTGGTGCAACAATCTTCAACTTTCCTTCGACGAAGAGATCATCTCTTCTCTTGGCAAAGACCGGATGTGCACCCACCACCAGGAACAACTGCCCCCGCCGGAGCTGTCTCTCCACAATCAAGGTACTGTGTCCGCCTGGCTTCCCTTGTTGCCGGATAAAGTGAGGTGCTAGCGTGTTGTTCTGAACTGGTCCAATCTTCCGATAACAATTTGCTACAAAGACTTAAACGCATTTCCACTAAGAGACTTTTTGGGACATATCGCCTTGCCTCTCTCCGAGTAGGCCTGGCCTCTGAACTTTATGATCTACCCTGGTTCTTGTCTTCTTGCCTTGCATTTGTCCGTTAAGTATTGGAACCGTGTTGATTTCGTAACCTGCTTATTTTTCTCTCCCGTCCTAACGAATACTAGAGTGCCATCTAGATTGAAGCATACACCTCTGTCTGCAAATAAGTGATGCTGGTAAACCTAGACTTGTCGAACTATTGTTAGGGGGATTGATCTTTTTCTTCGTAGAGTAATTGTAATTGAAGTGTTTGCCGCAATAGTGCCGGAGTGTTTTCTATAGATGTGTCGTTATAAATAAATACCTTTATATCTTTACACTGAAGCCTTGTTGCGTGTTTGCTTGTCTTACTGTGAAGAATTGCCCTATGTTGTATACTCCACATACTGCCTAACTCTTCTTGAGGGAAGTCTGACTGCTCAGCCACAGCTACCAAGTGAATCTGTGTGGTACAGACTGCTACCAAGTGGGTTTACTGCCAAACACCTGTAGTCCTAAATCTTTTGCAGTGGTCCCAGAGGGAAATGCACAGGTTTCCGCCTAACACACCCCATATTTTGTTTTATTGTAATCCAAGAATGGTGCTAATCTTAATTTGATTGGATGGTTTCTTACCTTTGGTTTGTAAAAGTTCTGATCTATTCTTTTCTGAAGCCTTTGCAAATGCTTTGTTTGGTGATTTTTTGAGTAACCTCTGGTCAAGAACTTGGAAGTTATTTCTCTGCAGTTATTGACATAATCACTTTCTTTCGAACAATTATGCTTTGCTCTTAAAAATTCTGAGTAGGGTATTTTTTGTGTTTGGTGGAATGAAGAGTGCTGTAAAACGAAATTGCCTGCTGCGGGTTGATGAAACATCGTAGTTTGAATTTTGTTATCTTCAACCTTAATTATTAAATCCAAGAACTCAATTTGTGATCGGCTGTAGTTCAAGGTTCATTTTAAATTTAAATCTTTGTGGTGGTGCAATTTGTATACAGTTTGTTTTGGCTCTCCTGACCCTGCTTTCGACTTAGCATTTTGTTCCTCGGATTGTCTCTTGGATTTTCCTCTTATATGTTAACTCCTGACTGAATGCTTCTTTGAGCCTCTGGATGCTTTTCTTTTTTTTTTGTGGACTGGTGGTGAGCTTGGAATCTGTTTTGTTCTCTAGCAAGTATTGTGCAGTGGACTTTGGACGCTATGCTGCCTTAGAGACCAATTGTGCACTATCTACTGTATTAGAGCGTCCTCATTCCACCCGGGTGTAGGTCCCTCTAACTCTACTAAAATTCCTTTCCCTTCCATGCCTAGTTTCTTCATTTCGTTTGCTCCACTACACACCTACTCCACCATCTGTTCAGGATTCCTATTGCATAGATAAAAGGTGAGATTTTACCTTAGATTATACATTCTTGTTTTACGTTCTGCTACATTTTCCACATTATTGTTTTGTTCCACAATCTACAGAACAGAACACAGAGCTTTTTTACCACCAGACGAATCCCCTAAAGATATCTCTGCCTATTTCTAAGTGTTCCACAGGTTAATGTTGTTCTGACTAATCCACATCGTGATTCTGTCAGGTTATTCCTACTAAAAATATTTCCTTATTTTCCATAGCTTGGCGCTTATACCTGGTGGTATTTATTGCTCTTTCATCTGAATTGCAGTCCCACCTGTTTTGGTCAATGGGTGAGATTGTGCTTCATAGGAAAGGTCGCCCTCAGAGAGCAGACCCTTCAGGGGTTGTTCCAAGAAGATACCCAATAGACTACAGGGCTACCTGTGAGGGACTGAAACTTACTTATCATATCAATAAGGGCGATAGGGTGGTAATTATTGGGATCCTCCCAAACCTCTGTCTTGAAGATTGGGACAATTATTGATGTCTTCCATGAGACTGGGGCATTCTTCACCCTGGTAATCTCCACAAACAGTGCCATACGGAAGGCTGCCCAAGCCATAACTTCCTACTTCAGAATTACATTGATGATTCCGTCAGGATTAGGAGCCCTTGATTTGCAGGCCCTTTTTATAAGGGCAATCAAATCATCATTATCAAAACAGAAAGACCATTCAACCAAACCGCCATCACCCACTGGCTCAGAAGACTCTTCTGATATACCTAACAGAGTCAAGAACTACTTTATCCAAGCCTCCTCTATAACTACATTCAATTGAATAGCTTGTTGAGGTGTTCTAATTGAGTTGATCACCTGCAGATTTATCTTAGGTTTTTATCTCAAATTCTCGTTTACATATTTTCTGCGTTTTCCTAGGCCATGATACTCCTATGGGCTCTTACCCAATTTCTGTAAATTTGATGTTGCCTTTTCAAAAGGCCTAACGTCTCAGGCCCCCAATCTGATTTTAGACACTTCAGATCAGATCTAAATTCCCTTCTAGGTGTAACGAGGGCGACATTGTAGGTGTGTTTATAAGTAAACTCTTTCCATTTGTCCGCACCCGTGCAAACATTAAAGTCTACCAAAAATAGTGCATACTTGATAGAAAGTGATGTATTTAGTCTTGTATCTCTCCAGAACCCTAATAACATTTTCTGGTGCACCAAGGCTATGTTCGGTGAATTCATCTTTAGACGATTGCACCCTTGGGTCACTTCCATGCTTATGGGATAGACCATTCTGAGAGCCGCTTTCCCAAAGGGCCAAGTGATTTTTAAGGTGTTAAAGTGAATGTTATTTGACTGTAACATTTCAAATGTAGGTATCACAGATAGACAGACATTCCTACTCGCAAAAATATACTGCACTCGGATATCCATGCTTCCATGTCGAACAACCCGGAATGTCGTCTTTAATTGACCCATTAAGCATGTGCAGATTTCTAATACCCATTTCTTTCAGCCACAGCACTCTCCTTTTGTCATATTGAGTCAAAATGGCCTCATCATCCCCCTATATATTTTTTACCCAATATGCATACAATATTTAGATATCAACAAATGACAATGTTCAAGGCATATAAAGGCTCAATACACTTATCTAGAGTATCTGAAAAAATGTCCATGAAATCTCAATCATCATTGCCGTTAGGTTTACAATATAAATTACAGATGACATACCATACATCCTTATTGGATGTCATAGCTTTTTTCCTAATAACCAATATTTGTATGAATGGGTTGGGCTGATAAATCGAAACTGCCTCTAGTTCAAGGCCAAGTTTCAAAGCCATAAATAGGACAGAACAAGGTATACCTTTCGACCCCTTCATAGCAGGGTTCAAAAAGACAGAACACCATTTGAGAAGTGTCTGAACTCAGAGCCAGACTTCCTGGAAATGCAAGATAGCAAAAGGCTTGATTTGAAATTCTCCCCGAGCAAGCAAGTGCCTGAAGCCTCTTGTGTTGCTGGACGCCAAATTCACCTGCTCATGAGTAGGAATGGCCTTCAGTTAATTTTTATTCTTGGTCAGCAACAAGGCCTGGGGTAACCATGCCCAAGAATCTTCACAATTCAATTCTTGTCAATCCTCTCCCTTACATTTCACCATTCTTTGTGCACCATTATTGGCGCCCACTGTTATGTTAAAGGGAGTTCTCTGGTCCGATATGATATCCTTAAATATACTTCTAAGCCCACCCATATCACCTACTCTTATATTGAGGGGCACATTTTCAACTTCTTTTACAACTAACATTCTGGTAATGTGTTCCTGTTCTTTATCATAAAACCGTTCTTATCTAGGGCCTGCTGTAATTCCGGGTAACCCTCCCTTATGTCAAAACCAAGTGGCAGTAATCCCGTTGCTTCCTCCATCTCTATCTAGATGGTTATCATTTCACCAACTAGATATCCCTTGTTCCTGTTGACCTTAATTTTGTTATGTGGTAGAGCAGCCTCAGGACATTTCCATGATTTAACAGTAGAGCATCCTTTATATTAAACAATCTGTCCAGCCTAATGCAAAAATTTAGGAGTTTGTTTCAATTTAAACTCGATCTGTGTTGATCACTTAGTAAATCTGTGCATGCAGGTCTTAATACATTTGCTTCCTTTCCCCCAACTAATGATTTTGTTGTTGCCAGTAGTTTTTGTTCTAATTTTTGAAATGTCACATTAAAACCAATTGTTAAACATTTGTCTTTTCCTTGAGTAATCAGTGATTTTCGTTATAGTCAAACTTTTTTGTTCCAATGTTTTCAATGTCACCTTGGGTTTTGCTGATTCTGTTTCATAAATTACAGCCTTTAGTTAAATGTCCTCCTCCAATCTTGAACCAAAACTAACACCTTGCTCTGACAATACAAATTGTCGATCTTGCTCGATTGAGCCCATCTCAATTTCCTCCTCAATTGAACGGGTTGATATATTCAATAGAATCTCCATTGAAGCTGTGGGTGAATTAACCTTCCTGTTGTCATCCTTATGATAGTTTATGATGATAGTTTATTTATATACCGCCTATACACAATGGCCCTCATTACGACCCTTGCGGAAATCGAAAAACGATGGCGGAAATGCAATACCGCCATCGAATACCGCTCGTTGCGACTATGACCCGTCACCGTAAAGTACGATGCCATTAGCGACACCGTAGTGAACGCCAACGCTAACTGCACCAAGTACGCGCACGCGCGCCATGCAAAACCGTAATTACCACCATGGCGCAACGGTACGCGAATTCTGACCCTAGCGGACATTTACATAACGCCATCAAGCATGGCGGAAAGTACCATTCCGCCATGGCGAGAATTACGGCATCGTGAACCAACCGTAAATGGCCCTACTGAGTGCCTGTACACCACACCCTGGCCACATTGCACAACTCCTCGTAGGTGCAATGAAGTTACACAATGCAACCAGTGAAATGCACAAGTCACCCACGCATGCCAACGAACAAATGAATGTAGGGGCTCCAAGTGCCTTGTGAGTGGCCATCCATATTTGGCATGGCACCATTGCCGTACTGATGCAGCACAGGCATGCGAAGGTTCAAGTACAGCAAAATGAACTGAAAGATGAGACAAAACAACAACAGGCCCCCATCGCCTGACACCAGTGTAAGGCAACATTCAAAGCAGTATCCTGAGGGAGACTGCACCAGCCCTGTACACATGCCAGTAAACAAACCAACCATCAGCATAAGCATGTACCACACAAGTTGGCAGAGTGACTGAGCAGCCAGGCTCATCTCAAGAGGGGCCAATGGGAGCTGCAGGGCACAGATGGCACGAATACAGAAGCTATTCCAATGGACATGACCTCAGTCTCCCTCCAAGAAACGCACGCAAACACAGGCACCTGTGACCAGCCATTTCCTGATAATCACATCATTCCACCAATCCACCTGGCTGACCGGCATCTGTTACACAAAAGCTAATCCCCCGCCCCTAAGCATGACATCATTAAAACAGTCATGATGGCAGCCCCTATCCCTGACCTTACTGGGCTTCGTAGGCAAACGCGGCCAGTACAGTACCACGCAACTATACTCAGAAGCCGGAACCCAATGCAGATCTACTCACAATACATCGCTCCACAAATAGGAATATGCTACATTACTTGCAAAGAATAACGCTACACGGTTAACATCAGACTAAAATTTTAATGCACCAAGCCCATACAGCTATTAGGTCATAAACCCCAAAATATCTACATTACTGTGGGCTGCATCCGCAATAAATGACCAGCTACTCCTTGTGTGACGCCCTGTTCCTTCATGGTACACAGGGGCTACATTCACGTTCAAAAAGGCAACATGGAAGCGCCTAGAACCGCAGGCCCGTCCCATTAGGTAGGCACTAGTCCAGCTGAAAGGTAGATATGTTGCTCCTAGCCACTAGTACTGCGTAAGGGCATGTGGCCCATTGGCGATCGTCCCATAAGATCGTGATGGTGCTCCACTGATTAACTCGAAGCAGCAGGTGTCGGGAGTAAAAGCCATCTGCAGGAGTGGCATACAGATGGCAGCGGCAAAAGGGGAGGAGATACCTGTCACCCAAATGAAATGAAAAAGAATAGTATGGCCATCAGAACTTCATTAGTATTACTCACTTCAATGATCACACTAAATCTACAGCCATATGCATGCTAGCCCACTCAAAAGGATTATTTCCACCCATGAATCACTTGCCAATCATAACAATATAAATCGAGGTGAAAACACTATTACAAACGAGTGTTTGTGTGCATGCGTCTGTTAAAACAGAATCCATGAGATGGGATTAGTAACGTGCATAGACACAAGTGTTGGAAGGCGCGATAGACGATGGTCCCACTATGGCAGCTCTGCATCACATAGCGCAGGGGAAGGGGATAGATACCAAAAAGCCATGTACATGGCAAACTCTCAATTAAATCATCTGTCCATGCATCCATACATCATTCCCTCATCCCGGTATAAAAACGCCTGATTATTTACTCACATAACATTTGAAATCTCCATTGAGTCTGTGCGTAATGCAGCCTGCAAAATCCACTGTGCTCCAGGCCGGAATAATAGTGTTGTGAAGTAACATGTATGTGGGAACGTCCTGCCTATTCGTCCACTACGCTATTGCGCATCCCATACTATTCATATCAATCATTGCATTCTCGCCATGGCCCCTGTCCCAAGGACATTAAACAATAGAACGTTATATTTGCAGTCAGACCTGTGGGCGTCTCCTCGCCGCTAGCTGAAAACCGAAAGCGCTGTCCTTCGAATTCCTCATTTGCAACATCACGTCGAAAAGGCATCCGTGACCGCTCGAAATCACAAATTCATCCATGTAGTGCGGCAGTGTGTGAAAATGGCAACTGGCTTCACTCACAAATGGGACGCCCCGCCCGTCGGTGAACCTCGGTACAGTGCTCGCCCAAAGGGGATTGCAGCTGGCACAGGTGGAATGAATCACCACAGGTGGAGGCTACACAGCCTGAAAACACATAAATTGCACACCCAACCCCCTCCCACAACCACACTCACTCCAAAATGCTACCGGCAGGACTAGCGATGTTGGGCCTGGGGGACCTGATAGCACTGCAAGTACTCCAACTCCAAGAAGAAGACGAACACCAACTACTACAACAACCGGCCGCACAGAGGAGACGCAGGAGGAGGAGGAGGGCAAGGCAGGGCCAGCAAGGCCCACCAGCACAGCCACTACCACCACGCAGGCAGCCCGCAATCCCACGCCTCCGAGCTCATCCGTTCAACCTCACTGCTGAGCAGATCCACACCCTCTACCGTTTGGACCGGGACACCATAATCTCCATTGTGGACATGACACACGCTGACCTTGTCAGCATGATAGATAGCCCAACCGCCATCCCACCCCTACTGATGGTGGTGTCTGTACTCCACTTCCTGGCCACAGGCACCTACCAGCACACAGTCGGACAGTTGCATGGCATTTCACAGCCACTGTTCTCACGAACACTATTGCAAGTGCTCGATGCCCTCCTGAAGCACGCAGACGACTACATCTCATTACCACGCTCGGAGCTGGAGATTACAAACACAAAAGTGGGATTCCATGCACTTGCCGGCATACCGGGTTGCATTGGTGCCATCGACTGCACCCATGTGGAATTGGTTGTCCCACATGCCATGGAGGTCCAGTACCGCAACCGGAAACAATATCATTCTCTTAATGTACAAATGGTGTGTGACTCCAACAGGATCTTTACACATTGTTGTGCCCGATTTCCTGGATCAACCCATGATTCTATGGTCTTGAGGAACTCTACAATACCACGCTACATGGAGCGACATGCAGAGAACAGATCCTGGCTACTCGGTGAGTCTCAATCCATGCATGATAATGTGGGGTATGTGATGCGGCAATGACCTGGCAGGAAGGGGGGGGATGCGTACGTAGCAATGTCATCCCACAAACATCCTATCTTGTCCACATACAGGTGATGCCGGGTATCCACTGAAGAGATGGCTCCTTACACCACTCCGGAACCCACAGGACCAGCATGAGGAGGACTACAACCATGCCCACTCACGTACCCGTGTAGTCATAGAACAGGCATTCGGCCTACTGAAGGCTCGTTTCCGCTGCCTCAGCAGGTCTGGCGGGGCACTCCTGTACCGCCATGAGAAGGTTGCAAAGATAGTCATGGCATGTGTCATGCTACACAACATGTGCGTACGTAGAAATGTGCCCATGCCCCCTGACGCAGAACTGCAAGCACCTGAAGATGGTCATGATGAGGGTGGGGATGTGGCAGCACCTCAAGGAGTCCGCGAGGCACAGGAGGCCCGTGAAATTCGTCAGAGTATCATAGATTCATGCTTCTAGCACTCACGCCTGTTGGCTGATGCATGGACACGGGACTTGTGGCACTGTGTGTGTCGGGAACATGCACAATGTGGACTGTACGCCTATAAAGGACTTATACACAAGGAACAATGTCCACACATCACATTGGATGATTATGTAATGTTCATAGCATATGTGAAGTTATGTTACACACCCCATCGACCCGCCACCCAAGTAAGCCCAACACCCCCCCTCCACCCTCCTACCTCCCCCCCGAACACCAGTGTCCAAAGATGCTCATTGTCAGTGGGCAGACGCTATTGCAAGCCCCCTCTCCGGGTATCAGGGGCACTCCTGCCTGTGGAGCGCAGGTTCCTCCCAGATCTACGTTGGGGGCTGCCCTGGACGGAACTTGCAACGGATGATGTCTCTGCCTGCTCACGTCCATGCATGTCCCTAAGAGTTTGTGAGAGCTCAGTGAGCACACGGCGCACAGCGGCAAGTTCACCACATACGTCTTTGGACGTCGCATGCAGTTCCCCCCTCAGGCTCTCGGTGCTTCTCTCCATTTGTACCCTTAGTGTCTCTGTACTTCGCTCCATTTGTGCCCTAAGTGTCTCAGTAGATGTTTCTATGGCTGCCTTAGAAGCCCCACATTCATCAGCATGCCCAGTTGCTGCTGTTGCACGATCACCTGGTCGAGGGACTGTTGCCTCTGCTGGGCCATGGCCATTTGCGGTGGTGTCACAGAGGGGCTGATCAACTCATGTTGCCTTGCCACAGGGCTTGTGGGGGATGGCCAGTCGCCGTCTTGTGGGTGCCCCTGCGTGGTATCCTCATGGTGTAGGGGATGGAACAAACAGGGGGATTGAGACAGGTCATGGATGGGTCCTACATCGACAGCACCGTTAATGCAGTGTCACCTATGGTGCTGCTGCCATCAGAAGCAGTGCCTTCTGTGGCATCCATTGGGGGGACCTGTGGTGCTGCTGGTGTGGGCATGCTGGCTGCTGGGGTGCCTGTTGAAGTCCCCTCCTGTGTGCTGCCACTTGATTTGTGCTGCTGCCGTGTCTTGATCCGTGCAGCTGAGGTGGAGGGTCTTTGGCCGTTGGTCTTGGCCCTCTTTGCAGGTGTGCTGGTAGGGGTGTCCTGCAGCTCGTCGTTTGACTCGGACCCTGTGGTGGAGTAAAGGAGGGCGAGCGTTATTTATGGGTCTGTGGAAATTGGAATGGCAATGTATCACATGCATTGGGGTGGTACCTGAGGGTGATTTGGGTCAGGGCCTTGGAGGTGGTTTCATTTCTGTGTGGATTGAAGATGCAGTTGTTTTGCAGCCTGCAGTTAGGGTGTGCATGCTGCACGTGTAGAGGGTGTTTTTAGGATTTTTAATTATTTATGTATTTAATGTGACTTTTAAAGTGCGCTATCAGGCCAATGTATGTGGCCGTTCTCCTGGACATGTGTTTCTGTTGCACTATGTGGCCACATGGTACTTCACATGATTGGACATTGTGGATTTAGCATTGTTTTATTTGGCCCACCTACCTGATTCTTCGGATGTCTGCACTCCTTTCTCCATCCCTCCGACTCCCTCTATGCTCTCCATTCCAATGGTGGAGGCACAGATTTCTTCCCAGGGGGTCAACTTGATGGGTGATTCCGATCCTCCCCCTGTAGCTGTGGCAATGTTACGGTTGGCTGATAGTATGCTCCGTACGCGTATCCGCAAGTCGTCCCATCGCTTTCTGCATTGCTGTGGGTTGCGGGGTGCGGTCCCCACCGCACTTACCCGCTGTGCTACCAGGGCCCATATGGCCTTCTTGTTCGCAAGTGCCGTCCTGGTCATTTGCGTCGAGAAGACGACGGCAGCATTCTCCTGGAGGGTCTCTGTGAGCACGGTGAGTTCCTCATGGGAGAAGTGGACCTGCCGCTTGCGGTCGCACACTTTTTTTGCTACTTTTCCCATTTTGTTTGTTTTAACTAGGGTGGCTGTCGGGTTGGGATGTGTCTCAGGGTCGGATTTTTAATGGTTGTGTTGGGATTCTGATTTTATAGGTGTACGGAGTGCTGTTTCCCGTTCCGGCCCCATGTTTTTACTTCCGTTTCCGTATATTTACGGTCACCGTATTTTGCGATTGCCGCTCATTACGGTGACCGCTATGATGGGTGGCGGAATTGCACCTAGGGCGCCGTACGACGGCGGAGAGGGGCGTTTTGGGGACATTTCCGCCTTCGCGGACTTTGCACTTCCGCCATGGCGTAATGCTCGTGCCCGATGGGTCATAATTGGCCGCACTTTACTCCATCGTGCAATGGCGGAAACGCTATTTACGCTATGGCGGTCGGGTCAGTTACTTTCCGCCAGGGTCGTAATGAGGGCCAATGTGTTTCAAAGCGCTTCAAGGCAAGGAAGGGAACAAGGGAAAATACAACGACATTCTTACAGGCCATGAACAGTAAGGATGCGAAATTAACTATCGTACTCGGCCTGACGACATTTCAGATAGTGCAAGTGCTAAAACATATATAAGGAAGGGAGGGGGAGAGTGGGAAGGAAATGGAAACAGACATGAGACTACCGTACTAGGCCTGATGACATTTCTGCTAGAGCCTGAGGAAAACAAAAGGTGAGGGACAGGGGTGCAGAAAGGGAGGGGAGGAACAAAACAAGTGACTATTGTACTAGGTCTGACAACATTTCAGACAGTGCTGGAGGGAGGGGGGGCAACAGTAAGGGGATATGGGAGCGACAGATGAGGTTGCTATCATAGTAGGTCCAGGGACAATTCTGATAGAGTAAGTGCATCCAAGAAAGTAAGGGGAGGAAGGGAGGAGATGGGAATAGGGAGTGGGGAGGGGAGGAGAGACCAGAGAGTAAGCAGTCAAAAAGAGTGGAGAAGCAAGAGAGGAGAGCGAATACAATTGCAGAAGTCAGTAGTAACACATAGGGCCTCATTACACGGTAGGCGGTAAGGGTTTACCGGTACCGGTATTTTACCGGTACCGGTAAATCCTTACCGCCTTACTACGAGGTCCCTTTGCGGGATGGGGAATTTAACACCTGCTTTTTGCTCTTTTCCGTACTAAAGGAGCCCTCCAGCCTCTTTTCCTTTGCAGCTGGGGAGCAGGTGTAAGTGGATCTAGGTCACCTGGCCTAAGCCCCGCCCACCTGGTGCCTTCCTGGTTGCCGCTCCTTTTCACCACTTAGCAAGCCCCGCCCACCTGGTGCCTTCCTGCTCGCCACTCCTTTTCACCACTTAGCAAGCCCCGCCCACCTGGTGCCTTCCTGCTTGACGCTCTTTTCCCTACTTAAGGAGCCCTCCAGCCTCTTTTCCTTTGCAGCTGGGGAGCAGGTGTAAGTGAATCTAGGTCACCTGGCCTAAGCCCCGCCCACCTTCTTAGCCCTGCCTCTTCCTTCCTGCTCTTAACTCTTAGATGAAGGGCGTCTCTCGCCCAGGCGTCCGAAGTGAAGGGCAGTCAAAGAAAAGGGCTATTGCTGTTTGGACCTGTTCGGACCTGGAGGATCCAGGGTCCAACCCCCTGCTGAGACAGCAGCTAAGCATGCACCAACATGTGTTTACACCCTCTGTCACAAAAGGCCATCCCCACCCTCTCTGGTCCCCCTGTGTTGTTCCCTTGTGCACCCCCCCCCCCTTCCTGCACACAGGAGTCTGTCCTGATACATTCTGGTTTCAGCATCATTGTCTTGCGGCCAATGCTGGATTTTACTTTTATGGACTTCATTGATTCACGGTGCGTCACCCTTTCTCAACTCTCATGCTGCTACTAAAGGAGCCCTCCAGCCTCTTTTCGTTTGCAGCTTTTCCTTTGCAGCTTGCTCTTTTACGTACTAAAGAGCCCTATGGGACAAAAATGGGAATGGGGAAGGGCAATGGTGGAAGTGCGAATTACCGCCCCGCCAACCTTGGAATGGGGCGGTAATTCCCCTTTCCACCAAGGCGGTGCCGGTATTTTACTGGTCCTGAACCATGGCGCTAATAGCGCCATGGTTCTCCGCCTACCGTGTAATGAGGCCCATAATGTTGCAAGCCAGGATACAAGATGAAGATGGAACAGCATGATTCAGGGCCACCATGAGTACAAGATGCAAAGGAAGTCCAGCATGAGAGTTGAGAAAGGGTGACGCACCGTGAATCAATGAAGTCCATAAAAGTAAAATCCAGCATTGGCCGCAAGACAATGATGCTGAAACCAGAATGTATCAGGACAGACTCCTGTGTGCAGGAAGGGGGGGGGGTGCACAAGGGAACAACACAGGGGCACCAGAGAGGGTGGGGATGGCCTTTTGTGACAGAGGGTGTAAACACATGTTGGTGCATGCTTAGCTGCTGTCTCAGCAGAGGGTTGGACCCTGGATCCTCCAGGTCCGAACAGGTCCAAACAGCAATAGCCCTTTTCTTTGACTGCCCTTCACTTCGGACGCCTGGGCGAGAGACGCCCTTCATCCAAGAGTTAAGAGCAGGAAGGAAGAGGCAGGGCTAAGAAGGTGGGCGGGGCTTAGGCCAGGTGACCTAGATTCACTTACACCTGCTCCCCAGCTGCAAAGGAAAAGAGGCTGGAGGGCTCCTTAAGTAGGGAAAAGAGCGGCAAGCAGAAAGGCACCAGGTGGGCGGGGCTTGCTAAGTGGTGAAAAGGAGTGGCGAGCAGGAAGGCACCAGGTGGGCGGGGCTTGCTAAGTGGTGAAAAGGAGCGGCAACCAGGAAGGCACCAGGTGGGCGAGGCTTAGGCCAGGTGACCTAGATCCACTTACACCTGCTCCCCAGCTGCAAAGGAAAAGAGGCTGGAGGGCTCCTTTAGTACGGAAAAGAGCAGCAGGCAGGAAGGCACCAGGTGGCCCGGGATTGCTAGGTGGTGAAAAGGAGCCGCAACCAGGAAGGCACCAGGTGGGCAGGGCTTAGGCCAGGTGACCTAGATCCACTTACAGCTGCTCCCCAGCTGCAAAGGAAAAGAGGCTAGAGGGCTCCTTAAGAAGGGATAAGAGCGGCAAGCAGGAAGGCACCAGGTGGGCGGGGCTTGCTAAGTGGTGAAAAGGAGCAGCAAGCAGGAAGGAACACATGGGTGGGGCTTAGGCCAGGTGACCTAGATCCACTTACACCTGCTCCCCAGCTACAAAGGAAAAGAGGCTGGAGGGCTCTTTAAGTAGGGAAAAGAGCGGCAAACAGGAAGGCACCAGGTGGGCAGGGCTTGCTAAGTGGTGAAAAGGAGTGGCAAGCAGGAAGGCACCAGGTGGGCGGGGCTTGCTAAGTAGTGAAAAGGAGCGGCAAGCAGGAAGGCACCAGGTGGGCGGGGCTTAGGCCAGGTGACCTAGATCCACTTACACCTGCTCCCCAGCTGCTTATGGTTATTAATTAAGGTTTCCTTCCCTACCCCAGAGGTTGAGTACTCAACATCTTTCAACCCGATTTACTGACTTTCCTTTACTCGTCCTTGATTCTTTTGGTAGTTCCTTCAGACTTGCATAAATTCTTATATTCCATAAAAATGTCCTTGAATAGTTTGATTTTAATTTTTTACCAGTATCCAGGTTTTTGATTTTCTTTGATCGATATTGCAGTTGTTTTGACCCATGCTTCCTTTTCTTTTTCCATGTAAAGATAGGATAATCTCCTGCTATTGATGAATTATGGGACAAATCTATCATGATTATTAAATCCATTTCATCAGTTGGTGTATCACTAAATGGAAGTTCTTGAAGAGTGTCAATGATTCAGATAGACTACTCAACTGTTATAGCATTCTCTTCTGCTTTTAAATCAATTGAAGTTCTGGTATTGCAACAATGAATGTGATAACATGATGGAAACAAGGACCACCATATGTTTAAAAGCCTCACATCTTTTTATATCATTCTAAAAGAGCATTACACGTGTCTCTCTTTCATGTCCACCACATAATGTTTGACACCCAGAGCATGAAGTAATCACGCTTCGGGTCAGTTGTATGGCAGATAGAATACACAATCAAGGTGGTTCATGATTTCTACTCAAACCTACTGTCCTGACGAAGGTGGTAAAACTAACCTTTATTCCACCAAAACCGGTAGACAACATTAATGGATGTGTGAAGGCTTAGGACATGCACCAGGCTAAACAACCCAGATAATAGATTTACAAGTGAAGGCACTCCCCACATGCATTTTACTTTGCCAATAATTAATTTATTTTTCTTTTTCCAAACATTTTCTTTTTTGTCTTTGCTTTTAGTACTTATTGGTACAATGGTCTTGAATAAAAAAAGAAATATGCTACCAGATGAGACTCCATACAATTTAGAAGTAGCTCAGATAGGGACAGCTCTCGCTGTCTTTCACCTAGATAGGCATCCCACCAACTCTGACTAGGGACAGCACACCCACACACAGGGAAAGTTAGAATCTGTGTATGGACTTTTACATAGTTGACAGGCAAATCAAATAAAATTGAAGTTCTTTTATATTTTCGTTCACTGCTTCATATAATTTGAGAAATGGTGCCAATTTAACACTTAAGGCTGACATAGTACCCATGTCGATAGCCGTTCTGATATGGTCCAATGTCCTAAAGTCAGCTATCCTACGGAGGTAGTTCATTTTTTTACCCCCTTTTTGCTTGTGACAATACTCCCCCGGCGAGGATTCGAAGGATATAGAACTATCCATTGGACTCTTTCTCTATATGATCTCCTAGATGTTTGATCTACATTCTGCTTTTAATTAGGCTTATCATTCCTTATTTGACACTCTCTGAATGTTCCTTCATTTCCATATTTTCAATCGAAGGCAGCAAAAAACTTGCAGAGATACCCAATTCCTCCATCATTCTTTCATGAGAATCCTCTAGCACCTCCTTGGTGATTTCCGTCACCATTTAGGGCCTATAATTTAAATCTTGTGCAGTGCTTGAGTCAGACTCCATTATTTCCATAATGCTTGCACACAAGGGAACTGCCGCACCTAGACCCAATACAACCCCCTACACCTAGTGGGATTAAGATCATTGAACAACCTAAGACTCCTCTCAGCTCAGATGCCATCAAAATTGCATTACTAAATACGAGGTCTCTGAACAAACACGCCCAAAATGTCCACGACTATATCCTCGAAGACAATTTAGATATTCTCTTCCTTACTGAGACTTGGCTACAGGAAACTACTGGCCCAACCATTAGTACAGCAGTTCCTCCCAACTATAGCATCCATTTTGAGAACAGAGTTACAGGAAAGAGAGGTGGAGTAGCCATAATAGCTAGACAAGGCATACAACTTAACACCTCACCCATCCAATGCCCGGGATGCGAAGTCCTCCATCTCAAAACAATTGTATCAATTTCGTTGTAATTTATAGACCTCCATCACTTACCTCTGACTTTAACGATGACCTCTGCCATATCCTAAATAATCTCAAAGGAAAGACTCAGGCACAGTACTCCTGGGAGATTTAAACAGATGGCCTGCCGACACAGAGGCTATTAGCCTAGAAAATGTTTTTTCCAACATCAGCTACTCGATCGCTAACAATAGTCCTACCATCAAATCAAACAACCAACTTGATTGGATTGTTACTAATAATGTAAACCTCACGGTAACAAATACACAGCCTTGTATTTGGAGTGATCACTACAAAATCGAAGCCACACTATCTTTGACATTCAAAAAAACTTACCTTGACAACCTACCCAAAATAATCCAGAGCACAAACTTTAAGAAAATCACGCCAGATATTATTTCGCAGGGGATCACATACATCATGGACAATACCACAGATGACGATCCCTGTGATCTTATTATTACTACTTTCAATAACCACTTTCAAGAGATTCTAGATAAAAAGGCCCCTCTCAAAAATAAACAAGCTCGCCCCAACTCTAACCACCAAAGTTGGTACACCATGGAACTAGGCATCCTTAAGACAGCCAAAAGGAAACTTGAAAGACAGTGACTTAAAACCCCGACAGAACTCAATAAAGATAAATGGAAGAAATCTGACACTCTCTACAGAACTAAAATAATTGAAACAAAGAAAAACTACTACAACGAACAAATCACCGGCGCATCCAACTCCACGGGAAAACTGTTCCAAATTCTAAAAACTTTCGAAAAGCCACCCACCCTCACCACACCCTTTCAGCCAACCATGATGGATTGTGAAAAAGTTCAAACTGCTTTTTCACAAAAAATTCTAAAAGCTAGAGACACCATCTTAAACTGTAAAGTTATAGATACTCCTCCTACTCATAACAAGCCTGACCCCGAAATCAAAGAACCCAAATTTCAGTTTATACCAATTACATCAGAAACCATGTTAAATACCCCTCTCCAACATGAACTATACCTCATGCCCCAAAAACATACTACCCCATAAATTCATACTAGACAACGCAGGAATTTTAATTTTCTCACCGTTTCTATGTCGCATGGCAAACTCGTCATTTAGAGACTGGTACGTTCCCACCGGTATAAAAACAGTAACAGTCACACCATTGGTGAAAAAGCCTGGTCTGGACCAGCAAAATCCGGGCAATCTTCGACTCATCACAAATTGCAATTTTCTGTTGAGGATCCTCGACAAAATAGCTACGCACCAACTTCAAGGGTACGCAGATAAGCACGATTTACTACACTCCCAGCAATCTGGATTTAGAAGTGCACATAGTACAGAATCAGCACTTCTCGATGTTCAATCCAAAATGCTGAAAATTCTGGATAAAGGAAAGGCCGGCCTGCTCATTCTATTGGACCTCTCAGCAGCATTCGATTTATTAGATCATGGGAAGCTCCGAGAGGCCCTGGGAAAAGCAGGAAACTGCGCTGATGAAGTCATTGAATGGATATCCTCCTTTCTGGAGGACAGAAATTCTAAAATCACTTGGGGCAGACATTCCACTAGTTCGAGCCCTGTGGACTGCGGCGTCCCACAGGGAGCCAGCTTCTCCCCTCTCCTCTTTAATCTATACATTTGCTGCCTCTGCGCCCTCCTTTCACATTTAGGGATTTATTTCACTAACTTTGCAGACGACACACAGTTGATCATAGAACTCTGTGGAGATCATGTTACAGACAATAACAGACTGTCAGCCATCTATAACACCATAGAGAGTTGGATGAAGGCTCACTGGATGTGCTTGAATGGTTTGAAAATAGAACTTATGACATTTGGATCCAAAAAATCCCTATCCAATGTAGGCCCAGCCTATTCTACATTCAACATTAAAGACTCCAACATCACAGTCACAAACAAAGTCAAAACACTCGGCATATTCCTGCAATCCTCATTAGGAGCTGAGGCATAAGTCTCATACCTCAAAAGAAATTGCCAGTATTTCCAGAGATTATTACGCGGCATTAGGCCTTACCTTAACGCCAAAAATAGCGCCACCATTGCTAGAGCCACTATCCTGTCCCGACTCGATTATGGGAAAGCATTGATGCTTGGGTCTAGTAACAACTGCATTAAACAATGCCAAATAATTCAAAATAACGCTGTCAGGTCCATCACCGGGAAACCCAAGCGCGACCATATCACCCAAGACAGAATCGGCCTTCATTGGCTCGCCATAGAGGAGCGCATCAAATTCAAATCCTTGATGCTGGTTCACCGTTGCCTATATGGCACGGCCCCATCATATCTCAAAAAGCAATTCAATTGGTACGAACCAAGCCGATGTCTAAGATCAGCTAAACAAGGGCTACTCAAAGCTGCCCATACCAGAGTAAAAGCCACTGGACTCGGGAGGGCTTTTCCCACCAAGGCAATTGCTCTCTGGAACGAGCTTCCGGGCAACCTTAGATTGGAAAGTAACTACTTTTCGTTTAGAAAGCAGCTGAAAACATTACTTTTTCAGTAAGTTGTTACATACTCAGCTCTAGACTCATATTGAGTCCATCTCTTCTCTGTTTTATGTAGTCCCGTGATCTCTTCTCCTTCGTGTTTCTGTCGCGCTCTGATGCTTACGAGCTGCGGCGCGTTATAAATATATAAATAAAATAAAAATAAATAAAATCTCTTGCGGCCAACCCATAATTACCCATTTTCTGCAGGAATTGGACTCCACTTCTACGTTGTCCCTCCTCTGCATTTGAAGTGATTTCTTGAGGTGTTGCAGATTCTGGATTTTAAATAGGAAAATAAATATCTTGCAAGGGGGTAGTGGAAGGTGACACAACCAAGCTGTTTGCTTCTTCCAATTGCTCAGTATATTCTAGCATAACTAAATCGGCAAATACAAATACCTGACCCCTTCACGGTGTAGACATTGCTGGTAGTGCCGGTAAGATAACCTTCTTACCTTTCTCGTTGGTGCCCTTATAAAAAAAACATTGTTTTAGGACTAACTCCATTGACCGCTTGGACGTGGGAGGAGTCTTGATTTTTGTAGACTGACAGAGTTGAATGGCCACCACAGGTTTTATGACTCATCAGTAACTTCCTTATTCACCCTAACTAAGGTCTCCATTCCGAAACCAGTTTTCATCGTGTTAGGTATCTCAGGTATCTCAGGGGCCAATATTGCACAATCAGATGAGACTTCAGGTGGAGTAAAAGCTGCAATAGTGCCCCCGTCCAGATTGAGCTCTGGTAATGTGGTGGAGTTTATTAGATCCTCATAAACAAGTTCCTATCACTGGCACAGGTTATTTGCTCCTGATTCACAATGGTCTCAATATTCCCGCTGCTCCCCACAATGCTAGAGTCAACTACCAGGACCAAAAGACCTTGTGCCGCACCCTTTTTGCAGGTAGCAATAGCCGTGTTAGATGACCGGCTATTGATATTGATATTTTATTTGTATTGCGCTCGTACACAAGTGTTTCAGAACACTACGAGGGAAGTGAAGGCAACAAGGGAGAACAATAACAACGATCTTACTAGGCCCAGTGACATCGAGAATGCGCAAGTGCATAGGAGAGAGGTAAGTGCAAGGGAGGGGGGAGATGTGCAAAGTGCTGAGCAAAAAAAAAATAAGTACATAAAACATGAATAAATAAATCGATAACAAAAAGCAACAAACAGTGGTAGTGCAGCCAGCAAGTGGCAAGTGCTAGGAATAAGGCAATGGACAGGGTGTGTCTGAATACGTGCAGAAAAAGAAAGGGGTGGGGGTTGTAGGGTCACTCAAAATGCCACCAGCAAAGTCTGCAATATCATTACTATTCAAAGGGGCGCAATAAGCATGATGGAACTGAACCTCCTCTGCCTGAGCAATAGTCTCGGTGCTACGAGTTGTATGTCGGTTACTCGAGTCACTCACTTTATTCGTCTTCTGGGCTTACATACTATCGCTTTGCAAGCGTAACCAACCACTGGTGCGGGGAGAATCCACCATGTCCATGATTGCTCCTTTATCAAGCCCAAGTCAAACTCTTGAACGGCTGCCTTCAGTTGTCCCGCTGCTTGATCTATCTGCATGTCCATTTCCACAAACTTGACTCACCAGGAAAGCCAAAGTGAAATGAAGGACAAGTGGCCTCCAGTCCTCTGGTCCCCCAGCGGACCACAGCAGACCACACTCTGCTTCTGCACTCTGTGCCGTGCTCCACACTAGAGTTGCACTAAATAAAGCTTGGCTGTGGAGAGGCTTCACCGGATCTGTAGTAAACACGGAAGAAACACTGCTTCACACTGGATAACGAAATTGCCACAGCAGATCACACTCTGCTTCTGCACTCCGTGACGCGCACCATACTGGAATTGCACTAATGAGGCTTAGCTGTGGAGAGGCTCCACTTGAGCCATAGAAAACATTGAGGAAACACTGCTTCAAACTGGATAACGAAATGCCCACAGCAGACCACACCCTGCTTCTGCACTCTGCACCGGACTGGAGTTGCACTAATGAGGCTAAGTTGTGGGGCTCTTCCTGAACCGTAGTAAAGACTGAGGAAACACTGCTTCACACTGGATAACAACATTTCCACAGCAGACCCCACTCTGCTTCTGCACTCCGCACCTCACTCTGCCCTGCAGTTGCACGATTGAGGCTAAGCTGTGGAGAAGCTCCGTCTGAGCCATAGTAAACACTGAGGAAACACTGCTTTACACTAAATAACAAAATAGCCACAGCATACCACGCTCTGCTTCTGCACTCCGTGCTGCGTTCCACACTCGAGTTGCAGGAATGAGAGTTAGGTGTGGAGAGGTTCTGCCTGAGCCATAGTAAACACTGAGGAAACACTGCTTTACACTAAATAACAAAATAGCCACAGCATACCACGCTCTGCTTCTGCTCTCCGTGCTGCGTTCCACACTCGAGTTGCAGGAATGAGAGTTAGGTGTGGAGAGGTTCTGCCTGAGCCATAGTAAACACTGAGGAAACACTGCTTCACCCTAGATAACAAAATTGCCACAGCAGACCACACTCTGCTTCTGCACTTCCATTATTGGGTGCATGATTTCCTGGCCAATCTGCTCCGCTGAGGCTGGACTTTCCAGCCTACCTTTACAAACGTAAGTAACAAGAAACCAAACCAAATAAACAACCAAGCAGGGGTACATGGAAATGCAGAGAAGGATAGAATCAGAGAGAGTAGGATGGGATATACACATACAGACATGCCTTTAACAGAGAAAGGGATAGCTACATTAAGAGCTTCAAAACTACTTTGTGGGTTTCCTGTTTCAAGAACTGGAGATTATATTTGCAGTTTATAGATTTTCAAATCTTAAATGAATTGATAGCTATGATACATACAGTGGGTAAAGCGCATGTTTTCGTGAGATCTTGTGAGTGAAGTGGGATCTGGTGAGAGCTAATGGGAACACATAGAGGAGGGTGCGTGGCTCACCAGAGATGGAGAGGAGCACAGAGGGAGCAGATGGAAGAACACTTTTTGAAGATATCAAGTACTATAAGATATGTTGCATTCTAAATAATGGTTCAACAAATCACCTGAGTGAAGTCCATCATTGAATGTTTATCAAACACAATTGAGTATGGTCATACAAAAGCCCAAGGGAGAAATAACATTCAGTCCTGACAGTCAAAAAACCAAACGGATGCCATGTTTGTTTTCATGTATTTTTTTAGTATCCTTTGTTTATCTAAATGTGTATTTGACACTTGCTGCTTATGCATTAAATAAGAATCAAAGTAGCAGTCATCTTAAACCATTTGGTTTTTTGACTGCCAGGACTGAATGTTATTTCTCCCTTGGGCTTTTGTATGACCTTACTCAATTGTGTTTGATAAAAGTTTACCTACGTGGGCAGAGGAAGGCATTAACCAGGTGCCCTTTCTTTAAATATGAGTCCATCATTGAATGACAGAAGCCACTAAATGATTGGTGATGAGGCGGGACAGTTCTTGCATGAAGACTAGAACAATGATCAACAAAAAGCAATTAGCAACACCCCCACCACTGTTTCTATCAACACTAGTAATGCCATTCATGTCCTCATTGGGAACCACTGTTCACCATGTACGTAGATGCATCGGGCAGCGCAGAGTACTCCAGAGGGAGAAAAAAAAGAGCATGCTCAACACCATGATGGTGGACGGGCTAAACATCATTGCAGGAGTTTATCCAGAAAGTGCTGAGAGTGCAGGTGATGACAATGTGTATACAAAAGCGATTGCAAGAATACTACAAAGTGTCCCCAATAGGAAAAAATATTGTTGCACAGAATCAGATTTTACATGAGAAAGAAAGCAAATCAGAGTCGACTGCATGATTTGTTAAAAATGATGTATTTACTTTTATCGGTCCAGCAGCCAACAGGCATCAGGGGGGGAGGGGCACAATTACACTTTAGACGAACAAAGTGACAGAACACATTCCAGATCCTAAAGTGGCCCACAAGTGGGTTAGATGATCTATTTACATGAAGAGGTAAGTTTTTATATTCCTGCGGAAAACCCTGTAGTTCTCTTCCAATCTAAGTTTGTGAGGAAGGGCATTAGAACATTTCACTGCAAAAACAAATGAAATGATATTTTATTTATAATGTGCTCATACACATTTCTTTCAGATCCCAAAAGGGAAAACAGGGAAAGATCTTCCTAAGCCATTAGTGCATTTAAATATGGGGCACTGGATCTGTGCTAGGCTGGTGGAGTGTAATGATTTGATTGGAGAGTACCAGAAGACTAGGTAGTTTAGATGGAGGACTGCAGTCCCAAAGAGACATCGATGAACAATGGTGCCTACTTTGAAATGAATGCGGTCCTGCACTGGCAACCAATGGGGGGCTCTCCTGTGCTTGGAGATGTGTTTCTTCCTCAGAATGTTCTTGATGATACGGGTTGCATTGTTCTGAATGACTTGACATTTACGTAAGCAGGTGGTATTTGCTCCCATCAGCAGGGCATTGCAATAATTCACTTGCGATAGTATGGTTGTGCAGGCAATGGCGGCAGAGTTCTTTTCAGTAAGGAAAAGGCGGATGGTCCTCAGCAACCGAAAGTAGTAGTTGCAATTTCTACTAATCTGATTGACATAAGCGTCAGCACTCAAGGAAGATTCAAAGAGAGTGCCAGAGTTTTTACTTTGTTCTGAACTGGAATTACACAGTTGTTAATTGTGAAGCTGTTGCATTTTGGATTCAGTTTGGCACGAGCCTGTGAAGAGCCAAAGATCAGTCTTGCCTCCATTGAGACACATCAATTGTTTGTCATCCACTGTGTCTATTAAGATATTGATGTGAATGAGATTGGATGAATTCTGTGCATAGTCCCCACTGACTTCCAGAACTAGCTGCATGTCGTTCGTGTAGTTTGTAAAATATATACCCGATTCCTGCAGAAACATACAGATTTTTCTTATATACAGGTTAAATAGCACAGGAGACATGCAAGCTCCTTCGGGCACCCTGCATTGAATGGGGGCCAGAGATGAAAAAGCGTTGCCCAAAATAATCTGGACACACGGTGGGACAGGAAAGATTGGATCCTTTCAATGGCTCCCTTAGAACAAATTCCTGAAAGACAGAGAGTGTCTAGCAGGCGTTTATGGTGGAGCAAGTCGAAGGCCACCATCAGGTCAAGAAGGACCGAGAGGCCGGCCTTTCCTTTTCGATGGTACCTAGCATGTGTGTTTGAAGATCAACCAACAAAGATTCCATACTATGAACTGGTCTAAAACCAGATTGCCTGTTATACAGAACAGATACTGACAGTAGAAATCAATGGGCTTCCACTACCTGTCTATGCCCCAATGTATATCACACAAAAACAGAGAATAGTTACTTCATTAAAACAAAAAACTTTATTCCTGGGTCTAAATCCCTATTGGTAGGTCTCTGGACCTGCGTACAGATATCTCATATTCCCATTGTATGGCACATACATCCCTAGGTTAGCGATGGTGTGCCGACTACAAGGGGGTGTAGAGATCCTTACCCTAGACTCTCTCACTACTTTCCGAACACTGAATGGTTATATGCACATTACTTGGTGGTCAGTTCTTTTCTTTATTATTACTGCCACTAGTCTGTGTGTCTTATGTTAAAAAGAAACAGTTACGGCCCAATGGCCGAGTTCCGCTTAAAAAATAACATTAAAATGATGTATAGTCACTCAAGCCCCATCTTCAAATGTATGTAGGGTTTCAGAGTCGCGGTCATCAGCCTATCGACTCTTAGGGTTTGTCAACCGGTTTCAGCGGAGTGGGTAACTCGCGCCTTCTTCAAGACGGAGAATTTTGTATTCTCAGTGACACTATAATTTCTTTACAGGTATCCACGTCATGGAGGGTTGGAGAGTTTTGCTGGGTTGTCCACGGGCACTACAGCTTGTATCCCGGTCCCTGTGGGGTTAAAAAAAGTACAAAGAGGGGGGTAATCAATAGAGGGAATCAGGAACTACAACACTTATACACATCAGAGCAACAGGGGATATTACCTGTTCTCTTATTGGGGTCTCTTTAGTGTTGCTGGTCGTCTTATCATTTTTTCTTACATATTTTCATTGCTTCCTGCTCGGACAGCCTACAAGAGATACCCTCCTATGTCAATTCATCTATTTATGGTATTCTATATGCGTAGCATGTGAGCAGTTTCTATATTAGGACACAGTTGAATAAAGTACCTGCATGGGTCTGTCCCCTCTTTTCAGACTGTGTAGTTTCTTTTTCGAATATTGGCATCTCAATTGTGTCAGTTCCTCTTTGTGCTCCGGTGTGCCGAGGGGCTGTGAAGGGGAGACCGTATGAGGTAAGTATGACTAGTGATCTGAAACACTATGTCAAATGCACGATACAGAACATCGCTACGTGCAGCATATTATGTTTAAGTCTATTCCGGTGTGCCAATGCAGCAGAGGCCGTGTGGGCTAGATGTAACTTGAGCTGTGAGTCCCTCTATCAGATGTGCTCAATATGGAGGATTACTGCGTGCAGCATGCTCTGTTTGTGCATAAGCGCGATAATGCTAGTCCGTGTCTCTACGTAACAAAAGTCTGAATATTTCATTATATTCCTTACGGGATTCAAACGGGTTGGGAGTGGCCTCTGCTGTTTCTTACCTTAGTTCAGCTGAAGGTACTCCCTCAAAGACAAAACACAGCATCCCATCTGTAATCAGTAGGCGGTCGCGGCCGCCATTCAGTGTTATACTCGTTCTATTAGCGCCGTCTCGCGTGATCACGTGACGGCAAGAGGATCCCTGTTTCCCAGAGAGTGCCTTGAATCGTAGTCTTCAACACGGGATTGTGTGATCTGTGCCTGTGTGTTTTCTCAGATGTACAACTAGTCCTCTGATTGATGCCGGGGTCTATCTGCTGTAGATTGCAGAGCCTGGTGTCTTCTAGTTCTGTGTGGCTGCAAAATATAACTGCAAAGCCACTCGCGATCTAACGTTAGAATGAAAGTAAACTGGCTAATGTGGTGCTCCGTCAGAGTTTAAGAATTGTAGTATTTTGTCCAATTATGCCACTTGTTGGATAGGCTGACCAATCGTTCTTATGTGTCTATATATAGTTCTTCGAGCTAGGCACGGTGTCTCACCCTTTGGTGCATTATTGATTGTGCCACTATTGCTCAAAGTGGGTCTGTGGCAGTTGGTGCGCAGTGGGGGTTCTAGATGCGTAGCCATCTTTTTGTGGCTCAAAGCTAATGCTGATGGTACTGCGCATGCCTGGATAATCCAGATTATTGCACAGCTAGAGTTTGCCCGCAACTTTCTTCGTTGAGGCCCGTTTTATGACTGAGGAGCCTAAAGATCCACATTTGCTCTCATTTTAGTAGCAATGCAGCTAGATTCCCACCTCTTTTAGGTACAGTAACTTTTTCTAGGATGGTCCAGGTCAATTCATTCTCTGAGTGACCCTTTGTCATATAATGTTCTACCAAAGGGGCAGTACTTTGTTTGATCCTGATATTAGATCTGTGTTCGCCGATCCTAGTTTTTATTGCACGTGTTGTCATGCCAATGTATCTCATGTTGCATGGACAGTGAATCAAATATACTACATTTGTAGTGTTGCAATTTGTAAAGGTCCTCTGTTCCCATGGATATTTCCAGCCAATGTCTATCGTGATGGTGCGTTTAGTGAATTGGCATACTGAGCAGTTGCCTCAGGGAGCATGTCCGAGTGGTTTCTGCCTATTCCAGAGAGTGTTCAATTCAGGCGATTTGGTTTCTTGGTATGTATGCACTAAACTGTCTCTGAGGTTTTTCCTTCTTTTGATAGCAAAAATTGGCGCTGGTAGATTGTGGTCATCGACATTTAACAGGTGCCAGGCTTTTTGAATTTCTTTTTTGAGCAGAGGAATATCTGGTGAATGGCTAAAGACTGCTGTGATAATATCTGGTCCTCTTTCTTTTTTACCATGTTGTGTGAGAGTTACTTCTCTGGGGATATTTCTGGCCCTCTTCCGTGCTTGTCTAATGATTTTATTCGGATAGTTGCTCTCCCTCAGATTGGATGTGAGTCTTTCAGCCTATATGTCATATTCCATTTTGGTGGAACAATTTCTCCTAAACCGGAGGAACTGTCTGAACGGTAAATTCTCTTTCAAGGACCTTTGATGAAAACAAGTGTATTCTAGGAGGGAATTCCTATCTGTAGTTTTACGAAACACAGTAGTTTCAAAAGTCATGAGGTCAAGGAAAGTGGCTTCAGTTGTACCTGCCTCATGAGTGAATTTCAAGAATGGATCAAGTCCATTAATCCATATGATAAAGGTATTTAGGGTATTTAGATCTTCCTCGAAGAACATCAGGATGTCGTCAATGTAACAGCGCCAACTTATAATGTTCTTTACAAATGGATTATTTTCAGGATAGATGTATTTTTCTTCAAAAGATGTGACATATAAATTAGCTAAAGAGGGAGCAAATGTTGCTCCCATAGCGGTCCCAGCTATTTGTTCATAGTATGTCTCTTCTTTAAGAAAAAAGTTCTTGGTCAGAGCAATTTCTGTCAACTGTAGGATGAGATTTATGGGCATATCTAAAGTGCCTGTCTTCTCATCTAGGACTCAGGGTCTTCTCATCAACTACTCTCAGGGTCTCCAATTGGGGGATCCTGGAGTATAATGATTCTATATCCATAGTTATAAAGAACCCCATTAGTTTCCACAAAGGATTGAAGCTGGGGAAAGGGCACGGGGTGTTAGCGGCCCGCTGTTTTCCAATGTCCCTGTAGGGATGCCATACTCCTGGCCATGCCCCCTCACCTATTCCTGCTGCAGACCCCTACCTGAATGGGTGATGCCCGGGGGAAAGGGCGCGGGGTGTTGGCGGCCCGCTGGGGGTGTTAGCGGGTCTGCAGGGGCCTGATCTGCTGGACTGGACTGTGAGGTGCGCCACACACTGCTGTGGGCCTTCAGCATTGGGGGGTGTGTTGAGCCATCCTCCTACCCCTGGAAACCCCCCGGATTTAGCACATTTTTGGAACTTTGGAGTGGACAGTTAGGGCCCCTAGTATATAAGTCATACGATGGTGGGCCCACTTCGGAGCACAACTTCAGGAGCCCCAGAAGAAGGAGAGATTTCTTCCCCTTTCTCCCCTCATCACCTATCGCAATCCTCACTTCTTTCAAAACTTCATGGTCCCCCGGTCCCAGTGTCTCACCGTAAGCCCATCATAGGAAGAAGATCGAGGAGGGGGTCCCTGTGTATGATCTCAGAGGTCGCACAGGGCAATGAACCACAGAATGGGACCCTTTGTGGAAAGGGAGAGACTATGACCACTGTTTGCGAAGAAAAGATAGTCAAAGAGCGAGTTCTCCACATTTCTAGTTTGTTGGGAGGTCCCTCTGGGTCTTGTGGTACTGGGCTGATTCCTCTCCCACCAATCAGTTTAACCAGCCCCTCTTTGGAAGGTTCTGCACACCCTGCCAACTTGCTTACTCCTGGTGGGGGTTTTAACAGTGAGGCTACTACTGACTTTTTGAACAAACTGTCAACTGGGTGTGAGAGGATTTCATCAGGCATCTCAAAATTGACTGGAGGTTCTGTTACGCTGGCTCAACCCTCGGTTTTACCCTGTGCTCCCCTTTTGGAATTGGAACTGGCCCCCACTCATCCACACTTGGGCCTAGACCCAGGCCCTGATACCGAAATCCTGCAGTCAAAACTGGACCTTCCTGAAGTCCACTCATTCCCGCCCCCTGTGCATGTGACATTGGATGCTGGAGAGGTGGGCATTGTAGGCCTGGGTCTGGACCTGGGAGAAATGCCAGTTGTCCACCCAGCAATGGGAGTCATTTTTTGCCCGGTGTTAACCTACCCCCTCCTCTAAACCCCTGCTGGGCTTCTAATTCCACTACTAAAGAAAGGAGAATTTTGTCCATCAGTCCCACCCTCCTTAGCTTTCACTAATTCACCAAGTTGCCCCTGTCATTTCTTGCTCTCAGAGCTGTCTGAGGTTAAACATCTCTTACTTGTCCTGATTAAGGGCGTGTTGGGTGGCAAGGGGGAAGGAGGATTGGGGAGGGGAGAAATGTGTTCATCAGGGGGCGGTCCCGGGAGTCTGAATCCTGGTATGGCCAAGGGAATCAACCCCTCGCTTTCTGAACTTCCCTCTGACTCTGTGGATAGGTCCACCCCTTTTTTGAAGAGTGGACCAGAGGCGATCATTCTCCCAGTACTATTTGAACGAAGGGAGACCATTGGGATTTCAGGGTCTTTCAATTTGGGGACTGAACCTTCAGCATTGCCAAACCCCAATGGGAGAGCTCTTGGAAAATTGCGCCCAGTGGGGAGGGAGGCTGGTACCATAATCCCTGGTCTATGTAGGCCTCTGTCTGGGTACCAGCCTCGCGAAGATGGCAGCAGCTCTAGGGTGTTTCTCCATGGTGTCCCAAAATTGACTTCCTATACAAGAGAACCAAGGGACGCCCTCCATAACAAATGTCTTGACTGGCTGCAGGCAGTGGGGGAATGCGGGTTTGTCTCCAGGGGCTCTTTGCTGGAATGTACCAGACTGTCCAATCCCATAGCATATACAGACACTGTCAAACTAGTCTTGAGGGATACCCACATGGCAAGGGCTGTCTTAGAAAATGCAATGTCCCTGAGTCGTCAAGGAAAAGGGACACTGCAGTTAGCGCATTCGCCATCACTGTCCCTGTGCACCACATCGGGGTTGCTCCTAGCAACAGTCCCCTTTCAGGGGCAAACTTGACTGCATTGGGACTGAGATGCCACAGGAAATAGCAGGGTTCGGGGGCTGGTGAGAAATAATTTCTGGCTTAGAAGTTCTGTCTGGGGGCTTCTAGGAAGGGGGCAGTAATTTATAACGCCTTGCGGTTTATCGTTTGCTGTGGACTTGTAATCATGTATTTGAATTGTATTTTCAGCTTCATAACTGTATTGGTAGGATGTACTTTGATGGCCTTTTTCAGCCGAATAAAGTTGTTTGACTGACTGACAATCTTATTGAGTATCTTCAGAAGAAAGTTACAGTTCATAATGGGTCGGAGGTTGCCTGGGATATAGTTGTCCCGAAAGGAGGAATTCACCACGTGGGTGAGGAAAGGGGTGAATAACTCTCTGTGCTCTGTGAGCATTTTGGGTGGGACATGACGTGGGATGCATGGTGGACAGTAGACTCCCCATGTCCGAGGTAGAAATTGGCCACAAAGTACAGTTGGAAACATCCTGAGTCCTAGCAACAGGGACCCAGGGAATTACCCTTTCTGGAATAGTGACAACAGTGCAAAGGAAATGTTTTGTGCTATTGGCTTCTCTAAAGATTTGAGGATCTCAAAGAGTTTATTTCCCTGGACTATTTGTAGCCTCATTAATCTGGGTATTAAACAATTGTTTTTAGTTTCCATTATGTTTAATTTATGAAGCTTTTCCTGTACTTTCCAATTCCTCTTATTCTCAACAGATGGGCATTTCAGCCATCTGGTTTACAGAGTATGTTTCTCCCTCTTAAGGGCATTAAGCATGGCCATGACCAACCTTTGGTGCCCAATGTTAGCCCTGACCAGCTTGGGACAGATTGGGATGACTCTGTTCAACATATTCAAGAACAAATTACAGTATGAGTTCCCTAGATTTTCTGCAGTCAGCTTCAGCTGTAGAAAACATAATTCCTTCCCGGCAAGTTTGAATATCAGGAGACCAAGTTCTGGCTAAGAACTATTTTTACGTTATTAGATGTTTTCAGGAGAGGTGACTGAGGCTGGATATGGAATTCGACAGCATGCTGGTCTGACCATATGCACAGAGTAGAACGATCAACAAGTGCTGTAAGATTTCTGTTCACAACCCAATCTAGCATGTTGTTCTAGGCGGTGGTGGATTCACTGTTAATAACTAGGTGTTAAATGTTGATGAGGGCCTGTTCCAGGTCAATGACTTCTTTGTCACCAGGGTTTCTCCACCAGCAATTCAAATACCCTAAGAAGAAAGTGGAACATTTTGGGGCACTACATTTACTCAATAGCTGAGTGATTTCTTCTGATATAACAGCACGGGAAGGGATAAAACAGTATGAAATTAATGCAGCTCTGGTTAGTAGGTGTCATTTTGATATGGAGAATCTCACAGCCTTGACATTGACAAGGAGCGGTGAACAAGTCTAGATTGGTTTTTGCAATGATAGTCACGCCCCCGCCGGACCCTGTTCCCTATTTTTGCAAAAGAGGGCATATCCCTCCGGGACACCTAGTTGATCCTGGGACCACTGACATAGGTGATCCACGTTTCCGTGAGGCACATAACGTAAAGGTCCCTGTCAGTAATAAAATCATGAATGTCACGAGTGTGACTATTGAGGTATGTGGTGTTCAAAAGGGACATTTTAATTGCCCTGTTTCTCTCAGGGTGCAAGGGGGACATTCTACTAGCCTCCTTTAGTAATTCAATCAGGGTGCTACTAGGTCTTGTAAGGACCTTGTTACTGGTAGAGGGTGGTCCTGGTTGCTTAGAAAAGGAGCTGGCCAGCAGAGACATGGGGTACCATGTGAGCCTGCATATTGAAGTGTACCTCCTCAGCTAGTTCTGGAGAAGGCGGAGGGCCTGCAATCATTAGTGGAGGCACTGATGGAGTACTATGTGATTTTACCTATAACATTTTATTCAAGGCATTTTTTACCGGAACTAATTAACCAGATAATTACTGAATGTTTTGATTTTATTTTATTTGGGGGCTCCCCATGTTTTCAACCCCCACAAACCCCTCCCCTCCTGTTTTATCACCTTACCCCCACCCCCATATATATATATTTTAAAAAATCAGTATTTCTTCAGTAATTATTTTTCTGTAAAATATGCCTCGAATAAAAAGTGTTTGCTAAAATCACTGGATACCCACATATGACAGAGAAACTGCTGTTTTGGCCAACTGTGGGGCCACGGTTTGCCCTAGATTGTTAGGGAAGGGAGCAAGATGGATTTCAGGATTGGCAATGGCAAGAAACAAAGGGAGTTATCTTGATACTCGTGGGGGTTGGGGGTCAGCAACATCTAGTTTCATTTGTACATATTTATAATCGAAAGTCGATTGGCTCTTTGTGCTGCTAGTAACAAGTTAAGCTTTGCGGGAAAGCCCATGTCATATAGGTGCTCCTCTCGGTTTCTCGAAAGAAACCTCAAACAGAATAGGAAGGCTACTATTCTGTGAGTGTAGTAACCCTCCAACAAAAATGCACATTTTATCCTGCGGGTGGGTACAAGGCCTCTAAAATAACACTTCACAGGGGATGACAAAAGTGAATATACAAACACTTACCCTGTGGAATAGAGGGAAGACGCCAAGGTACACCGAGGTCCAGTGAGGACCTGCGAGGCATGGGAGCGCTGGTGCTGAAGTGTCTGACGTTTCCCTTAATGTGACTCTTAGGAGCCTGGGAAGTGTAGTGCAGTGGCGCATTCGCTCTGAGGAAGATGATCAGTAAAGTGAGAATGGTTTTTCTCTCTGCCCCTCACTAATATCAGATAGGTAGGTGTAAGAACAGTCAACAAAGCATACACAATTCACGACAAAGGCACAGAAGAAATGTACTCGAAACACTCTATCTGCAAAAAGTGTACTACATGCTTTCATTAAATCTGCAGTGCAACATACAAGGCACCTTTGTGTGAGTTTGGGAACAGCATAAAAACATGATTTGAGGCATGCTCACAGTGCATGTCAATTGCAAGAAAGTACAAGACAAGTTTATAGAGGAGAAATAACTCACATTAGATAAAGCAATTCAGCCTGAGTGGCAGAGGAAA
Organism: Ambystoma mexicanum; assembly: GCF_040938575.1. Lineage (NCBI taxonomy): Eukaryota > Metazoa > Chordata > Amphibia > Caudata > Ambystomatidae > Ambystoma > Ambystoma mexicanum. Next base: position 290,328,337 of record NC_090939.1, on the reverse strand, counting down.
TAATGACAAGATGTAAAGATATGACGGGAAGTGCACTGAGCAGTGAAGTGCATGCACTTCAAATTCGAAGGAATAAAGAAGAGCAGAAGTGACAAGGGACTCTACAGACAATGGAGAAAGAAGTAGAGAACCTTTAAAATGGCCAAAATGCAGTAGTACGAGACATCTGGCCAGTGATAGGCAATGCCCAGCAAGAGGGAAAGAGTGTTCCATCTGCTGAAGAATTGGATATTTTGCTACGGAATGTAGAATAAGATGCAGCATAATTATGGCAGTAGAGATACAAGAAGATAGAACAGATAAACAATCCTCAGAGGAAGACAAACCCGCTGCTTTAATGGTGACCATGTGAAGACCCACAAAAGAAAATCCAAATGGTATAATTGTGGTAGATGGCAAAGAGCCCAGAGTAATGGCTGACTCTGTATCATAACTGACTATCCTGCCAATATGCACGTATGAAGAACTGGTTGGAAAACAGGAAGCTCCTGTATTCAAAGCCAAAGAACAACTAAAGGTGGTTGTAGCAGCCAGCCTAACATTACATGGGTACATAAAATGCTTGTTTGAATTTAAAGGATGAAATGCAAGGACCAAAGTGTGCTTTTCAAGAAAAGGACCAGCTGTGCTGGGCTGGGATGACCAAGCCAAATTGGTAATTAACCTGGACCCCAATAACTTAAAACTATGAATGAAATGTAAGGACAATTCATTTTCGAAATAAGAATTACCTGTTTCTTTTCAGAATCCTTAGGATGTATAAAGTAAATAGGTACAAAGAATAGAAATAAAGGCTGGAGTGATTCCAGTTAAACAAAGGGTTCTGCAAGGACCAACTGCCCAGGTAGTGTTTATTGAACACTTACAGAAATGAAAAAGGAATGCACCATAGAACTAGTGGAATCATCAGCCTAAGCCCCGTTGTTATTATAAAAGAAACCACAATCCAAAGCACTGAGTATTTGGATAGATGCACAAAGTTTAAACCAAGAAGGATGTATGACAGCTACCCACTTTCCAGCATAAACAAACACATCTTGATGAGCAAGAGGCCAGACTGTTCTTGAAACTGAATATGCCTACAACCAGAAATATTTGCACAAACAATTGTGGTCTCTCACATCATTCGTTGCCCCATTTGGTGCATATCAATTAAAGTGAATGCCTTTTGGATTGTCCTCTGCCATCTCAGTGTTTTAGAGAGTGATGGGTTCCTTACCAAACAAAACTAGAAACGTGTCTTATTTTCAAGATTACATTTTAGTGTATGATGTAAACTAATAAACACATGATTGGGCGCTTAGAGGAGTGGCAAGAAAACTATAGAGACTGTTATTGACAACTCAAAAATGAAGACAGAATAAATTGAATAATTGGAAACATTATTTCACAAAATGGTATCAAACAAAAGAAGAAAAAAAAGGGCAATCTATGGTCATTCTTAGGACTAGCCCAAGGGTTTGTAAGCTACAGTTCTCCAGACCTTTTGGACTATGACTCCCAGGATTCCCGACCATTGATAATGATGGCTATGCCTAATGATGTTTGCAGTGTAGAAATCTGGAGAGCCAAAGGCTGCAGACCCCAAGGACATGCCAAATATTATGCCACATGTATACAACATTTTTCAGGAATGACAGCGAAAATGATACATTTACTCAAGCAAGTTGTTTACACCTCAACCAATGCTCAAAAGTTTGAATTTGAATGGATGATGATAATTATCATATAAGCCCCATCTTGGAAGCCCTCCCATCCAAATGGAAAACAAATATCACCACTGACTTCAGCACAAACTGTACGGGGCTCCTTTAACACATAAACACGAAGATCCAGAGCATGTTAGGGCATTCAGAGTCGGAAAAGAACTAATCTACCAATGAGAAAGAAATGTTGGAAGGGCCATGGGCTGTGGAATATTTTTGAGCATGCGTATGGGAATGCGTAGCAACCTCCATAGAATAAATACGTGGCAAATAATTCCTTGCGATTAACAAACAACTTTGGATCGAAGAGACAGCTGAATATACATCCATGCCCAAATTAATAGATTAAATAAGGAAAGGATGGTCTGATGAGAGAGCAGTGCCGGAAAGCGTGCTGCCTTTCCGGAAAGTGGTGAAGGAACTCTACTTGGATGACGATTTATTGTTTTGCAATAAGAAAGTGAGTCACCCCAAAATGCTGAAAAACATCATAAAAGAACAAGCCCATTCAGTTTACTTACGCACTCTTTAGACCAGAAGGAGGTTATCAGCATCATACTGGTGGCCATGCATGGATACCGAGGTTGAGGCTGGTCTGGAAAGATGCCAGTGACAAACACTTACGAGTGAGACAAGCACAATACTCATGGAACCCCCCATCAGAGTTTGGGAAAAGATTGGGCTAGACTTCATTGACCCACTTGAAACCATGCAACGAGATCTCAGGGATGCCATTGTAGACGTCGACTATTATCTAAATGGACAAAAGCCACATTCATACCTGACATTACGAACAAAACAAACAGTAAACTATGCTCTCATAATGCTATTTCAAAGAGAGGGGTTGTGAAGAGAAATGGTGATCGAACGTGGAGTCCAACTTACATCTTTAGAAATGATGACGTTCTTCGATATGCAGATGAAACAAATGCAAGCAGCTTTATACCACTCACAAAAAAATAGGTTGGCCGAGAGAGTCAACCGGTTCATAAAAGGAGTGATTCAATTAACCACCTCCTCTGGTATGGATCCTTACAGTGCTGCCATGCTAGTTATTTGATCACACTGACTGACTGCCAATGCCACCACTGCAGAATCCCCATATTCTGGAAGGAAGAAAGGCAGTCTCCACATTGGTACACCTATGGCTCTCCAGAATAAGAGAAGATGAAACATGCAATATAGTGTATGGAGAATATAGAAAAACAAGGCTCAAATGAAAACATTGTATAACAGACACAAGGACTGTATGAAGAACCATGGCAAAGGAGGGTGACACAGTGAAAGCAATGCCTCAGAAAGACAGATTGACAGGATCCAAGTTTAGTCTGACGAAGAGAGTTGTGGGGAAAGGAGCAAATCATGTAGCCACACAAGAAATGGAACCCGGCAAGAGTAGCCATGTGTGTCAAGAGAACACAGAATGATCTAGTTTGTGGAACGTCCAGAGAGGGAACCACAGATGGACTGTAGAACAAGAGCAACGTCAAAACTCTGGTTCTGAAAAACCGAAGAACATATTTCAAGAAAAGCAAAAGAAGAAGTGAGTGAAGTTGCTGCCATAAACCTTTCACAGGAACAATATGAATCATTCAGCACAGGTGATCGAGAGGAACTGAGTGAATTGGCTCTGAGGGCAGAAGCATATGAAGGCAATTGTCACTGCAGGGAAAAGAAGAAGCAAGCTGGATATGATGACCCTGTGCTGGGCTGAACCTTGTCACACTTCTCTAAAAAAGAAGGAATGTCGAGAGCATGATCGCGTGAGTGAAGCAGGTTCTTGTGAGACCTAATGGGAGCATGCAGAGGAGGGGACAAGGTATGCCAGAGACGGAGAGGAGCATGAAGGGAGAAGATCCTCAGATCATGACTCCAGGACACTATTTGGAAGAACAAGTGTTTAAGATATAAAGTACTGTACGATATGTTGTATTGTAAATAAATGATGCTACAGAAAATCACCTGAGTGAAGTCCATCACTGAGTGACAAAAACGACTAAACTGTGCATGAAGTCACAAGTTCACATCGATCTCTTTTTATTACATTTCTGCATTATGTGAATTTTTAGGAGCTTGGGGTTTCACCCTACGTTACCCAGTGTAATCCAGACGTGGATCCCTTCCTCAATGTACTTAGAAAGGCACAGCTTCACCTCATTGATGCGGCCTGACTAGTCTGAAACATGTGTCTGTAGTTGGCACTCTTGTTCGGTGGAGAATCGCCTAGCATTTCGGGGGCTAGACTGCCTATGGGGCTGGGACCAGACTGATATGCAAATGGATATTTCTACTATGTGAAAGGTACAGTGAGCTAAAATGTGGTTGTAGACCCTCCTGAGTGGGAACTTTCCCATAGAACAGGTTATTTGGCTGTGATCGTTCTCGTTAGAGGGGCTCCAAGAAATTCCTGTGAATTTTTAGGAAATTGGTGTTTCACCCTAGGTTATCCAGGGTAATCCAGACGTGGACCCCTTGCTCGCTATGCTTAGAGAGGCACAGCTTCACCTCTACGTTGAGGTCCGATTACACGTGCCTGGGGTTGCTGTTAATGTTTTTATTCAGAGGAGAATTGCCTAGCATTTCGGTGCTGGACTGCCTAAGGGGCTGGGACCAGACTGATATGCAAATGTATATTTCTCCTCTCTGAAAGGACCAGTGAGCTAAAACATGGTTGTAGATCCTCCTGAGTGAGCACCTTCCCATAGAACAGGTTTTTTGGCCATGTTTGTTCTCTATAGAGGGGCTCCAAGACATTTGTGAACATTTCTGCATGGTTTTCAGTGCAATGTTGCCTTTGTTTTATCTGAGAGTTTTCATTGTTTTAGTTCTGGATGCAACAGTAATCATTTCTGTATTTGCAAAAGAATGTCTCCTTCCTACAACGTGGAAACACACTTCACGCCCAATTTTCTAATCAGCTTTTCCACACAGTGCATTAAAATCATACGGGCAAATGACTCCATATTGGAGTTTATGTCAACAAACTAGTGTGTTATTTCTTTACACAAACCTCGTTCCTGTATTTCCATAGCCAAGTTAGCAAGGTGGGTTAGGTTGGAATGGAAAATGCTGGAGTAGAGGGTTACATTTTCAGGGTTCATTGTGCGAGCGGTGCCAGGGCTTCCAGGGACCTCAACAAAAGAACTACTTTGGGAAAATATCTGCAGCCTTATCTTCTGATGTAAACATGGAATAACTTAATTTCAAACTGGTTGCGCACCCCATACCTTTACACAAGCACAATATGAGCATCTTGGCTAGACATAACAATTTATTTGTCTTGGGCACCACCAAGTTCCCGGGCCGCAAGCAACTTGCCACTAACAAAAAATGAAGGTATCACTAGTTAATAGTTCTTCGATCAGTCTTATTTGGCAGCATCAGCTAATACAAATATATATATTAGACGTGCATTATTTTTTCCGAAAAGAGCAGCACATTGCTTGGTGTCTTGCCCTAATAAAATGGGCTTTGTTCCTGGGTATTCCAAACCTGCACCTGGCCACCCCTGCTCTCATGAACTGAAATGATTGTGCCTGCAGGTACAGAACCAGATGTTTGCTGATAAAAAGTGACAAATCACTGGGTCTATATGTTGGAGATAGTGAAGGAAATCAGAAACATTACAATGTGAATAAAATGTCTCGGTCCAAACAGTTTGAGGTATAAAGGATTTCAACCAGACGGCCAAGAAAGGATAGTAGCACCTACTCCCACCGGTAGTAATATAATTTTATTGAACAAGAAATGCCACACCACACGTGGTCGCGCCCCGGTCCAATGCTAACAACAAAGCGCAGCACATGGTGTACACTGAGATGAAGCTGCCAACAGCACACCACTACTCTCACTCTCCTACTCCCTCTCCTCCTGACTAACCAAACCCACCCCACCTTCTTGTTTACAGTTCCACCAGAACGCCTGGGGACCAACTCCGTTGATGACAATGTGTACTATTAATACCTTTAACATACTCAATATGATCATACGGCCCAATGTTTTCATAAAACTTGAAAACAATAATGAATATGTGAACTGTGATATCAGAAATACAGTGAAAAGGATTTCAAATCAGCGAAATAAGATCCAGATCGGCTACAGATCTGGTGATCAGTGGGGTGTGGTAGCAAAACCGCTCTCCCCCAGTGCAGCTCAGATGGATGGCTATGCAGGGACACTGGGTCTTGAGCCACCCTCCATCTGGTAATACTCTTGACTGAGTGGCCCATTTCTAGTCCAAACCATGTTGAATTGGGAGGGGCTGAGAATGTGGTCAGGTAGACCCTCTGCAAAGACCACCTCCTACAGCGAGCAGAGCTAATCTCTATTGGCAGTTGTTGGGTCCACAGATCAAACACGATGTGCCCCCACCCCACATTATTTGGGATATCACTTATGGCAAAGGGAAATCAGAAGCGCTTGCCTGGTAGCCATTTGCTATGCCTCCACTTTCAGAGCCTACAAAAGTGTCCTGCTGCCAGAAGGCCAACATATCGGAGCCTGGAAGGTAACCAAGAAGAATATCTAGGCCGATAAGCAACCAGTACAAGCCAAGAAAGCATGCTGGGATGCTACAGACACCATGTGACTTGAGTGATTTGGGACCTTGGCAGCATAGGGCTGTATCCTCAACATGTTGTTATTTCTGTTCATAGTGACTTGACATGGACCTGGATTGGGACATCCGTTCCTTTTAGATCAGTCCCTTGTTTGGATTTGTAACCATTCTATCCTTTTTAGTGTAGATTGAAAATTGCACTCAATGATTTTGTACAGTCATTTGTTCTGGAACATTCAATTGCAAGATAGCATTTATTTATTTAGTTATTATATTTTGTATTTGTAAAGCGCACTAATGCCCACAGGCATCGAGGTGCTGTTGCAATCAAATGTCTTAGTTACAGGAGTAAATGGGCATGCTCGTGGGTTACAGGAAGCATGATTTACGCATAGTTTTACCAAACACCAGAAGCAGGTTTCAAGTTACATAGGTGCTGGTATACAAAAGTGGAGAGGAACACAGTTGGCCTGGGGGTCAGGTTACACAAACAGCCATGTTTTAATGGCTTTCTTGAAAGCAGTGTGTGAATACATTTTTCTTAGGTGGGTTGGTATGGAGTTCCATTGTGACGCAGCGATAAACGGGAAGCTGGAACCTCCTGCTCGTGCCCTCAAGGTTTTAGGAACAATGACCCGGTTGGAATAGGCAGCTCTTGTAGGTCTATCTGAATGGGATTTAAGTAATCTCTGGGAGAGATACCTTGGAGCTGTGTTTTGAGACACTTGGCGAGGGTTTTGAAGGTTATGCGCTCCTTAACGGGGAGCCAATGGACTAGTCTTCTGGTTGCAGAGATGTATTCCTTCTTTGAGATATCCGTGGTCGCCCGGAGGGCATTGTTCTGAATGGTTTGAAGTGTTTTGATGTTCTGAGCCGCAGTGCTAGCTAGGAGGGCATTACAGTAGTCTAATCGGGAGCCGATTATCGCCCTGGCGATGATGAGGCAGTTCTGTTCGGACAAAAAAGGCCTGGCAACGTTGATCAACTTTGAATGGTAGGCTGCGGCCGGTGCAATCGCATTTACTTGTCTGCTCATGGTGAGGTTGGAGTCAAGGAAGACTCCTAAGGATTTTACTGCGTGAGAAACTGGAATAGGTGTGTTATCAATGGTGAAAGCTTTGTAGTTCTTAATGAGTTTTTTTAAGGTAGCCTGGGAGCCTTTTGTCCAGTACTTTATGCAGTCACCATAGGTGTGGTCAAAAAAATCTATTAGTTAATTTAATAATTCACTGGTTTAAAAAAATATATCAAAGTTGGTTGTTCTTAAATGCAGGTTGTTAGCCTGGACACCTGCCACAGTGGTCATGGCTTCAACCAATTACAGTCAACCAAGAGGTTGTAATCCTGAATGTATTCAAAACACGATTTCACAATGTCACTAAATCAGGGGAACACTAACATATCAAAAAAACGATTTAGAATGTATTTGGTACGCAATTCTTGAATGAAGGGACAATACAACTTAAAGGTATTATAAACTTGCATCAAAAAAATGTAAATGCAATCCGTAGATTGTAGGTCTACCGACAGGCATTGAGTTAGTTCTGCCTCGCATAAGCCAATCAGTGCACACACATGTTTTCTAACAAGAACAAGCCAGCAACACAAATAATGCCAGCGGGATTGAGCAGCGGCAATTAAATTAAATGTAAACCCTGCCATTGAACTACCCATGAATATCCCACAATCTGGCAAGACAGAAAATGGCTGAATGTATGCACGTGAACAATTAAAATGATTGTGCTGTGTCTCCACTTGACATTGTTCACTGATGAGTCAAGTACTAAAATCGCTGCCACCATTATAGAGAAGCTGAAATTCTGCAAGTAGATGGTGGCAGGGCCTGGGATATAGATATAAAAAAACTACACTTTTATAATGCAACATGATTAAAGGTTGCTCCGACTTGAAATTGCCCATTTATTGTTATACCATCTGCTTGGCTACCACTTACATCCACTGGCTTCTGCTTTCTCCATCTGAGGATTGGTAATTTAGCCTCTATTCATGGGCAAAGAAGGAAATGCACAGACAGGGTGTGCAATTATGATGCAAAAGAGATGATTTGAGATTCACCTGCAAAAAATAGGCTTTTTTTTCATTTTGCAATTAGATGCTCCTACTTATCTGATTCCATTATACTGTCCGCCGCAGCACCGCGCGAGCCGGATGAAATACGATTGTGTCATATGTATCGGTTTCATTCTGTGCATTTTAATTTTGTCTATGGAGACTGGCATTGGGCAAGTCATCTTTGCTTTGTTGACTTTTGTTTTTCTCTTTCAAAAGGTTGATGGCAGGCAGTCATCGCTTTCTGACAGTAATCTGTAAGAGACGCTGAATAGCCGCCATCACTAAAGCGACACTGTCTGTCAAATGCTGGGAAGGGTTTACAGTCCAGCCAATCACAGTCACACACTAGATACATCACTGAATCGCTGGCCTCATTACGCCTTTTGCAGAATTCCATCAGAAATACTACAGGTCGTAATTACTCTGAATGCATTTGTTATAAGGAGTGGTCTGAACAAGCACGGGTTAACAACTCATGCGCGGGTTTAACCCCCCATAGATCTGTAGCATTTGAGAAACAGTGCATGCTGTAAACATGTCACTCTGCATGCTGTGCTCCTGAAATCCTAATGACTGGCTTTCCATCCCTCGATAAGGAATAGAAAAGCCTCTGGGACAGCAGCAGGTCACAGAGTTGTCACCCTGGGACAGCAGCCCCAAGTTCTCAAATAACCCTTCTGTGCACTCTGCATCCCATGCTCAAAGCACTTAACAATATGAGCATAACTCACATTCGGATATGTTTTGTGACACCCCTACATATCTGACCCACAAAGGAAGGCGATGCCCTAGCACATTCATTTCGCTTATAGGTTTTTAGCTGTGGGTGATACCCAGTTTTGGAGGTACTGCTATGGAGTGTTGTCTCTGATTTTTAGGAAGTATTCAAACTCATAGTCCTGCATTATTTGATTCAATACTCATAAAGAGCATGGGCAGTAACAACAAGACTTGTTTAGCACACTGCATGGTTTTTCAGATGCTGACACCCAGATAATGAGCCCCTCAGTCTCGCAGCAATGTTTCACAAAGGCACGTTGCGCGGCATTGGGGCCACTGTCAGACTTCTTATTTCATTGTAATGCTTTTAGCAATTGTGTCTTGGTTATGAGCTGATAGTCATCATTTACAGTTGTAGATTGCCATTTCCTAGTACATTATGAGCTTCAGCAGTGTTAGATTCTATAACTTTAATGACGTTGGCTTAGTGGTAATGTGGTACTTCTGAAATACCACCTGCAGTATACCAGGAACACCACTTGCAGTGGTTTTTTATTCTTTGTTTTATACATATCCACACAAATATTGATGGTAGAAATGGATAATGCAAAGATGTGGTCAAAAAAACCTACCATATCGTTTAAATGCACACAAGTGTTACGTATAACTAGGGACGGCGTGGCTAGCTGCCATGGTGTGAGGCAGCAAAGAAAGTGTGCTCCCATTGGATTCTGCAAAAGATCCTTGGTTGCATCCAATTTTGCCCCAAAACACAAGTAACCACATCTCAGGCCGAAGGAGCGTCCCTTGGAAATCTCAGTGCAAACGGTGGAGGAGTAAGGAAGTTACAGCCCACCGAAAAGCAAAGCCTGCTGAAATCAAGATGGCGACCAGCACTGCAGGGATCCGCGCCGCATGAGCCGCGGCGATGGTCGCGCAGAAGCAGGAAGGAGATAGGACGGAGACACGGCCTGACAGAGGGAGAAGAAGATAAACCAGCAGTTCGGCACAGTGGGCAAGAAATTCTGGTACGGGACTTCATTGATGAGGAGGTGCGACTGAGGGCTGAGAGAAAGCTGCAGCGGGAACACCCGAGCAGACCGGAGAGAGAACGCATCAGGGTGGAGATCAGTGACCACAAGGGAGGTGAGAGCATAGCAGCGAAGCAGGTGACCAGAATAGCATGATCCACAAGAGTTGAAAAAGCAGCTAACCAACAACAAAGGTGGAAGGTGGAAGGGGGCCCGGGGAACGAGGGGCAGGCTAAACAAAAGGGTCCAGCAGAATGGAGCTTGCACCCCGAGGAGGAAACGCCACGGAGGGGGGTTTCAAACACTATGAAGGACACCTTAAGAACAGAAATTGCCTCTAAAGGGGAATATGCACACTGGCCGGCCCAAGACAGGGTGCCAGCAACAGTGGGGGAAGCAGCGCTTAGCCGAACTTGACAGAATGGCTGGGCCCTGAGAGATAAATGATGCATTAAATGTCAACCTACCCAAAACCACCCTGATAAGTAGGAGAAGGAACACACAGGTTGCAAACCAAAAGATAAGTTTGGGAGGAGTGCAGAGGCAGGTGCGAAGGCAAAGCCCAGCCAGAGGTGGAGGCGTGGACTACCCAGATAAGGCTGGTACAATAAATGGCCAAAAGGGGACCTTGCCCTCAAATAACCAGTGGGCTTCAACGTGATAACAGCCCCCGTGTAGGCACCGGGATCTCACATCAAGGAGGCACCGCTGAAGAGCGCTAAGCACGTTGAACATCCACATTGCTCTGCAGGCTACTGGAGTAAAGTTCCCAATGTCTGACAAGACACAAAAAAGGCAAAGGCAAACAAAATGATGATGGAAGCAGATGCCCGGAAAGGAGACAATTAGGTGACCCCACCATCAGCTAGCAGCAGTGGCACAGGAAGCCTGCAGCTCAGCCTGCAAGAAGAAAGCCCAATTTTAGCGGCAGAAGCAGCGCTGAAAATGACACTAAAGCATAAGATAGACGCTGTAATAGTGGATGTGAGGCTACTGTGCCAGGATGTCTGTGAGCTGGCAGATCGGATGGGAACAGCATAAGAGAGAGTGCAGGTGAACATTACCAACACAGCCAACATGCAAACCCAGATGGCAGAGGTACTGGAGAGAGTGCAGACACTAGAACATCGAGTGGAAGATTCTGGGGGGAGAGCAAGAATTAACAATATTAGACTACTGGTCCTCCCAGAAGTAGAGCAAGGCAAAGACCCAACAAGTTATGTGGAAAACCTCCTTCTGCAGGAGATAGGGCCGAAACGCTGACACAAGGATTGACAGTCATTGCAGTTTGTAGCAAACTGGCAATGGATGAGGCAACCCTAGACACCCAGCTATTGCGACCAATACTGAAATATCACTGCCTAAAGGAATTGCTATGGGTGAGGGATTTGGAGCTGATTAGACCCTCTAGGTTACTGAAACTAGGTCGGGACCTATGGAAAAGAGCCTGGAGACTCCTAGGAACCCCAGAACCGTGCACTGGAATCATCCCCATTGCAGGGATCATAGGGACACAACATGATATAGGGGAACATATTAGGAAGCAATGGGAGACCTCATGGAAGACGGCAAGATGCTGGAATTCTCGACCCTGAAAAGAGAATATGGGATACACAGGGGACATTTCCTGACGTATTTGGGAATAATGGGCAGGATAGACAAGACTTGGCCAGGCACAGGGAAAGAAACCAATGCAACACTAGACACCGTAAATGACGTTTCAGAGGGGGGACTTATAGATTTACTACTGGAGGGGATGGCTACCGGAGATCTAGAGGTGTGCAAGCAGTCAGAACGGGATGTGGCGAGGACATTCACGGACATGGAATGGCAAAGGGTACTACTGTACTACTGTACTCCAGAAAATTCTCCAGAAATGCCAGATTTAAACATACCCAGAGGTATGTGACACACAGAACATACTTAACACCAGACTGGATCACAAGAATATATAGAAACACTGACCAGACCTGTCCTAGAGGTACCCAGGGGAATGCCGCCATGATGCACTTGTTCTGGAGATGCCCGGTAGTGGTTAGATTCTGGCAGAACGTAGCTGAAAGGGCGAAAGGAGGGGGGAACAGCGCTCAAGTTGAAGGTGCATGCGGGTGGACAGAGTCCCCCACTTTTTTTCAGAGGGCTCATTGATATGCTAATTTCTGGTTATGCCACATTCAATTGGTATGTTAACGAGTCCCCTCACTTTTATTTTTAGGAATTCACCCCTGGGGCGGGGGGGAGCCTGATGGAAGCATGGCCTCTCAAATTTTGCCTGCTAGGACTGTTCCAGAAAGGAGGAAGGCAGGCTGCTCACATATCCAAAATGAAAGACCTGATCTGCATTCTGGCGAAGCGCAGGATAGCAATGGCCTGGACATCTCTGAGGGACCCAAGATAGAGGCCTAGTGGGCAAACACTGGTCGATGGCAGATATGCTAGTGTGGCACAGAGCATTGCAGAAGGGGATGCAATAGGGATGCAAAGGTGTTGAACAAACTGACATAGAGGATGTTTAATGTAGTGAACACAGGATGCTCAGAAGCAGAATTTAGAGAGGGTACCCAGTAATGTAAATAGGCCGGAACTTTAACAGAGAAAGGGTGGTTGGCGCAGAGGCGCACACATACACTGAACTAAGGGAAGGCTGCAACAACGAGCAGAACACAGAGAGATATAAGCCCATGCGAAATTGAATTTTGGAAATGCATTGTCACAGTGAAGTCACCTGGTGTTTATGTTTTTGTTTGTAACACTAAATTGAAGAAAAGTGCTTAAAAAAAGTGTTACTTATAACCATTGTATGCCTTAACTGCAAAAGGTAGTGAAATGGTGATCAACTTTCGCATACACTTCCAAGGTCCCCGACATTTACCACTAGCTGAGGTACACACCTCAGACCCCGTAATCCGGTGGGAGGTTAAACCAGTGGTATTTTGCAAATAATGTCAGTTTTTAGAGACTTTGTAAAAAGTTGCATCTTAAGTCCTTACAATCTCCGATTATTTAAGGTTGTATATAGATTTTGTTTTAACGCTTTTGCGTTTTGTAATCAAACATTAAATGATGGAAAATACTTTCTCAATGAGATCCTGTAATGAAAGAGGGTCCGCATTGGAAAAAGAAAAGACTGTAAAAGATCCACTAGGTACCAAGACACACTGGGGCCGATTCATGGAACAAACGTGCGCCGAAAATCTTTGCGCAAGCAGGCGCAAGCAGGCGCAAGCGCAAAAAAACAGGCGCACGCGCACACGTGCGATTCATGGAAGTCCTTGCGCGTGTTTACCTCGGGATGTGCGCCAAACCCGTGCATGGCGCACAAGTCACTGCAACATCCCGAAAGGCGTGCGCGACGCGCACAGTGAAAGCGCACAACCTCGGCGCATACACCAGAAAGTGGGCGGGACACGGGGCGTAACGCACGGAATGGGGAACAACGCGCGAAAATAAGGGCGTAACTGGGGATGTACTGCAGGGAAGCAGACGGAACGCCCACACGCACTCGAACCACACGTATTCATGGAATCGAATAGGGCAAAGCCATGCACAGCCAAAGACACGCACAAGCTGAAACACGTCCGCCACACGAAGGCAGGCGGTAGAATCCCAGCGCATCACAAAAGTGGCAACATACAGCAATTGGGCCTGTGCGAGCGGGGCACGTGTATTGCGGGGGTGCGCGGGAAGTAACACACGCGATTGAGCGGGGTACGTGTATTTCGGGGGTGCGCGGGAAGTTACACACGCGATTGAGCGGGGTACCTGTACATCGGGGGTGCGCGGGAAGTTGCACACGCGATTGAGCGGGATACGTGTATTTCGGGGGCGCGCGGGAAGTTACACACGCGATTGAGCGGGGAACGTGTATTTCGGGGGCGCGCGGGAAGTTACACACGCGATTGAGCGGGGTACGTGTATTTCGGGGGTGCGCGGGAAGTTACACACGCGATTGAGCGGGGTACGTGTATTTCGGGGGTGCGCGGGAAGTTACACACGCAATCTCATCAGGGTACGTGTATTTCGGGGGTGCGCGGGAAGTTACACACGCGATCTCATCAGGGTACGTGTATTTCGGGGGTTTGCGGGAAGTTACACACGCGATCTCATCAGGGTACGTGTATTTCGGGTGCGGGGGAAGTATCACACGCAACATCAGCAGGGTACGTGTATTCCAGGGGTGCGTGGGAAGTTCCACACGCAATTTCATCAGGGTACGTGTAATACAGGGGTGCGCGGGAAGTTCCACACGCGATCTCATCAGGGTACGTGTATTACAGGGGTGCGCGGGGAGCACCACACGTGAATTGGACGTGTGGGTCCACCCAGGTGTTCCCTCTACACCCTCCACGGTCCCTGCAGGTGGCTCACACCACAGGGGCCTACCCTGCACATGTCCTGCAGGCACCCCATCCACCATGGCCATGCCCCCCAGCCAACCCACATGTCAACTTGCACTACTGCCCACCAACGCATGTCCCCCTGCACCCCCAGCCACCAGGGGCACCCTCCACCAGGCCCCCACCCATGTCTCCCACCACCCCCACCCCCCAGCCACCAGGGGCAGCCTCCACCAGGCCCCCACCCATGTCTCCCACCACCCCCATCCCCCAGCCACAAGGGGCAGCCTCCACCAGGCCCCCACCCATGTCTCCCACCACCCCCACCCCCCAGCAGTGCAGGGGCACCCTCCACCAGGCCCCCACCCATGTCTCCCACCACCCCCACCCCCCAGCCACCAGGGGCAGCCTCCACCAGGCCCCCACCCATGCCTCCCACCACCCCCACCCCCAGCACTGTGGGGCACCTGCCAGCAGGCCCCCACCCATGTCCCCCACCACCCCCACCCCCCAGCCACCAGGGGCAGCCTCCACCAGGCCCCCACCCATGTCTCCCACCACCCCCACCCCCCAGCAGTGCAGGGGCACCCTCCACCAGGCCCCCACCCATGTCTCCCAGCACCCCCACCCCCCAGCCACCAGGGTCAGCCTCCACCAGGCCCCCACCCATGTCTCCCACCACCCCCACCCCCCAGCCACCACGGGCAGCCTCCACCAGGCCCCCACCCATGTCTCCCACCACCCCCACCCCCCAGCACTGTGGGGCACCTGCCAGCAGGCCCCCACAAATGACTCCCACCACCCCCACCCCCCAGCAGTGCAGGGGCACCCACCACCAGGCCCCCACCCATGTCTGCCACCACCCCCACCCCCCAGCCTCCAGGGGCAGCCTCCACCAGGCCCCCACCCATGTCTCCCAGCACCCCCACCCCCCAGCCACCAGGGGCAGCCTCCACCAGGCCCCCACCCATGTCTCCCACCACCCCCACCCCCCAGCAGTGCAGGGGCAGCCTCCACCAGGCCCCCACCCATGTCTCCCAGCACCCCCACCCCCCAGCCACCAGGGGCACCCTCCACCAGGCCCCCACCCATGTCTCCCACCACCCCCACCCCCCAGCACTGTCAGGCACCTGCCAGCAGGCCCCAACCCATGTCCAACTCATGTTCCCCACCACCCCCACCCCCCAGCACTGTGGGGCACCTGCCAGCAGGCCCCCACCCATGTCCAACTCATGTTCCCCACCACCCCCACCCCCCAGCACTGTGGGGCACCTGCCAGCAGGCCCACACCAATGTCCAACTCATGTTCCCCAAGCACTGTGGGGCACCTGCCAGCAGGCCCCCACCCATGTCTCCCACCACCCCCACCCCCGAGCAGTGCAGGGGCACCCACCACCAGGCCCCCACCCATGTCTCCCACCCCCCAGCAGTGCAGGGGCACCCACCACCAGGCCCCCACCCATGTCTCCCAGCACCCCCACCCCCCAGCCACCAGGGCAGCCTCCACCAGGCCCCCACCCATGTCTCCCAGCACCCCCACCCCCCCAGCAGTGCAGGGGCAGCCACCACCAGGCCCCCACCCATGTCTCCCAGCACCCCCACCCCCCAGCCACCAGGGCAGCCTCCACCAGGCCCCCACCCATGTCTCCCAGCACCCCCACCCCCCCAGCAGTGCAGGGGCAGCCTCCACCAGGCCCCCACCCATGTCTCCCAGCACCCCCACCCCCCAGCCACCAGGGGCAGCCTCCAACAGGCCCCACCCATGTCTCCCACCACCCCCACCCCCCAGCAGTGCAGGGGCACCCACCACCAGGCCCCCACTCATGTCTCCCAGCACCCCCACCCCCCAGCCACCAGGGGCAGCCTCCACCAGGCCCCCACCCATATCTCCCAGCACCCCCACCCCCCAGCCACCAGGGGCAGCCTCCACCAGGCCCCCACCCATGTCTCCCAGCACCCCCACCCCCCAGCCACCAGGGGCAGCCTCCACGAGGCCCCCACCCATGTCTCCCACCACCCCCACCATCAGCAGTGCAGGGGCAGCCTCCACCAGGCCCCCACCCATGTCTCCCACCACCCCCACCCCCCAGCACTGTGGGGTACCTGCCAGCAGGCCCCCACCCATGTCCAACTCATGTTCCCCACCACCCCCACCCCCCAGCACTGTGGGGCACCTGCCAGCAGGCCCACACCCATGTCCAACTCATGTTCCCCACCACCCCCACCCCCCAGCACTGTGGGGCACCTGCCAGCAGGCCAACACCCATGTCCAACTCATGTTCCCCACCACCCCCACACGCCAGCACTGTGGGGCACCTGCCAGCAGGCCCCCACCCATGTCTCCCACCACCCCCACCCCCCAGCAGTGCAGGGACACCCACCACCAGGCCCCCACCCATGTCTCCCACCCCCCCCCCACCCCCCTGCAGTGCAGGGGCAGCCTCCACCAGGCCCCCACCCATGTCTCCCAGCACCCCCAGCCACCAGGGGCAGCCTCCACCAGGCCCCCACCCATGTCTCCCACCACCCCCACCCCCCAGCAGTGCAGGGGCAGCCTCCACCAGGCCATCACCCATGTCTCCCAGCACCCCCACCCCCCAGCCACCAGGGGCAGCCTCCACCAGGCCCCCACCCATCTCTCCCACCACCCCCACCCCCCAGCACTGTGGGGCACCTGCCAGCAGGCCCACACCCATGTCCAACTCATGTTCCCCACCACCCCCACCCCCCAGCACTGTGGGGCACCTGCCAGCAGGCCCCCACCCATGTCTCCCACCACCCCCACCCCCCAGCAGTGCAGGGGCACCCACCACCAGGCCCCACCCATGTCTCCCAGCACCCCCACCCCCCAGCCACCAGGGGCAGCCTCCACCAGGCCCCCACCCATGTCTCCCAGCACCCCCACCCCTCAGCCACCAGGGGCAGCCTCCACCAGGCCCCCACCCATGTCTCCCAGCACCCCCACGCCCCAGCCACCAGGGGCAGCCTCCACCAGGCCCCCACCCATGTCTCCCACCACCCCCACCCCCCAGCAGTGCAGGGGCAGCCTCCACCAGGCCCCCACCCATGTCTCCCACCACCCCCACCCCCAGCCACCAGGGGCAGCCTCCACCAGGCCCCCACCCATGTCTCCCACCACCCCCACCCCCCAGCAGTGCAGGGACAGCCTCCACCAGGCCCCCACCCATGTCTCCCACCACCCCCACCCCCCAGCAGTGCAGGGGCACCCTCCACCAGGCCCCCACCCATGTCTCACACCACCCCCACCCCCCAGCAGTGCAGGAGCAGCCTCCACCAGGCCCCCACCCATGTCTCCCAGCACCCCCACCCCCCAGTCACCAGGGGCAGCCTCCACCAGGCCCCCACCCATGTCTCCCACCACCCCCACCCCCCAGCAGTGCAGGGGCAGCCTCCACCAGGCCCCCACCCATGTCTCCCACCACCCCCCAGCAGTGCAGGGGCACCCTCCACCAGGCCCCCACCCGTGTCTCCCACCACCCCCACCCCCCAGCACTGTGGGGCACCTGCCAGCAGGCCCCCACCCATGTCTCCCACCACCCCCACCCCCCAGCAGTGCAGGGGCACCCTCCACCAGGCCCCCACCCATGTCTCCCACCACCCCCACCCCCCAGCACTGTGGGGCACCTGCCAGCAGGCCCCCACCCATGTCTCCCACCACCCCCACCCCCCAGCAGTGCAGGGGCACCCTCCACCAGGCCCCCACCCATGTCTCCCACCACCCCCACCCCTCAGCAGTGCAGGGGCACCCTCCACCAGGCCCCCACCCATGTCTCCCACCATCCCCACCCCCCAGCAGTGCAGGGGCAGCCTCCACCAGGCCCCCTGTTAGGCGGAAACCTGTGCAGTTCCCTCTGGGACCACTGCAAAAGATTTAGGACAACA
The DNA here is from genome assembly GCF_040938575.1 of Ambystoma mexicanum. NCBI lineage: Eukaryota > Metazoa > Chordata > Amphibia > Caudata > Ambystomatidae > Ambystoma > Ambystoma mexicanum. Next base: position 290,310,009 of record NC_090939.1, on the reverse strand, counting down.
GGCGTTTGGCGGTGAACCCACTTGGTAGCAGTCTGCACCACACAGATTCACTTGGTAGCTGTGGCTGAGCAGTCAGACTTCTCTCAAGAAAAGTTGAGCAGTATGTGGAGTATACAAAATAGGGCAATCCTTCACAGCAAGACAAGCAAACACGCAACGAGGCTTAGTGTAAGGATATTAAGGTATTTATTTATAACAGAACATCTATGAAAAACACTAAGGCACTATCACGGCAAACAAATCAAACACAATTACTCTACGAAGAAGAAAACGATCAATCCCCCTAGCAATATCTCGACAACTCTAGGTTCTACCGGTACCACTTATTTTCAGACAGAGGTGTATACCTCAACCTAGATGACACTCAAATATTAGTTAGGACGGGAGAGAAAAAGATAGGCAGGTTACGAAATCAACGCAGTTCAATACTTCGCGGGTAAAATGCACGGCAAGAAGGCAAGAATCACAATAGATCATAAAGTTCAGAGGCCAGGCCCACTCGGAGAGAGGCAAGGCGCGATGTCCCCAAAGTCTCCAGCGGAGATGCATTCAAGTCTTTGTAGCAAATTGTTATCGGCAGATTGAACCAGTTCAGAATTATAAATGAGAAAAGCTTGGAGGTGACCCAACGGAAAGGAGAGGATTAAGACACCTCACTCGATCCGATCGAAAGGGAAGCCAGGCGGACACGGTACCTTGTTGTGGAGGGCAGCTCCGGCGGGGGCAGTTGTTCCTGGTGGTGGATGCACGTCGGGTCTTTGCCAAGAGTAGAGAGGTTCTCGTCGTCGAAGAAAAGTGAAGTCCGGTGCACCACCAGGGAAGAGACCAGCCGCGGAGTGCTCCGTCACAAGGCACCACCTTTTGGTCACGGTACAGGGGTAGTGGCTATCCGGTTGCCGAGGTGCTCTGCACGGGCAGTTCGACCACTGCGTCCTGAGGCGAATAAAAAGCAAAGGGGGCTGGTTGTTCCCACCAGCCAGGGGAAGAGACTCTCCGGCAGGGAGATCTTCTCTGTCGTCGGGAAGTGGTGAGTCGGTTCCGCAGGGCTCCACCGGAGGTGTCGTCGTTGCAGGTCGGCTCAGCGTTACCCTCGTCGGATTCTTAGGTCCTGTGGCGACTTCTCAAGATCCAGTGCCAAAAGCCCTGCTTTTATGCAGAAAACCCCCATTCATTCAGCCTAGCTGTCACTCAACACATGCTAAGTGGTGAGCGGGAAGGCTCACCACTTGGGCCAATCACACCAGAGTGCGACCGGAGTTGGCAAGGCAACTCGGTCCAGGGTGCCTAAACCCCCTCCCACACTCCTGTGGTAACCCAGACAGAATGGCACCACTTTGGAGGGTCTCTGTACAGAGCCCGCCAAAAGTGGAACAAAGGGCTCAACCTTTAGTTTAGGAGTCACAGAGATGAACACAGACGCCATTTTACAAACTGAGTTCTGGCAGAAAATACCATCCGATAAAGCTATTTAAGATAAGTAGATCGGTGGTACGTTAGAGATTAACGAGAAAAAGTATCAATCTCCAACAATGGGACGAATCCCATAGGGTTATGTTCGGGGTCGAAAATAACAAGTAGTTTCCACTGCCACCAGCCAAAACTCGACGAGGGGGGGCGGGACAGTGCCCCCTCGAGTACCAGGTCCAGGAGTAATCGAATTATCCCTACTACTACGTCCACAATAAGATGGTTTGTACTAGTCCTGTTAGTAAATTTAGGTCTAGTAAAGCCAATGGTGACTTTACATGCCCGGGAAGACAGTAGTCAGTCCCCGGGTATGGAGTCTATGGTGTAGGTCCGCTAGGACGCCCCAGTGTTACGGCACGTAGGGTGCAGTGTAACACACATAGAAAAAAACTTATGAGACCCTATGGAGTAAAAGACCCCATAGCCCATAGAACACATTGACATTCAAAGGAATTACACACATGCATGTCCAAGAGTGGGAGAAAAAGAGTCTCACTCTTGGCAGGATGGAAAAAAAACAAACTCCCGAAATCCAGCAAAGCTGCTGGGGGACTCACTAGGTTAGGAAATTCAGCCTAAACAGAGAATTCTCCCTAACACCCTGGAAGCTGGGCAGCATGGTGACACATGGCTCCTAGGTCAGTACAAATGCCCTTGCACATGCATGCAAGTCACACACAGACAAATATCCAAACCCTAATAATCTCAACTACTATCACCTCCCCAGGGGACAGTGCCTACCCTCTGAGCAACCACATGATGACGCCAATCCGGAACCCCACCACACCACCCCAGGTAAGATACAACGCCGCCCATATTGCAACCAGGGGCATAGTGGAGCGCACATTCGGAGTGCTCAAGTCACGTTTCCGCTCCCTTGACCGCTCTGGTGGGCAACTACTCTATGCACCACCAGTAGTGTGCAGGATCATTGTTGCAGCATGTGTCCTGCACAATGTTGCAACACGGCAGGGTGTCCCGGTGGACATGGTGGTGCCCCCACATCCCCAACCACAGGTGCAGGCGCTGCCCATGGGAGGGGACAGGGCACGTGGTGAGGAAGCCCGGAACCAGCTTGTGGCCACATTTTTCACCTAAACTCCCACCCCTGCGGAGTGCACACAGGCCTGGCACATACCAGGTGACAATCGATGATGACAAAGAGACAGTCAACTGTCACAACCCTACCACCCTGAGATAGTTGCCATGGAAGTGCCACATCGTCTGCATCCCTAGCTACTTAAACACAAGCTATCCTGTGTGACCAAAAGGCACACATATGACATGATATGGCCCATACACAAGTATTTCAAGGCGCAATGAGGCAGGGAGGGGGGAACAAGGGAAGACAGACAACGGTACTACTAGGCCAGGTGTCATTGAGATTGTGCAAGTGCAGGGGTAGGGGGAAGGGAAAAGTGCAAGGGGAAGGGTGGGGGGGAGTCCAGTACAGGGGAAGTAGCCCAAAAAAATAATACATAGGTCGGCTGGTGGCAACTGCAAAGGTAAGTGCAAACAAGTGCTGGGAAGGGAGGGCTGTAGGGATAGAGAGACAGTACTGCAGTACAGGGGTTGCCAGGGAGGCAGTGCAAGTGGAGAGTGGCTGGGCCAGGGACCGAGGCCGGTGAGAGTGGCCCAGTTGCAGCTCCTGTGCAGTTCCAGTGAAGAATTCTGCAAGGGAGAGGCAGAGAGTAAGCAGAAGCAAAGAGGAAGGTCTTGAGGTGCTTCCAGAACTGGAGATGGTTCCCCTCAAGTTCAAGTCAGGCAGGAAGTCTGTTCCAGGGGGAGGGCCCTGCCGCGGAGAGAAATCTACCCCCAGCTAGTTGCTCTGAGAAGCGGATGACCCTGACATGCAAGGTGTGCATCACATACACCTGCAAAACAGGCCATGGCCATCACTGTCATGTCACTCAAACCCTCCCAAACATTAACATGACATGGCAAGCAATACCCATACACCAACACAGTAACGATAAGGTACACATTGCCATGTCCTAAATGTACAGTGGCATCAGACAATGATGCCTGACCCGGAATCTGATGAAATGACAGACCAACAAAATCTCCCACCCAAAATAAGTCATTTCCAAATGCATTACAACAGTCGTAGACGTAACATAACAATGAATGCCTTTCTACATGCACATTATGCATTGCAAAATCAACACTGCAGCTCATGTGTGCAGTGTCCTACTCCTGCAACACACTGCTCAGCGCACAGCACAGTGAACAGCCATTGTGTGTGATGCACACCCTGAGCATCACATCTAAGTGACAGACCACATCAAACATAAAATTAGGCATGTACTGGATCCATAATCGGTCACAGAACATGTGCTGCAGGGACACAGTGGGCACCAGAAGGCAAACAGTGTACACGTGGATATGCAAGGGTGGGAGTACATGTAGTGCATCAGAGTGCAAGTGTGTGGTTCTGCAAGGACATGCACTCCACATATGCATGTGCACTCAAGTGACCATCAGTGTTCCCTACACATCACATGTGAACATTCACCATGTGTACACCCCAGCATGTCAAACCACAACTATCCCCTCGCACCTGAAAGGAAAACACAACACATGAACAGGCATTGATCAGCAGAACACAACATGTACATAGGATACCACCATTACAATGTCAGAGTTCCCATCACACTGCAGGGCAAGGCAACTATCAACAACAACCCCCCCCCTCCCTCACAAATGACCATGACCCACTGAACAACTGCACCTGGGTCATGGAGCCTCCAACCCTCAATTCCACCTGGCCACAGGATCACCTTTACCTTTCGTCACCATCTCCCACCTTGTGTGTAAAAAGATGCCTGAACCCTCAGAATCCACACTCATTTCCAAAATCACAAAATCCAAGGCATAAAAACGAACCCGAACACCCTCCAGTAGATGACTTGACATAGCAGTACCTCACAAAGGCCAAGTACTACCACAATGATGCAACAACCAAGGTAGCACAGTAAAACAATGTCACAACAGGATGTGAACCATGTGTGGTACATAACATAGGATGATGCATCATGAACGGATGTGTATTGTCACAGGTCCCGTGTACAGACGCGGGAGTGTCACGAAACAACCACCCCCACCTTGTCCCGGGTGCCTGCAAGGTCAAACTCACACAGGCCCCTGAGACCCTGGTTGGGAAGGAGGTTCAGGGATATGCAGTCGGGACAGGTGTTGGCACACTGGATAACTGGAATGAGTGGCAGGAGAGGGGAGGAGCAATGACACATGAAAGTAGGGAATGAACGAAAATGTACTACCTGAATGAACACATACACAATCCAAACAAACTTGGACATCATTAGTGTCCAGTGTAGTCCAGGCTTAGGAGTGGTACGAACCAACCACCCCCTCTAGGGTTTTGGCGCCTGCAAGTTCGGGGCTTACACAGGCATCCGCAACCCCAGCGGGGAAAGAGGGTTAGGGAACGTTGCTTGGATATGTACGGGAAGCAGGAACACCGGGTAGAGGGTACAGGGTTCAAAATTGCATAGGATTCCGGGTGATTAGGGGGAAAAAAACATACCAAATTGAATCACACATACATCCATGCATTAGTGCACCCCCCCAGCAAGCCTATGCAGAGCAGTTTGAAAGAAAAACAACAAGACACTTAGCTCTGGTTTTGAGTGCTGGCCTCCTGCCTGCGCACTCTCAGGTCCGGTTAGAGGAGCACTGCAATGCTGCAAAGAGAGCCACAGTCAACAACCAGTACGTGCCAATTACACAAAAACACACCACCAAACATGCCCCATAGCAACAAAGTACTCTACAAACAGACAATCTGGTGTAGATGCTTCGTACCCATATACATCAGTACCCCTGTGACGGGTCATACACAGTCAATGCAGTAAGTCAGCCGCTGGTGGGTGCGTGGCAAATGGAACACCAATGTGTCACAATTCACACAACATGCAATGTTCCCTGGGTAAGCAGACAGACCCCTATAGCAAGCCATGACTTCAGTGCAAGTTGCATACCACCATGACCGAAACAAAGTTGGCAGTGCATTTATCATAAAGTACATGGAAATGAAATGCACTGCACCCGAGTATGTCCCTTGCTGTATGTCCCTGTGAGCTGCCCCTTTCCATGTCTCGGAAGGCTACATGGTTGATACAAGTGCCTCAATGGACCTTGGTGTACCGGAGGGTATGTGCCACTGCCTCTGCATGTGTCCCAGACAACCCTACTATCAACAGCCATCAGTCCACAAACACATCTGAGCTGCATTGTGTGCTTCAACACCAATATTCGTCTAAGCTCACCCTCAGTGCTGTGACTAAGCCTGCATGTGCAACTTGCCTGGTGCAAGCTTTGCTGTGTCGTGGCCCCCCTGTGATGCTCACCTTGCCTGGAGTTCCTTGGAACATGTCAGCAGTTCTAGGATGTGGGTCTGCAATCACTGTGCCTCTGCTTGTGCACACATGTGCATGTGGGCACCAACAAACGGGTCCAGATTTCTGTCGTCCAATGGACCATGTCTGCTGGCAAAGGTGCTCTGGAGGCTCATCCCCCTGCAGAAAGGGCATGAAACACATGATTAATGCTTCAAAGTCATCTGTGTGTGTCTCATCAGGCATCTCATTACTTGACCATGTCAGAGAGTCACATCACAAATCACACCATCAGTCCGTCTTTCACATCCAAAGTGTGGTACACTATCTACAGCATGAATTGCAACAAGCACGTGTACAGGAAAGATATGAAACATACTACACAATGCATAGCAATCAATGTACACATTATTCATGACACACCCCATCTAGCAAAAGCCGAACAGTGGACAATGACACCAAAATCATCCCCACTAGGGGTGTCAACACAAGTCACACAACACCAGACATGCCACAGATATGACAGTCCAAAGCCCTTGTGTAATATTCTGTAACACCGATTCATCCTTGCGAGCCCATGGATAAGGGAGGCAGGAGTGGCATATGTGAGTCAAGGACCCCAAGCAGCAAACACATACACAATACAACCATGAAGGCCCAGCTGGAACAGACAGTGGATGCCTTCAAAAGCCACAAAGCACCGCACCGTCACATGAAAGCACAATAGACTAGCAATTTTAAACTAAATCAACTATTAACTAATTGCACTAACAATGGAAAACCTACATTACCTATTTAAACTAACTATCAAACAGAAACTTAACTAACTAAACTAAAAGAAAAATCAAAAATGGCCACATACGACCCGGGGGGGAGGGGAGGCAGCCAGGAGGGGGGAGGTACAGGGTGCTGCTCAACATCCACATGCGATGATGCTGAGCCAAAAAAAAAAAAACTCCATGGGCTCAACGCCTGCACAGCCCGACCTATGTGGGAGATAGATGGTCGTCCGAGTCTGGCTCATCCTGTAAAGGAGGACGTGGCACAGTAGCCTGGCCACGCCTAGCCGCAGCTTGCCCCTCGTAGGCAGCAAGTCTGCCGGACGGGTGAGCCTGGTTCTGTGTGGCGATGTGACATAGGTCTGCATGCAGAACCTCACGTGATACACGTGCTTCCTCTTGCAAGGTAGCACGTGTAACACGGAGTTCCTCCTGCAAGGCCTGGCTGGACAACCGCTGCACCTCCCGGCAAGCCTGTAGCTCAGCCGAGATGGTACGCTCAAGCTGTGCAAACCTCTCCTCTGCCTGCTGCCTCTGGGACATCATAAGGACACCCAGAGTGGATCTGAGGGAAGCATACTCCTCCCTCAGGGCATCCATGTGCGCCTCTGCGTGAGCAGCAATTGCTTGACGCAGAGACGACATTTCAGCCTGGCGTGCCCTGTCTGAGGCCGCCATGCCCAGCCTGAGCGAGCGGGCCTTGTGGACCGTGCCGCCTGCTGCTGGAGAAGCACCTGCCTAGCAGGGGGGAGCACAGATCGGGCCACACGCTCCATGCTCTCAGTGATGTTCTCCATTGCTGCCCCCTGCCGTTCGGAATTGGCAGTCATGTTTTGCTCCCACTCAGTATACAGCGGTTGCGCGCGGCGACCGCGTTGCCGGGCTTGACCCCTGCGGGACCCAAGAACCGGGGGTCCTCGCTGTGTTGGCACCGCCTGCGGCTGCACGACTACATGCCCCTGTCGACGTGATGTCCCAGGCACATCAGTGACTGGTGTGGAGGGTGACCCTGCGTCCCGATACACCACGGGCGGAGGAACCAAGACTGTCTGATCCCTCAGTGCAGGTGTCGCAGACAGAGGAGTGTCCACATCAGAATCACTCACCCCTGACACATGGACTTGATGCTCATCCAACTCAACATGGACGTCAGAGTCGTCATCAAGGCTGGACTCATAGGCAGCCAGAGACAAGATGGACTGCAGCAATTGGGGGTTTTCGTGGCCTACCACCCCACGACCCCCACTAGTGCCGGGTTGATGTGGTGTTACCAACCCTGTGTCTGGCATGACAACACCATCCTCCGCCTCCATTGCGTCATCACCTGAAAAATAGAGAGAAAAAAGGTCACTACACATGTCAGAAGCACACGACACACACACACACACCGACAGCAAAGGCATCCGTCAGACATGTGACACACAACATATGACCTGGCATGCATGCTTTGTCTACTTTGAATAGCTTCTGTGATCAGACCTGTTGAAAGGTGGCAGTTTCCATGGAAGTGGGTCTATGCAGTGCAGAAAATGTGTATGCCACTCACTACCTACATGTACAAGCACTCCATGGTGTGTGCCAGGAAATGTGAAGGAAGTGCAATGTCAAATTCACACATCACGTGCATTGTGCATTCAATGTGAACCACGTCTAGAAGCCAAGCACCCCTCCACCCCAGTACCAAAGCAGGGATGCCTAGCATGGTATCAAAAGGCTGACCATACACCTGTGTATTGACAGGCAGTGTTGACTGGCATCAACAGCTTAATGTGATTCAAATTACAACACTGCAAATGATGCTGGGGCAGTGGGCAGGACACATGATGAAAACTCCGGAGGCCGCCCACGTGTGAAGAAGACACAACAAGAGTTGGACAGAGTCATTGGCCCTTGAACAGGCTGACGCCTGTGAGCCACACAGATTGTCAGAGCCTAAACATGTGTGCAACGCAGGACTGAGCCACAGTTGACATGGGGAGGCCGATGAGATGGCAGGCAATGTATGTAACCAAGGACTCATATTACAGTGATCATCCAGTCAAGGACACATAGGGGCATGCGTGCACTGCACATGGAGCATGAATGGGCACTCATGTCCCTGCGTGACATCTGACCCATGCACAGTACAAGTGAGATACCCTGCATCAAGTACTAAGGCTGTACCACACGGCATATGTCTGGCAGTTTCTACGCTGGAAGTTAGCATCTACACAGGACACATGAACAAGAAACTACACATTGGCAAGATTGAAGCAGACCAGTGCAAAGGTGGAACAGGGGTGCAGAGTGGCAGAGGAGGGGCAAGGGAGCATGCCCACATGGAGTCCTGCATGCAGGCAGAGGAGACATGCATGACGGAAGCATTGCATTACTTACACATCAGAACCATGTACACGTCACATGTAGCAGCAGTCATGCACAACAGATCCCACAAGTGAAACACACACGTCCTCAACAAACACGCATCAACACTCACTGGACTGGGCATCAAAGTCCAGCATCTCTCCCACTCCTTCGACCAATTCAGGTGGTATGAACTCCGCAATGAGAGCCTCATGCGGAGTGAGTTCTTCCTCCTCTGGTGCAGGCCCACCGCCAGTCACCAGAGTCAAGTTGTAATGTGAGGCACGCTTAGCCTTAGTGCTGCGCTTGATGTCATTCCAACGCTTTTTGCACTCCTGCGCCGTGCGCACCTCATGGCCGAATGAACTGACATGTTCCGCAACATGCTTCCAGTGGGTGTCATGTTGGCAGCCGTAGTCTGACTATTGGCACCCACTAGCATGTCACGGCTGTGGCCCCGCACGTAGTCCACGAGGAAGTCCAGTTCCTGCTTACAGAAAGGCTTCTTCCTCGACGTGCAGGAGGTCGTGGCTGTGTGTGGGGTCCCAGCCTGTGCTGCAGGTGCAACCTTCCTCCTCTTGGACTGTGGCGCAGACCCTGGCTGGCTAATGCCGCCCTGACCAGTATGGCCAGTGGGTTCGGTGGATTGAGCCAAGGGAGTGGCAGGTGGAGGGATGACCAAAGGCCTGACTTGTGTCAGTGGCAGCTGGGTGCCCACTAATGGACCCTGCGCAGCAACATCAGCTGTGGCAGGGTCATTGACCGCAATGGTCCTGGTTGGCATACTCACAACCGGGGTGCTGTTGGGTGCATCTGCCCCTGCACTTGCCAACACCCGGCTGTTCGGGGCAGCAGATGACATGACTGCCCCAGGGACACGTGTCTTGGTCTGAGCAGCCCAGCGTGCCCCTATGGTTTCCCCCTGGCCTGTTGGAGATCTACCAAGGGCTCTTCAAGTGCCAACGTAGCCTGCGCTGGCAGACCCTGAGCCTGGGTGGCGGTGTCCACAGCTGCACCTGCAGCTACCACTACCCTTGGGCCCGTGGCAGTCGATTGAACGGACTGCCAGGTCGTACGGGTGCCAGTGCCAGATGCAGGAGCTGCATCCCCCGGAATCACAGGGGATGGTGGCATGGCTGCACCGACACATGGCACAACATTGTGCTCAAGTGGCGCACCCCTGCCTCTTCCCCCTCTGTGGCTGCCCTGGACACCCTGGAGTCCCCCTACTCCCTGGTCACCACAGCCACGTCCCCGACCACGCCCGCCATGAGGAGGACGCCCAGCTGAGGCGCCCCTCACCTTTGGTGCCCTCCCAACCATGGCACAGATGTAGTAGTGCTGGCACAGATGGAGTGGTGCCAATGGGAGGTGTACACCACAATTGACCTGGGCAATTGGGGTGAAGGGGGTGGGAAGCAAGATGTTAACAGCCCCCCTGCACCTGCAAGGCTGTATGTGACCCCGGTGATGTGGTGACGGGTCACGCAACGCTCAGGCACCCCAAAACTGCAGTAAAACCGTGCACGCAACCCTGCAGCCTACGTGCGTGGATTCAACCTCCCGCAGTACGCGGTGGCACCCAGTAACACGAATAACGCGTACGCGTGGGACACGCAGGCTACTATGACATCGAAAATGGGTGCGATACACAGGGGCACCCGCAGTGGGAAAAGAGGGTGTGCGACTCACCGTCTGACTAGCGCGATGCAGAAAAACATGCATAGCCAATACCCCCGCCAAAAGAAGAGATACGTCCTTGATAGCTGTGAAGTTGTGATGGCGCGCGAAACAACAGGAAGCCGCAACACACGTCGGTCTCCACGAAAGGCACGTACAGCGAACTGCTGGGCCCGCTCACCTTTAACCCGTGCTGAGGGAAACGCATGCGTGCATCACGTCACTTACGCGCATGGGCCCTTTCCTCGTATTACACGCGGACATGCAGTTTTCCACGCGCGCTTACGCGCATGGGCCCTTTCCTCGTATTGCACGCGGACGTGCAGTTTTTCACGCGCGCTTATGCGCATGGGCCCTTTCCTCGTATTACACTTGGACGTGCAGTTTTTCACGCGCGCTGAAATGCCCATGCACGTCTGTACGCGTCACGTCACAGGGGCGCTTGCGCTTGAGGGGCCTTCTGTCAAATGAAAAAGCATATGCGTGCAGACGCGCTTACGCGCTAAGGGCCTTTCCTCAAATTACACGCTGACGTGCAGATTTTTCACGTGCCAAATCCCTCCGTATCAAGCTGGCCACGTGTAAGCACACGGAAGACCACGCTCCTGCCCAGAAGGCCGAACTACTGCCCCCCAGAGCCCCGAGCATGCTCCCACCTGCCATCTGCTGCTGCCTGACTGCCTGCTGCCCACGTGCCCTGCCATTTGCTGCCTGCACATCAGCCAGGGGTGCTGTTGCTGTGACCACCCCTGCTGGAACCGAAGACTCCCGACTGGGATTCCATCGCTCCACAGCCCAGCCCCAGGACCCAGTTGCCCACCCACTCCTTCCTCTGGGGTTGTCATGTCGGGGCAAACACCATCTGAGACCACTGACAACCCCCGGCCAGAGAGGCAGAGGGGCACCAGCTTCAGTGCCACTGAAGTTGGTGTCCTGGTGGAGCAAGTCCTGGGGCAGTATGATGCCCTCTTCGGAAGTTCCCGCGCCGACAAGGAAGGACGGACTCGGATCTGGACTGACATCGTAACTGCCATCAACGCAGAGGGGGTGGCAGTCCGCGACTTACAACATGTCAAGAAGCGCTGGGAGGACTTCAGGTCCAGGACCCTGAACAAGGCCCGGCGCCTCTTGAAGGCAGCGGATGCCAAGGGGCGCCGGGGCCACATGTCGGAAGAACAGATGAGGGTCCTGGAACGCATATCCCCAGCGCTCCACGTCCAGGTCCTTGAGAGGCAGACCCGTCTGGAGTCGAGCGGTAAGTGTACATGCATCCTGATTGTGAGCAGTGCGTGTGGTGATTTTTCAGTAGTGTGCAGGTTGCACATCTGTTTGTATGGGGTCGAGTATGTGTGGGGGTGTACAGGGCCGTGGGGCTAACACATGCGAGGGCTGGAAAGTGTGAGACATGGATGGTGCTTGTGTGTGTAGGCTTGCATGCCAAATGCAGTTGTGTGGGCACACATGTTTGGATGAATGTGTATGTAAGTAGACATGTCCGTGATGTCACACATGTATGTTGTTTTCGGCTGCATGTATCAGCACTGTGTACATGTGCATGTGTGTGTATTTGACAAGGGTGCAACAGTGATGCAACATGGATGTATGTGACAGCGGTATGTGGAAGCCTGATTGGCAGATGTGACATGGATGCCCGTCTGAACACTGCGACACTTGCCAGAGGTGTACACATGCATGCAAGTGTGGTGGTGTGTGTACATGTGTGGTGCACTTCCTGTGTTGCATGTGATGTCTGGCTCACCTTTGCCTGCTCATGCTGTTGTATGTGTATGGATGGTGCTGGCAGTTGCGATATGGCTGTGGTATGGCTCATGTGTGCGAGTTGAAATGACATGTGTGTTGGGGATTGTGATGACATGTCTGAGGTTTGCCAATGCCACTCATGTCCAACTGTCATGTGTGTATGTGTCCATTGTACAGTGCCCTGATGCCTGTGTTTTGTTTCTCCCTGTCTGCAGCGTCAACTGATGAAGAGGGCGGAGAAGGTGCTGTGGAGCACAGCGGCGGGGATCCCACCGCCAGCCGGAGACGCAAGGCCCGGCTCCCCTCCCATGTTGTCATCTCATCGGGGAGTGAGGAGTCCGGTGCCGAGTCCCAGGCCGCAGCTGCCGGGGGGAAGTCCAAGAGGCGGAGGTTGGAGTTGGACTCCTCGGCAGCAGAAGGGGCAGCTGGGACCCCACAGGGCCCAACAGGGAAAGATGGCACGGAGTCATCCAGGTTGGTGGGGGGTTTGGTGGAGGAGGAGGCTGTGCAAGCACCAGAGACGGGGTCTGGAGGTGGGGATCCCACTGGTGCTAGTGGTGCAGTGCAGGACCAGGGACAGGAGGCAGCACAGGCCGCCGCGGAGGTGCCTGTGTGCAATCCTGTCCCTGATCCTGTCCCTGCATCATCTTGCACCAGCAGAGATGCCTACGTCCAGACCCGTTTTCAGGCAGGGGATGAGCTCACGTCAACTGGCCTCCTCTGCCTGCGGACGTGGCTATCCGGGTCCGGGTTGAGCCTGTCCTGACTGGTGTGGCGTTGCGTCAACGGGCCATGCGAGGTGACCTGCAGTCTTTTCATGAGGAGACTGCACGTCATCTCGAATGGCTCGTTGACCACGTCAGCCTGCTGGGACCGGTCACCCAGGCCGGATTCCTCCATCTGATGGGGCTTGCTACGACCCCCTCCTAAACTGGACCCCCTACGCGCCAGTCGTCCTCCGTGCCATCTTCCCACCCATCAGTCACCTGGGTGCCCTGTGGAGCTGCCTCTGACGGTGCGGCCAGGCTGGTGGAGGAGGCATCCCTGCCACAGTCGGGAGTCGGACGTCCAGCAGGGGTGGCCACATCTACGACTGCACCCCAGCCGGCGGAGGATGTGCAGGCAGCAGGAGGCAGTGCACGGGCAGAGGCACAGCAGCAGCAGCAACGTGGTGGGAGCCATGAAGGCTCGGGGCCTTCAACATCAGAGGGGCAAGCATCGGCCGGAGGGCAGGAGGACCCAGGACAGAGAGTGTCTTCCGTGTGGCAGCGGTTGGGCCACGCCATAGATGCGGAGCGGCAGCGGGCGGAAGAGGTACGGCTCACAATGGTCAGGGCGGAGAACTCCATGCGGAGGGCCCTGAGGCGGGCCGAGTGCCTCGAGGCAATCCGCAGGGGTTTGGAGGTGGACACGTCGACGGCCCTGCGGATCCTCGGGGCCATGGAGGAGGACCGCCTCCGGGACATTGAGCAGGAGTTCGATGATGCCCTGGCCCGGGACATCCACAAGTGAGCCGTCAAACTAGCCCGCTGCCCTTGTACATAGTTATGTAGGTAGTGTTAGGTTTCATTTTTGTTTTGATTTTATTTGGACCTTTCGGACATTGGCCACATTTTTGTATATAGTTTATTTTATTAGTTAGTGTAGTTAGATAGGTTTCCTTTCTTTTGTTGGGATAATGGACCCTGGCTTGTTCCCATGTACATAGTTCACTGTTGGATTGTATTTTTTTTTCACATTTTAACCATGGAGCAATGGCTTTCTTTTTTATTTCCCATTGGATTTTGTTTTGTGGACATTGACTTTGGACACCATTACTTTGGAATTTTATTTTTGGTTTTGCTTTTTTTCACGGACATGCTTCTTTTAATTTTTGTACATTCACATTTCTGTTTCTTTATTTTTGATTCTATTTATGTTTCCTTTAATACATATTTTTTTTGGTGAACTTCAATGTGTGGTATCTCATTGGTTTCATGCATTTCATGATATGGGTTTTGAGATTCACTGACACCCATTGGGTGTAAGTGAGGGAGATGTGTTTGTTTCGGAACTTGTAATTGGTGTTCTGTGATGTAATTGCAATTTATGAGTGGGTGGATGCAATACTCGGGTGGTTGTTTTGCATTTGGAGGCTGACCATAGGGACCAGGGATCTAGATTGTGATGACATGTTGGCTGGGGAACATGAGTTGCACATGGGTGGGGGCCTGCTGGCAGGTGCCCCACAGTGCTGGGGTGTGGGGGTGGTGGGAGACATGGGTGGGGGCCTGGTGGAGGGTGCCCCTGCACTGCTGGGGGGTGGGGGTGGTGGGAGACATGGGTCGGGGCCTGGTGGAGGGTGCCCCTGGTGGCTGGGGGGTGGGGGTGGTGGGAGACATGGGTGGGGGCCTGGTGGAGGCTGCCCCTGGTGGCTGGGGGGTGGGGGTGCTGGGAGACATGGGTGGGGGCCTGGTGGTGGGTGCCCCTGCACTGCTGGGGGTGGGGGTGGTGGGAGTCATGGGTGGGGGCCTGCTGGCAGGTGCTCCACAGTGCTGGGGGGTGGGGGTGGTGGGAGACATGGGTGGGGGCCTGGTGGAGGGTGCCCCTGCACTGCTGGGGGGTGGAGGTGGTGGGAGACATGGGTGGGGGCCTGGTGGAGGGTGCCCCTGGTGGCTGGGGGGTGGGGGTGGTGGGAGACATGGGTTGGGGCCTGGTGGAGGATGCCCCTGGTGGCTGGGGGGTGGGGGTGCTGGGAGACATGGGTGGGGGCCTGGTGGTGGGTGCCCCTGCACTGCTGGGGGGTGGGGGTGGTGGGAGTCATGGGTGGGGGCCTGCTGGCAGGTGCCCCACAGTGCTGGGGGGTGGGGGTGGTGGGAGACATGGGTGGAGGCCTGGTGGAGGGTGCCCCTGCACTGCTGGGGGGTGGGGGTGGTGGGAGACATGGGTGGGGGCCTGCTGGCTGGTGCCCCACAGTGCTGGGGGGTGGGGGTGGTGGGAGACATGGGTGGGGGCCTGGTGGAGGGTGCCCCACAGTGCTGGGGGGTGGGGGTGGTGGGAGACATGAGTTGGACAAGGGTGGGGGCCTGCTGGCAGGTGCCCCATAGTGATGGGGGGTGGGGGTGGTGGGAGACATGAGTTGCACATGGGTGGGGGCCTGCTGGCAGGTGCCCCACAGTGCTGGGGGGTGGGGTGGTGGGAGACATGGGTGGGGGCCTGGTGGAGGGTGCCCCACAGTGCTGGGGGTGGGGGTGGTGGGAGACATGGGTGGGGGCCTGGTGGAGGGTGCCCCTGCACTGCTGGGGGTGGGGGTGGTGGGAGACATGGGTGGGGGCCTGCTGGCAGATGCCCCACAGTGCTGGGGGGTGGGGGGGTGGAAGACATGGGTGGGGGCCTGGTGGAGGGTGCCCCTGCACTGCTGGGGGGTGGGGGTGGTGGGAGACATGGGTGGGGGCCTGGTGGAGGGTGCCCCTGCACTGCTGGGGGGTGGGGGTGGTGGGAGATATGGGTGGCGGCCTGGTGGAGGGTGCCCCTGGTGGCTGGGGGGTGGGGGTGGTGGGAGACATGGGTGGGGGCCTGGTGGAGGCTGCCCCTGGTGGCTGGGGGGTGGGGGTGCTGGGAGACCTGGGTGGGGGCCTGGTGGTGGGTGCCCCTGCACTGCTGGGGGGTGGGGGTGGTGGGAGTCATGGGTGGGGACCTGCTGGCAGGTGCCCCACAGTGCTGGGGGGTGGGGGTGGTGGGAGACATGGGTGGGGGCCTGGTGAAGGGTGCCCCTGCACTGCTGGGGGGTGGGGGTGGTGGGAGACATGGGTGGGGGCCTGGTGGAGGGTGCCCCACAGTGGCTGGGGGGTGGGGGTGGTCGGAGACATGGGTGGGGGCCTGGTGGAGGCTGCCCCTGGTGGCTGGGGGGTGGGGGTGCTGGGAGACATGGGTGGGGGCCTGGTGGTGGGTGCCCCTGCACTGCTGGGGGGTGGGGGTGGTGGGAGTCATGGGTGGGGGCCTGCTGGCTGGTGCTCCACAGTGCTGGGGGGTGGGGGTTGTGGGAGACATGGGTGGGGGCCTGGTGGAGGGTGCCCCTGCACTGCTGGGGGGTGGGGGTGGTGGGAGACATGGGTGGGGGCCTGGTGGAGGCTGCCCCTGCACTCCTGGGGGGTGGGGGTGGTGGGAGACATGGGTGGGGGCCTGCTGGCAAGTGCCCCACAGCGCTGGGGGGTGGGGGTGGTGGGAGACATGGGTGGGGGCCTGGTGGAGGGTGCCCCTGCACTGCTGGGGGGTGGGGGTGGTGGGAGACATGGGTCGGGGCCTGGTGGAGGGTGCCCCTGGTGGCTGGGGGGTGGGGGTGGTGGGAGACATGGGTGGGGGCCTGGTGGAGGCTGCCCCTGGTGGCTGGGGGGTGGGGGTGCTGGGAGACATGGGTGGGGGCCTGGTGGTGGGTGCCCCTGCACTGCTGGGGGGTGGGGGTGGTGGGAGTCATGGGTGGGGGCCTGCTGGCAGGTGCCCCACAGTGCTGGTGGGTGGGGGTGGTGGGAGACATGGGTGGGGGCCTGGTGGAGGGTGCCCCTGCACTGCTGGGGGGTGGAGGTGGTGGGAGACATGGGTGGGGGCCTGGTGGAGGGTGCCCCTGGTGGCTGGGGGGTGGGGGTGGTGGGAGACATGGGTGGGGGCCTGGTGGAGGATGCCCCTGGTGGCTGGGGGGTGGGGGTGCTGGGAGACATGGGTGGGGGCCTGGTGGTGGGTGCCCCTGCACTGCTGGGGGGTGGGGGTGGTGGGAGTCATGGGTGGGGGCCTGCTGGCAGGTGCCCCACAGTGCTGGGGGGTGGGGGTGGTGGGAGACATGGGTGGAGGCCTGGTGGAGGGTGCCCCTGCACTGCTGGGGGGTGGGGGTGGTGGGAGACATGGGTGGGGGCCTGCTGGCTGGTGCCCCACAGTGCTGGGGGTGGGGGTGGTGGGAGACATGGGTGGGGGCCTGGTGGAGGGTGCCCCACAGTGCTGGGGGGTGGGGGTGGTGGGAGACATGAGTTGGACAAGGGTGGGGGCCTGCTGGCAGGTGCCCCATAGTGCTGGGGGGTGGGGGTGGTGGGAGACATGAGTTGCACATGGGTGGGGGCCTGCTGGCAGGTGCCCCACAGTGCTGGGGGGTGGGGTGGTGGGAGACATGGGTGGGGGCCTGGTGGAGGGTGCCCCACAGTGCTGGGGGTGGGGGTGGTGGGAGACATGGGTGGGGGCCTGGTGGAGGGTGCCCCTGCACTGCTGGGGTTGGGGGTGGTGGGAGACATGGGTGGGGGCCTGCTGGCAGATGCCCCACAGTGCTGGGGGGTGGGGGGGTGGAAGACATGGGTGGGGGCCTGGTGGAGGGTGCCCCTGCACTGCTGGGGGGTGGGGGTGGTGGGAGACATGGGTGGGGGCCTGGTGGAGGGTGCCCCTGCACTGCTGGGGGGTGGGGGTGGTGGGAGATATGGGTGGGGGCCTGGTGGAGGGTGCCCCTGGTGGCTGGGGGGTGGGGGTGGTGGGAGACATGGGTGGGGGCCTGGTGGAGGGTGCCCCTGCACTGCTGGGGGGTGGGGGTGGTGGGAGACATGGGTGGGGGCCTGGTGGAGGGTGCCCCTGCACTGCTGGGGGGTGGGGGTGGTGGGAGATATGGGTGGGGGCCTGGTGGAGGGTGCCCCTGGTGGCTGGGGGGTGGGGGTGGTGGGAGACATGGGTGGGGGCCTGGTGGAGGCTGCCCCTGGTGGCTGGGGGGTGGGGGTGCTGGGAGACCTGGGTGGGGGCCTGGTGGTGGGTGCCCCTGCACTGCTGGGGGGTGGGGGTGGTGGGAGTCATGGGTGGGGACCTGCTGGCAGGTGCCCCACAGTGCTGGGGGGTGGGGGTGGTGGGAGACATGGGTGGGGGCCTGGTGAAGGGTGCCCCTGCACTGCTGGGGGGTGGGGGTGGTGGGAGACATGGGTGGGGGCCTGGTGGAGGGTGCCCCACAGTGGCTGGTGGGTGGGGGTGGTGGGAGACATGGGTGGGGGCCTGGTGGAGGCTGCCCCTGGTGGCTTGGGGGTGGGGGTGCTGGGAGACATGGGTGGGGGCCTGGTGGTGGGTGCCCCTGCACTGCTGGGGGGTGGGGGTGGTGGGAGTCATGGGTAGGGGGCCTGCTGGCAGGTGCCCCACAGTGCTGGGGGGTGGGGGTTGTGGGAGACATGGGTGGGGGCCTGGTGGAGGGTGCCCCTGCACTGCTGGGGGGTGGGGGTGGTGGGAGACATGGGTGGGGGCCTGGTGGAGGCTGCCCCTGCACTGCTGGGGGGTGGGGGTGGTGGGAGACATGGGTGGGGGCCTGCTGGCAAGTGCCCCACAGCGCTGGGGGGTGGGGGTGGTGGGAGACATGGGTGGGGGCCTGGTGGAGGGTGCCCCTGCACTGCTGGGGGGTGGGGGTGGTGGGAGACATGGGTGGGGGCCTGGTGGAGGGTGCCCCACAGTGCTGGGGGGTGGGGGTGGTGGGAGACATGAGTTGGACATGGGTGGGGGCCTGCTGGCAGGTGCCCCACAATGCTGGGGGGTGGGGGTGGTGGGAGACATGAGTTGGACATGGGTGGGGGCCTGCTGGCAGGTGCCCCACAGTGCTGGGGGTGGGGGTGGTGGGAGACATGAGTTGCACATGGGTGGGGGACTGCTGGCAGGTGCCCCACAGTGCTGGGGGGTGGGGGTGGTGGGAGACATGGGTGGGGGCCTGGTGGAGGGTGCCCCACAGTGCTGGGGGGTGGGGGTGATGGGAGACATGGGTGGGGGCCTGGTGGAGGGTGCCCCTGGTGGCTGGGGGGTGGGGGTGGTGGGAGACATGGGTGGGGGCCTGGTGGAGGGTGCCCCTGCACTGCTGGCGGGTGGGGGTGGTGGGAGACATGGGTGGGGGCCTGCTGGCAGGTGCCCCACAGTGCTGGGGGGTGGGGGTGGTGGGAGACATGGGTGGGGGCCTGGTTGAGGCTGCCCCTGGTGGCTGGGGGGTGGGGGTGCTGGGAGACATGGGTGGGGGCCTGGTGGTGGGTGCCCCTGCACTGCTGGGGGGTGGGGGTGGTGGGAGTCATGGGTGGGGGCCTGCTGGCAGGTGCCCCACAGTGCTGGGGGGTGGGGGTGGTGGGAGACATGGGTGGGGGCCTGGTGGAGGCTGCCCCTGGTGGCTGGGGGGTGGGGGTGCTGGGAGACATGGGTGGGGGCCTGGTGGTGGGTGCCCCTGCACTGCTGGGGGGGTGGGGGTGGTGGGAGTCATGGGTGGGGCCTGCTGGCAGGTGCCCCACAGTGCTGGGGGGTGGGGGTGGTGGGAGACATGGGTGGGGGCCTGGTGGAGGGTGCCCCTGCACTGATGGGGGGTGGGGGTGGTGGGAGACATGGGTGGGGGCCTGGTGGTGGGTGCCCCTGCACTGCTGGGGGGTGGGGGTGGTGGGAGTCATGGGTGGGGGCCTGCTGGCAGGTGCCCCACAGTGCTGGGGGGTGGGGGTGGTGGGAGACATGGGTGGGGGCCTGGTGGAGGCTGCCCCTGGTGGCTGGGGGGTGGGGGTGCTGGGAGACATGGGTGGGGGCCTGGTGGAGGGTGCCCCACAGTGCTGGGGGGTGGGGGTGGTGGGAGACATGGGTGGGGGCCTGGTGGAGGGTGCCCCTGCACTGCTGGGGGGTGGGGGTGGTGGGAGACATGGGTGGGGGCCTGGTGGAGGGTGCCCCTGGTGGCTGGGGGGTGGGGGTGGTGGGAGACACGGGTGGGGGCCTGGTGGAGGCTGCACCTGGTGGCTGGGGGGTGGGGGTGCTGGGAGACATGGGTGGGGGCCTGGTGGTGGGTGCCCCACAGTGCTGGGGGGTAGGGGTGGTGGGAGACATGGGTGGAGGCCTGGTGGAGGGTGCCCCTGCACTGCTGGGGGGTGGGGGTGGTGGGAGACATGGGTGGGGGCCTGCTGGCAGGTGCCCCACAGTGCTGGGGGGTGGGGGTGTTGGGAGACATGGGTGGGCGCCTGGTGGAGGGTGCCCCACAGTGCTGGGGGGTGGGGGTGGTGGGAGACATGAGTTGGACATGGGTGGGGGTCTGTTGGCAGGTGCCCCACAGTGCTGGGGGGTGGGGGTGGTGGGAGACATGAGTTGGACATGGGTGGGGGCCTGCTGGCAGGTGCCCCACAGTGCTGGGGGTGGGGGTGGTGGGAGACATGAGTTGCACATGGGTGGGGGCCTGCTGGCAGGTGCCCTGCAGTGCTGGGGGGTGGGGTGGTGGGAGACATGGGTGGGGGCCTGGTGGAGGGTGCCCCACAGTGCTGGGGGTGGGGGAGGTGGGATACATGGGTGGGGGCCTGGTGGAGGGTGCCCCTGCACTGCTGGGGGGTGGGGGTGGTGGGAGACATGGGTGGGGGCCTGCTGGCAGGTGCCCCACAGTGCTGGGGGGTGGGGGGGTGGGAGACATGGGTGGGGGCCTGGTGGAGGGTGCCCCTGCACTGCTGGGGGGTGGGGTGGTGGGAGACATGGGTGGGGGCCTGGTGGAGGGTGCCCCTGGTGGCTGGGGGGGTGGGGCTGGTGGGAGACATGGGTGGGGGCCTGGTGGAGGCTGCCCCTGGTGGCTGGGGGGTGGGGGTGCTGGGAGACCTGGGTGGGGGCCTGGTGGTGGGTGCCCCTGCACTGCTGGGGGGTGGGGGTGGTGGGAGTCATGGGTGGGGGCCTGCTGGCAGGTGCCCCACAGTGCTGGGGGGTGGTGGGAGACATGGGTGGGGGCCTGGTGGAGGGTGCCCCTGCACTGCTGGGGGGTGGGGGTGGTGGGAGACATGGGTGGGGGCCTGGTGGAGGGTGCTCTGGTGGCTGGGGGGTGGGGGTGGTGGGAGACATGGGTGGGGGCCTGGTGGAGGCTGGCCCTGGTGGCTGGGGGGTGGGTGTGCTGGGAGACATGGGTGGGGGCCTGCTGGCAGGTGCCCCACAGTGCTGGGGGGTGGGGGTGGTGGGAGACATGGGTGGGGGCCTGGTGGAGGGTGCCCCTGCACTGCTGGGGGGTGGGGGTGGTGGGAGACATGGGTGGGGGCCTGCTGGCAGGTGCCCCACAGTGCTGGGGTGTGGGGGGGTGGGAGACATGGGTGGGGGCCTGGTGGAGGGTGCCCCTGCACTGCTGGGGGGTGGGGGTGGTGGGAGACATGGGTGGGGGCCTGGTGGAGGGTGCCCCTGGTGGCTGGGGGTGGGGGTGGTGGGAGACATGGGTGGGGGCCTGGTGGAGGCTGCCCCTGGTGGCTGGGGGGTGGGGGTGCTGGGAGACATGGGTGGGGGCCTGGTGGTGGGTGCCCCTGCACTGCTGGGGGGTGGGGGTGGTGGGAGTCATGGGTGGGGGCCTGCTGGCAGGTGCCCCACAGGGGTGGGGGTGGTGGGAGACATGGGTGGGGGCCTGGTGGAGGGTGCCCCTGCACTGCTGGGGGGTGGGGGTGGTGGGAGGCATGGGTGGGGGCCTGGTGGAGGGTGCCCCTGGTGGATGGGGGGTGGGGGTGGTGGGAGACATGGGTGGAGGCCTGGTGGAGGCTGCCCCTGGTGGCTGGGGGGAGGGGGTGCTGGGAGACATGGGTGGGGGCCTGGTGGTGGGTGCCCCTGCACTGCTGGGGGGTGGGGGTGGTGGGAGACATGGGTGGGGGCCTGGTGGAGGGTGCCCTGCACTGCTGGGGGGTGGGGGTGGTGGGAGACATGGGTGGGGGCCTGCTGGCAGGTGCCCCACAGTGCTGGGGGGTGGGGGTGGTGGGAGACATGGGTGGGGGCCTGGTGGTGGGTGCCCCACAGTGCTGGGGGGTGGGGGTGGTGGGAGACATGAGTTGGACATGGGTGGGGGCCTGCTGGCAGGTGCCCCACAGTGCTGGGGGGCGGGGGTGGTGGGAGACATGAGTTGGACATGGGTGGGGGCCTGCTGGCAGGTGCCGCACAGTGCTGGGGGTGGGGGTGGTGGGAGACATGGGTGGGGGCCTGGTGGAGGGTGCCCCACAGTGCTGGGGGGTGGGGGTGGTGGGAGACATGGGTGGGGGCCTGGTGGAGGGTGCCCCTGCACTGCTGGGGGGTTGGGGTGGTGGGAGACATGGGTGGGGGCCTGCTGGCAGGTGCCCCACAGTGCTGGGGGGTGGGGGGGGTGGAGACATGGGTGGGGGCCTGGTGGAGGGTGCCCCTGCACTGCTGGGGGGTGGGGGTGGTGGGAGACATGGGTGGGGGCCTGGTGGAGGGTGCCCCTGCACTGCTGGGGGGTGGGGGTGGTGGGAGACATGGGTGGAGGCCCTGTGGAGGGTGCCCCTGGTGGCTGGGGGGTGGGGGTGGTGGGTGACATGGGTGGGGGCCTGGTGGAGGCTGCCCCTGGTGGCTGGGGGGTGGGGGTGCTGGGAGACATGTGTGGGGGCCTGGTGGTGGGTGCCCCTGCACTGCTGGGGGGTGGGGGTGGTGGGAGTCATGGGTGGGGGCCTGCTGGCAGGTGCCCCTGGTGGCTGGGGGGTGGGGGTGGTGGGAGACATGGGTGGGGGCCTTGTGGAGGGTGCCCCTGCACTGCTGGGGGGTGGGGGTGGTGGGGAGACATGGGTGGGGGCCTGCTGGCAGGTGCCCCACAGTGCTGGGGGGTGGGGGGTGGGAGACATGGGTGGGGGCCTGGTTGAGGCTGCCCCTGGTGGCTGGGGGGTGGGGGTGCTGGGAGACATGGGTGGGGGCCTGGTGGTGGGTGCCCCTGCACTGCTGGGGGTGGGGGTGGTGGGAGTCATGGGTGGGGGCCTGCTGGCAGGTGCCCCACAGTGCTGGGGGGTGGGGGTGGTGGGAGACATGGGTGGGGGCCTGGTGGAGGCTGCCCTGGTGGCTGGGGGGTGGGGGTGCTGGGAGACATGGGTGGGGGCCTGGTGGTGGGTGCCCCTGCACTGCTGGGGGGTGGGGGTGGTGGGAGTCATGGGTGGGGCCTGCTGGCAGGTGCCCCACAGTGCTGGGGGGTGGGGGTGGTGGGAGACATGGGTGGGGGCCTGGTGGAGGGTGCCCCTGCACTGCTGGGGGGTGGGGGTGGTGGGAGACATGGGTGGGGGCCTGGTGGTGGGTGCCCCTGCACTGCTGGGGGGTGGGGGTGGTGGGAGTCATGGGTGGGGGCCTGCTGGCAGGTGCCCCACAGTGCTGGGGGGTGGGGGTGGTGGGAGACATGGGTGGGGGCCTGGTGGAGGCTGCCCCTGGTGGCTGGGGGGTGGGGGTGCTGGGAGACATGGGTGGGGGCCTGGTGGAGGGTGCCCCACAGTGCTGGGGGGTGGGGGTGGTGGGAGACATGGGTGGGGGCCTGGTGGAGGGTGCCCCTGCACTGCTGGGGGGTGGGGGTGGTGGGAGACATGGGTGGGGGCCTGGTGGAGGGTGCCCCTGGTGGCTGGGGGGTGGGGGTGGTGGGAGACACGGGTGGGGGCCTGGTGGAGGCTGCACCTGGTGGCTGGGGGGTGGGGGGTGCTGGGAGACATGGGTGGGGGCCTGGTGGTGGGTGCCCCACAGTGCTGGGGGGTAGGGGTGGTGGGAGACATGGGTGGAGGCCTGGTGGAGGGTGCCCCTGCACTGCTGGGGGGTGGGGGTGGTGGGAGACATGGGTGGGGGCCTGCTGGCAGGTGCCCCACAGTGCTGGGGGGTGGGGGTGGTGGGAGACATGGGTGGGCGCCTGGTGGAGGGTGCCCCACAGTGCTGGGGGGTGGGGGTGGTGGGAGACATGAGTTGGACATGGGTGGGGGTCTGTTGGCAGGTGCCCACAGTGCTGGGGGGTGGGGGTGGTGGGAGACATGAGTTGGACATGGGTGGGGGCCTGCTGGCAGGTGCCCCACAGTGCTGGGGGGTGGGGGTGGTGGGAGACATGAGTTGCACATGGGTGGGGGCCTGCTGGCAGGTGCCCTGCAGTGCTGGGGGGTGGGGTGGTGGGAGACATGGGTGGGGGCCTGGTGGAGGGTGCCCCACAGTGCTGGGGGTGGGGGAGGTGGGATACATGGCTGGGGGCCTGGTGGAGGGTGCCCCTGCACTGCTGGGGGGTGGGGGTGGTGGGAGACATGGGTGGGGGCCTGCTGGCAGGTGCCCCACAGTGCTGGGGGGTGGGGGGGTGGGAGACATGGGTGGGGGCCTGGTGGAGGGTGCCCCTGCACTGCTGGGGGGTGGGGTGGTGGGAGACATGGGTTGGGGCCTGGTGGAGGGTGCCCCTGGTGGCTGGGGGGTGGGGCTGGTGGGAGACATGGGTGGGGGCCTGGTGGAGGCTGCCCTGGTGGCTGGGGGGTGGGGGTGCTGGGAGACCTGGGTGGGGGCCTGGTGGTGGGTGCCCCTGCACTGCTGGGGGGTGGGGGTGGTGGGAGTCATGGGTGGGGGCCTGCTGGCAGGTGCCCCACAGTGCTGGGGGGTGGTGGGAGACATGGGTGGGGGCCTGGTGGAGGGTGCCCCTGCACTGCTGGGGGGTGGGGGTGGTGGGAGACATGGGTGGGGGCCTGGTGGAGGGTGCTCTGGTGGCTGGGGGTGGGGGTGGTGGGAGACATGGGTGGGGGCCTGGTGGAGGCTGGCCCTGGTGGCTGGGGGGTGGGTGTGCTGGGAGACATGGGTGGGGGCCTGCTGGCAGGTGCCCCACAGTGCTGGGGGGTGGGGGTGGTGGGAGACATGGGTGGGGGCCTGGTGGAGGGTGCCCCTGCACTGCTGGGGGGTGGGGGTGGTGGGAGACATGGGTGGGGGCCTGCTGGCAGGTGCCCCACAGTGCTGGGGTGTGGGGGGGTGGGAGACATGGGTGGGGGCCTGGTGGAGGGTGCCCCTGCACTGCTGGGGGGTGGGGTGGTGGGAGACATGGGGTGGGGCCTGGTGGAGGGTGCCCCTGGTGGCTGGGGGGTGAGGGTGGTGGGAGACATGGGTGGGGGCCTGGTGGAGGCTGCCCCTGGTGGCTGGGGGGTGGGGGTGCTGGGAGACATGGGTGGGGGCCTGGTGGTGGGTGCCCCTGCACTGCTGGGGGGTGGGGGTGGTGGGAGTCATGGGTGGGGGCCTGCTGGCAGGTGCCCCACAGGGGTGGGGGTGGTGGGAGACATGGGTGGGGGCCTGGTGGAGGGTGCCCCTGCACTGCTGGGGGGTGGGGGTGGTGGGAGGCATGGGTGGGGGCCTGGTGGAGGGTGCCCCTGGTGGATGGGGGGTGGGGGTGGTGGGAGACATGGGTGGAGGCCTGGTGGAAGCTGCCCCTGGTGGCTGGGGGGAGGGGGTGCTGGGAGACATGGGTGGGGGCCTGGTGGTGGGTGCCCCTGCACTGCTGGGGGGTGGGGGTGGTGGGAGACATGGGTGGGGGCCTGGTGGAGGGTGCCCCTGCACTGCTGGGGGGTGGGGGTGGTGGGAGACATGGGTGGGGCCTGCTGGCAGGTGCCCCACAGTGCTGGGGGGTGGGGGTGGTGGGAGACATGGGTGGGGGCCTGGTGGTGGGTGCCCCACAGTGCTGGGGGGTGGGGGTGGTGGGAGACATGAGTTGGACATGGGTGGGGGCCTGCTGGCAGGTGCCCCACAGTGCTGGGGGGCGGGGGTGGTGGGAGACATGAGTTGGACATGGGTGGGGGCCTGCTGGCAGGTGCCGCACAGTGCTGGGGGGTGGGGGTGGTGGGAGACATGGGTGGGGGCCTGGTGGAGGGTGCCCCACAGTGCTGGGGGGTGGGGGTGGTGGGAGACATGGGTGGGGGCCTGGTGGAGGGTGCCCCTGCACTGCTGGGGGGTTGGGGTGGTGGGAGACATGGGTGGGGGCCTGCTGGCAGGTGCCCCACAGTGCTGGGGGGTGGGGGGGGTGGGAGACATGGGTGGGGGCCTGGTGGAGGGTGCCCCTGCACTGCTGGGGGGTGGGGGTGGTGGGAGACATGGGTGGGGGCCTGGTGGAGGGTGCCCCTGCACTGCTGGGGGGTGGGGGTGGTGGGAGACATGGGTGGAGGCCCTGTGGAGGGTGCCCCTGGTGGCTGGGGGTGGGGGTGGTGGGAGACATGGGTGGGGGCCTGGTGGAGGCTGCCCCTGGTGGCTGGGGGGTGGGGGTGCTGGGAGACATGTGTGGGGGCCTGGTGGTGGGTGCCCCTGCACTGCTGGGGGGTGGGGGTGGTGGGAGTCATGGGTGGGGGCCTGCTGGCAGGTGCCCCTGGTGGCTGGGGGGTGGGGGTGGTGGGAGACATGGGTGGGGGCCTGGTGGAGGGTGCCCCTGCACTGCTGGGGGGTGGGGGTGGTGGGAGACATGGGTGGGGGCCTGCTGGCAGGTGCCCCACAGTGCTGGGGGGTGGGGGGGTGGGAGATATGGGTGGGGGCCTGATGGAGGGTGCCCCACAGTGCTGGGGGGTGGGGGTGCTGGGAGACATGGGTGGGGCCTGGTGGAGGGTGCCCCTGCACTGCTGGGGGGTGTGGGTGGTGGGAGACATGGGTGGGGGCCTGCTGGCAGGTGCCCCACAGTGCTGGGGGGTGGGGGTGGTGGGAGACATGGGTGGGGGCCTGGTGGAGGGTGCCCCACAGTGCTGGGGGGTGGGGGGTGGTGGTGACATGAGTTGGACATGGGTGGGGGCCTGCTGGCAGGTGCCCCACAGTGCTGGGGGGTGGGGGTGGTGGGAGACATGGGTGGGGGCCTGGTGGAGGGTGCCCCACAGTGCTGGGGGGTGGGGGTGGTGGGAGACAAGGGTTGGGGCATGGTGGAGGGTGCCCCTGTACTGCTGGGGGGTGGGGGTGGTGGGAGACATGGGTGGGAGCCTGCTGGCAAGTGCCCCACAGTGCTGGTGGGTGGGGGGGGTGGGAGACATGGGTGGGGGCCTGGTGGAGGGCACCCCTGCACTGCTGGGGGGTGGGGGTGGTGGGAGACATGGGTGGGGGGCCTGGTGGAGGGTGCCCCTGCACTGCTGGGTGGTGGGGGTGGTGGGAGACATGGGTGGGGGCCTGGTGGAGGGTGCCCCTGGTGGCTGGGGGGTGGGGGTTGTGGGAGACATGGGTGGGGCCTGGTGGAGGCTGCCCCTGGTGGCTGGGGGGTGGGGGTGCTGGGAGACATGGGTGGGGATCTGGTGGTGGGTGCCCCTGCACTGCTGGGGGGTGGGGGTGGTGGGAGTCATGGGTGGGGGCCTGGTGGCGGGTGCCCCACAGTGCTGGGGGGTGGGGGTGGTGGGAGACATGGGTGGGGGCCTGGTGGAGGGTGCCCCTGCACTGCTGGGGGGTGGGGGTGGTGGGGAGACATGGGTGGGGGCCTGGTGGAGGGTGCCCCTGGTGGCTGGGGGGGTGGGGGTGGTGGGAGACATGGGTGGGGGCCTGGTGGAGGCTGCCCCTGGTGGCTTGCGGATGGGGGTGCTGGGAGACATGGGTGGGGGCCTGGTGGTGGGTGCCCCTGCACTGTTGGGGGTGGTGGGAGTCATGGGTGGGGGCCTGCTGGCAGGTGCCCCACAGTGCTGGGGGGTGGGGGGGTGGGAGACATGGGTGGGGGCCTGGTGGAGGTGCCCCTGCACTGCTGGGGGTGGGGGTGGTGGGAGACATGGGTGGGGGCCTGGTGGAGGGTGCCCCTGCACTGCTGGGGGGTGGGGGTGGTGGGAGACATGGGTGGAGGCCCTGTGGAGGGTGCCCCTGGTGGCTGGGGGGTGGGGGTGGTGGGAGACATGGGTGGGGGCCTGCTGGCAGGTGCCCCACAGTGCTGGGGGGTGGGGGGGGGGTGGGAGACATGGGTGGGGGCCTGGTGGAGGGTGCCCCTGCACTGCTGGGGGGTGGGGGTGGTGGGAGACATGGGTGGGGGCCTGGTGGAGGGTGCCCCTGCACTGCTGGGGGGTGGGGGTGGTGGGAGACATGGGTGGAGGCCCTGTGGAGGGTGCCCCTGGTGGCTGGGGGGTGGGGGTGGTGGTGACATGGGTGGGGGCCTGGTGGAGGCTGCCCCTGGTGGCTGGGGGGTGGGGGTGCTGGGAGACATGTGTGGGGGCCTGGTGGTGGGTGCCCCTGCACTGCTGGGGGGTGGGGGTGGTGGGAGTCATGGGTGGGGGCCTGCTGGCAGGTGCCCCTGGTGGCTGGGGGGTGGGGGTGGTGGGAGACATGGGTGGGGCCTTGTGGAGGGTGCCCCTGCACTGCTGGGGGGGTGGGGGGTGGTGGGAGACATGGGTGGGGGCCTGCTGGCAGGTGCCCCACAGTGCTGGGGGGTGGGGGGGTGGGAGACATGGGTGGGGGCCTGGTTGAGGCTGCCCTGGGTGGCTGGGGGGTGGGGGTGCTGGGAGACATGGGTGGGGGCCTGGTGGTGGGTGCCCCTGCACTGCTGGGGGGTGGGGGTGGTGGGAGTCATGGGTGGGGGCCTGCTGGCAGGTGCCCCACAGTGCTGGGGGGTGGGGGTGGTGGGAGACATGGGTGGGGGCCTGGTGGAGGCTGCCCCTGGTGGCTGGGGGTGGGGGTGCTGGGAGACATGGGTGGGGGCCTGGTGGTGGGTGCCCCTGCACTGCTGGGGGGTGGGGGTGGTGGGAGTCATGGGTGGGGCCTGCTGGCAGGTGCCCCACCGTGCTGGGGGGTGGGGGTGGTGGGAGACATGGGTGGGGGCCTGGTGGAGGGTGCCCCTGCACTGCTGGGGGTGGGGGTGGTGGGAGACATGGGTGGGGGCCTGGTGGTGGGTGCCCCTGCACTGCTGGGGGGTGGGGGTGGTGGGAGTCATGGGTGGGGCCTGCTGGCAGGTGCCCCACAGTGCTGGGGGGTGGGGGTGGTGGGAGACATGGGTGGGGGCCTGGTGGAGGCTGCCCCTGGTGGCTGGGGGGTGGGGGGTGCTGGGAGACATGGGTGGGGGCCTGGTGGAGGGTGCCCCACAGTGCTGGGGGGTGGGGGTGGTGGGAGACATGGGTGGGGGCCTGGTGGAGGGTGCCCCTGCACTGCTGGGGGGTGGGGGTGGTGGGAGACATGGGTGGGGGGCCTGGTGGAGGGTGCCCCTGGTGGCTGGGGGGTGGGGGTGGTGGGAGACACGGGTGGGGGCCTGGTGGAGGCTGCACCTGGTGGCTGGGGGGTGGGGGTGCTGGGAGACATGGGTGGGGGCCTGGTGGTGGGTGCCCCACAGTGCTGGGGGGTAGGGGTGGTGGGAGACATGGGTGGAGGCCTGGTGGAGGGTGCCCCTGCACTGCTGGGGGGTGGGGGTGGTGGGAGACATGGGGGGGGCCTGCTGGCAGGTGCCCCACAGTGCTGGGGGGTGGGGGTGGTGGGAGACATGGGTGGGCGCCTGGTGGAGGGTGCCCCACAGTGCTGGGGGGTGGGGGTGGTGGGAGACATGAGTTGGACATGGGTGGGGGTCTGTTGGCAGGTGCCCCACAGTGCTGGGGGGTGGGGGTGGTGGGAGACATGAGTTGGACATGGGTGGGGGCCTGCTGGCAGGTGCCCCACAGTGCTGGGGGGTGGGGGTGGTGGGAGACATGAGTTGCACATGGGTGGGGGCCTGCTGGCAGGTGCCCTGCAGTGCTGGGGGGTGGGGTGGTGGGAGACATGGGGTGGGGGCCTGGTGGAGGGTGCCCCACAGTGCTGGGGGTGGGGGAGGTAGGATACATGGCTGGGGGCCTGGTGGAGGGTGCCCCTGCACTGCTGGGGGGTGGGGGTGGTGGGAGACATGGGTGGGGGCCTGCTGGCAGGTGCCCCACAGTGCTGGGGGGTGGGGGGTGGAGACATGGGTGGGGGCCTGGTGGAGGGTGCCCCTGCACTGCTGGGGGGTGGGGTGGTGGGAGACATGGGTTGGGGCCTGGTGGAGGGTGCCCCTGGTGGCTGGGGGGGTGGGGCTGGTGGGAGACATGGGTGGGGGCCTGGTGGAGGCTGCCCCTGGTGGCTGGGGGGTGGGGGTGCTGGGAGACCTGGGTGGGGGCCTGGTGGTGGGTGCCCCTGCACTGCTGGGGGGTGGGGGTGGTGGGAGTCATGGGTGGGGGCCTGCTGGCAGGTGCCCCACAGTGCTGGGGGGTGGTGGGAGACATGGGTGGGGGCCTGGTGGAGGGTGCCCCTGCACTGCTGGGGGGTGGGGGTGGTGGGAGACATGGGTGGGGGGCCTGGTGGAGGGTGCTCTGGTGGCTGGGGGGTGGGGGTGGTGGGAGACATGGGTGGGGGCCTGGTGGAGGCTGGCCCTGGTGGCTGGGGGGTGGGTGTGCTGGGAGACATGGGTGGGGGCCTGCTGGCAGGTGCCCCACAGTGCTGGGGGGTGGGGGTGGTGGGAGACATGGGTGGGGGCCTGGTGGAGGGTGCCCCTGCACTGCTGGGGGGTGGGGGTGGTGGGAGACATGGGTGGGGGGCCTGCTGGCAGGTGCCCCACAGTGCTGGGGTGTGGGGGGGTGGAGACATGGGTGGGGGCCTGGTGGAGGGTGCCCCTGCACTGCTGGGGGTGGGGGTGGTGGGAGACATGGGTGGGGGCCTGGTGGAGGGTGCCCCTGGTGGCTGGGGGGTGAGGGTGGTGGGAGACATGGGTGGGGGCCTGGTGGAGGCTGCCCCTGGTGGCTGGGGGGTGGGGGTGCTGGGAGACATGGGTGGGGGCCTGGTGGTGGGTGCCCCTGCACTGCTGGGGGGGTGGGGGTGGTGGGAGTCATGGGTGGGG